>NC_068935.1:30408596-30711626 GCF_023091745.1 Budorcas taxicolor
TCCTTCTGCTATATTACTGAGGTTTTTTAACTTGGCAGTCAAAAGCACCTTCCATTTTATTGGGTTCTGTGTGCAGTCACTGATATCTTTGACCATGTTTTTGTTTTGTTTTTGTATTAGGGCGCAGAAGAACTTGTTTTGCTTGTAGAGTATAACTCTTCTGAGCACAGTCATCCCATCTGCCTGGCAATCTGTTTCATAGCTCTGTCCTTATTGGTGCCCAGCTCTCACAATGGTACCATGAATATGAGTTTAAGCATAAAAATCTATTGTTTCATTCAGACTTACTATGTGTTTATTGAGCCTCTAGTATGTGCCAGACAGCTAGGCGCTGACAGACAATGACACATTATTGGATATATTTTCTCACTTTTTAATTAAGCTGTTAGTGTTACCATAACACATTTTCTTTTTTCCAGAGTTCCATAGTATATGCACCCATTAGGGCTTTTTTGGTTTTAGGTTTTGTGAAGAAAATATGAACCTTGGTTAAAAAAAAAAAAAAGAAAAGAAAAAAAGCAAGTGCATGCACCCTTTTGCCCAGAAGGATGGGACAGTTTGCAGAAGTAACATCCTCAGGGACAGAGCTCTTGAGAAATTGTATTTTTGGAGTCGGACATGACTGAAGCGACTTAGCAGCAGCAGCAGCAGCTCTCTCCTTCGAAAAAGCCCCTTAAAAGAACTAAGCCACTAAACCATAATACTCCTGGACCAGTGGTTATCTAGCTCTTTGATTAAAAGTAAATTTAGTTGTTTGAACTGCCTGCCTTAGAGGTTTACCTCTCACTGTCTGATCAAATCTGTAGTGGGTGGAATATTGTGTCCCTTAAAAAGATACTTCTGAGTCCTTAGCTCCTGTACCTCTGAGGTGACTTTATTTGAAGATAAGATCTCTGTGGCTGTAATAAAGGAGTTTGGAATGAGATCATCCTGAATTTAGGGTGAACCTTAAGTCTAATGACTGGTGTTCTTAGAAGAGAGAAAATTTGAGATATGGAGGAAAAGGCCATGTGAAGGTGGAGGTTGGGGGTAACCTGATGTAGCTATATGCCTAGGACCACAAAGGATTATTGGCAGCAACCAGAAGCTAGGAGAGAGGCAAGGAAGAGATACTTTCAGCACCTCTGGAAGGAACCAATGCTGCTCATACCTTGATTCATGAATTATGAGAGAATACATTTTTGTCATTTTAAAACCATCAGTTTGTGGTAATGTGTTATGCCAGCCCTAGGAAACGAATACAAACTCCCATTCTTTATTCTATGCAAACGTTCCCCTGGGATGTATTGGCTATAAATAGAGATGGTTTATTGCCCTTGGTCAATTGATCCTTATTATTTTTCTCCAGTGCTGAAGAAATCTGATGCCAATTGCTTATACTCTAAGTCTACTGGCAACTTGATCATTATACAATTTTGATGGGATACAAATGTCTTGCAGCAATGATTTCTGTGTTCTCATAGCTGCTCTTTCTTAAATCTTAGAAACCCAGAGCACCATACATTCTAGGTATGATATCACCCATCTCAACTGTCATGTGTTTTCAGGTATTTTACTTGTAGTTTTACCAGCAACTCTTTTTTTAAAAAAATTATTCTTCCTGACTTTAGATATTCATGAAATCCTTCCTTGTAGCTGACTCACTAGTCTTTGAATTGGTAAGTCAAGATCTAAATCTTCTTTCTCATAAAACCTATGATTTTGTTGTTGTTGTAAGAAGTTGCTTCTCTCTGGGTCCTTGGATGACCTATCCTTTTCCACAGCACAGATTAGAGAGAGAAAAACTGTTTATGAGTGCATGTTTTCTTTTGTCGTGGCCTCTCTTATTTATGTTTCCCAGAGAAGTCTGGCTTCATTCTCAACAGGTCTCAGATGTCTGTTTTTTTTTCTCACCTTCGCTTGGTATGCTCTCAGTTCAACAGAGCACAAGAATCATGCCTAGGGGATGAACATTTTGGGTCCAGATTTCTGTTCATATTGCAGAGATGCTTTATGAAGTGAAACGTTTCCTCCTACTATTCTTCCCTCTGTTCCCTTATATCCCAGACCTGATCTTCAGGTCTGAGAACGGAGGCACATGTGGTTATGGATATTGTCAGCTTGTACTTTCCCAGCCTCTTCCATCTAAGTTAAGTCTTATCCTGTCATGCTGCTCTTTTAATGGGCTTGACCTCCTATCCTCCTTACCTCCAGCATCCAGAGCCTCCTGGGCAGGTCTTATCTTGAGCATCTTCACACACAGTGGCAGGAATGCATGAGACACCTTCTCTGACATTACCATAGAGGAACTGTGTTAGGGGATTTGGAAAGAGAGGTTTATACCCAATAAGCCAAAGCCCATCAGTAAGAGTGATGTAGCAGGCTTAAATAATCTTTTCAATCTGTGATTTGAGACTTAAATATTGAAAGGTATATTTGACTTCCCTGGTGGCTCAGACAGTAAGAATCCACCTGCAATGCAGGAGACCTTTGTTGGATCCCTGGATTGGGAAGATCCCTGGAGAAGAGAATGACACCCACTCCAGTATTCTTGCCTGGGAAATTCCATGGACAGAGGAGCCTGGCAGGCTACAGTCAGTGGGGTTGCAGAGTTGGACACGACTGAGTGACTAGCACTTTGGGCTTCCCAGGTGGCACTAGTGGTAAAGAACCTGCCTGCCAATGCAGGAGACAGAAGAGACTCAGGTCCGATCCCTGGGTTGGGAAGATCCCCTGGAGAAGGAAATGGCAACCCACTCCAGTATTTCTGCCTAGAGAATCCCATGGATAGAGAAGCCTGGCGGGCTACAGTCCATAGGGTTGCAAAGAGTTGGACATAACTGAAACGACTTACCATGCACACATATTTTGATCAGAATATGAAAGACCCTAAAAACCAGGCAAAGGCATTTAGAAATAATGACAGGATAAATATATCTCTTGCCACTATATATCCTGCTCAGTTCTTTCCAATAAGATTAGAAGTAAGCACACATAAGAGAGCAGTATGTTACAGGAGAGAGAGAGAGAGCTGCTTCTTCCTTCTGCCCTAACCCCTTCACTAGCAGTTGTTATCTTGCACTTCTATGTCCTTTCCATCTATAGCCTGAGCCACCATTGAACATATTTATTTACTTTAAAAAAATCTCACTCCCCTAATTAAGGTGGAAGTCTGCATTACAATCAGTATTTTTGTTTATTCTGTTCATTCTGCTGTCCTTAGAGTCTAGAATGGTGCTGGGTAATAGTAGATGTCTAATACATACTTGGTTTTGAATAAATTGACTATACTATTCATAGAAACCAAGAAGGGAATTGCTTTAGAGTATTGTGCCATCACAAAATGGAATAATCTGAAGGTATTCACAACAGTGATGGTGGATACAGGCGATTGAAGTAATTCTGTCCTGTTATGAGCCAAACAGAAGCTGGTTCATACAGTACCGGGATTGTTGTTATTTGGTCGCTGAGTTTTTCCCAACTCTTTTATGATGCCCTGGACTGTAGCCTGCCAAGCTCCTCTGTCCATGGGATTTCCTAGGCCAGAATACTGGAGTGGGTTGCCATTTCCTTCTTCAGGGGATCTATCCAACCCAGGTATTGAACCCACATTCTCTATATTGGCAGGCAGGTTTTTTACCACTGAGCCGCCAAGGAAGCCCCTTCAGTTCAGTTCAGTTCAGTTCAGTTGCTCAGTCATGTCCAACTCTTTGCGACCCCATGAATCACAGCACGCCAGGCCTCCCTGTCCAACCATCTCCCAGAGTTCACTCAGATTCACGTCCATCGAGTCAGTGATGCCATCCAGCCATCTCATCCTTGGTCATCCCCTTCTCCTCCTGCCCTCAATCCCTCCCAGCATCAGAGTCTTTTCCAATGAGTCAACTCTTTGCATGAGGTGGCCAAAGTACTGGAGTTTCAGCTTTAGCATCATTCCTTCCAAAGAAATCCCAGGGCTGATCTCCTTCAGAATGGACTGGCTGGATCTCCTTGCAGTCCAAGGGACTCTCAAGAGTCCTCTCCAACACCACAGTTCAAAAGCATCAGTTCTTCAGTGCTCAGCCTTATTCACAGTCCAACTCTCACATCCATACATGACCACAGGAAAAACCATAGCCTTGACTAGATGGACCTTAGTCGGCAAAGTAATGTCTCTGCTTTTGAATATGCTATCTAGGTTGGTCATAACTTTTCTTCCAAGGAGTAAGCGTCTTTTAATTTCATGGCTGCAGTCACCATCTGCAGTGACTGTGGAGCCCCCAAAAATAAAGTCAGCCACTGTTTCCACTGTTTCCCCATCTATTTCCCATGAAGTGATGGGACCGGATGCCATGATCTTTGTTTTCTGAATGTTGAGCTTTAAGCCAACTTTTTCGCTCTCCTCTTTCACTTTCATCAAGAGGCTTTTTAGTTCCTCTTCACTTTCTGCCATAAGGGTGGTGTCATCTGCAAATCTGAGGTTATTGATATTTCTCCCAGCAATCTTGATCCCAGCTTGTGCTTCTTCCAGCCCAGTGTTTCTCATGATGTACTCTGCATATAAGTTAAATAAGCAGGGTGACAATATACAGCCTTGACATACTCCTTTTCCTATTTGGAACCAGTCTGTTGTTCCATGTCCAGTTCTCAATGTTGCTTCCTGACCTGCATACAGATTTCTCAAGAGGCAGGTCAGGTGGTCTGGTATTCCCATCTCTCTCAGAATTTTCCACAGTTTATTGTTATCCACACAGTTAAAGGCTTTGGCATAGTCAATAAAGCAGAAATAGATGTTTTTCTGGAACTCTCTTGCTTTTTCCATGATCCAGTGGATGTTGGCAATTTGATCTCTGGTTCCTCTGCCTTTTCTAAAACAAGCTTGAACATCATGGAGCTCACGGTTCACGTAAGGCTGAAGCCTGGCTTGGAGAATTTTGAGCATTACTTTACTAGCATGTGAGATGAGTGCAATTGTGCGGTACTTTGAGCATTCTTTTGCATTGCCTTTCTTTGGGATTGGGATGAAAACTGACTTCTTCCAGTCCTGTGGCCACTGCTGAGTTTTCCAAATGTGTTGGCATATTGAGTGCAGCCCTTTCACAGCATCATCTTTCAGGATTTGAAATAGCTCAACTGGAATTCCATTACCTCCACTAGCTCTGTTCGTAGTGATGCTTTCTAAGGCCCACTTGACTTTACATTCCGGGATGTCTGGCTCTACCTGGGTGTGACTGATCACACCATTGTGATTATCTTGGTTGTGAAGATCTTTTTTGTACAGTTCTTCTGTGTATTCTTGCCACCTCTTCTTAATATCTTCTGCTTCTGTTTGTTAGGTCCATACCATTTCTGTCCTTTATCAAGCCCATCTTTGCATGAAATGTTCCCTTGGTGTCTCTAATTTTCTCGAAGAGATCTCTAGTCTTTCACATTCTGTTGTTTTCCTCTATTTCTTTGCATTGATTGCTGAAGAAAGCTTTCTTATCTCTTCTTGCTATTCTATGGAACTCTGCATTCAGATGCTTATATCTTTCCTTTTCTCCTTTGCTTTTTGCCTCTCTTCTTTTCACAGCTATTTGTAAGGCCTCCCCAGACAGCCATTTTGCTTTTTTGCATTTCTTTTCCATGGGGATGGTCTTGATCCCTGTCTCCTGTACAATGTCACGAATCTCATTCCATAGTTCATCAGGCAGTCTATCTATCAGATCTAGACCCTTAAAGGAAGCCCCTTAGTAACAGAAATACATGGAGAGAAAAAGGAGAATACAGAATCCATGGTGTGATATCCCACCCAAGTTTTCTGCAGAATTATTCCTACTTTAAGTGTCCTTTCTGCCCCGAGAGGTACAAGAAAAGGTGGGCAGAATTAGCTCAGATTGTTTTCCACAACTGCCTATGGGCAGTAAGTATCCTGAACAAGGTGTTCTTTGGTGGGTCTTTTCAGGACTATGAGAATCTAATGCTGTGCTTTCGCCATCTCCACCTTGGAAGGAATGCATGCTTCCCTGAAGTAAAAGAGATTCTAAGAGCAGTTCTGACTGAGACAGATAAAGTTGAAGCACAGTCACAAGACTGGGCATTAATGTTTGTACAGCTGACACTTGGGGGCAGTAGTTCAGAGACAGGCCTCCTTCTCCTGCTAGCTGATGAGAGGTGTTCAACCATGAAGCTGGACCATTGTGAATAGGCTAAAGGTAATGGCTGGGGACTTTACCAGAAGGCCGATGAGAAACAAATCGGTCCATTTCCAGCTGTGAGCCATGATGCTGTTGAATTTCCTTGTTCCGATTTCAAACTCTTACTTTGGAGCTGATGTTCCTGAGAAACGATTTTCCTGGAATTGCAGTTATTTACCTTTACTTCTCAGGAGCAAATTCTCTCCTTTTGAAAGACTCTTTTCCACATACCTCCTGAGCTGCTGATAATTATTATTAATGGGATCTCGATCATTCTCCCCGGCTGACCTACAGAGCAAAAGAATAAAAGTCTTGAGGAAGTGGAATTAATAAGTCCATTGCAATGGATCATAGAGATAAGCCAGTAATTGCAAGGTCAGATGGGCACACACAGATAGATTGTTAGCTGGTTATCCTATAATGAAAGAGCAGACCTTTTACATAAGTTTATGAATAATGTTTCTCATAAAGACAGGAGATTGATTATCCCAGAAAAGCTTCTCCCTGAACCTGAGACCATCAGCAATCACAATAATGAAATATTAATAGCAAATTTGAGAATCTATCAGGAGTAAATTTCATAGCCCTCTCTAATGAGCTTCTTGTTTCTAATTTTGGAGGGGAGCTAAATGACATATTACTGAAGGCAGTAACAAAAAGAATGTGTTTTGCACTGGGGGCCAAATCAAGATTTCATCATGAAGAATAGATGTGAAGAGGTGGAGGGTGCAAGAGAACAATAGGAAGTTCAGATGATTCTCCTATTATCATGTTTACTGTTATTTCCCTGTGTAATTTTATTTATTTCCCATATAGAAATGATTGCATTAGTTAATCTAATTTTAGGGAAAAATAGTCTCTGGATGTCTTTTTTTCTTTTCCTGTAAGCAAGTGTATAATTACACCTTTATATTATAAGAGCTTGAAAAATCATGTTGTTTGGTTCCCTAGCAACCATAGGAACTGCAGATATTTCAGCAGTGATCAAAACTAGAATCCTTAACTTAGAAGTACATTAAGATGCTTATGAGTAAAAATAGTGCATATAGTAATTTTGGAAGATGACCAGTACAAAATGATCCCATCGATAGATCTTTATTTTTCTGGTGGATAGAAGACTAAGTGGGTAGCACCCAGCACAAATCCAATTTTCAGCTACTATATTTAGTATCCACACTCAGCTTTTCTTCTTTGTGGTTTTAATTACTCACATTGAGATCTCTGAACATACCCGTACTTCATAATTACTTTTTTTCAGATATAAAAACTGGTGACATGTTACTCTAACACAAATCAGAAGAATAGATTTTAGGAGTAGTGTATATGTTGCTGCCTTTAAATATGTTGATACTCAAGATATTTCATCCTTTCCCCTCTACAGTAAGCCTAAGCTCACATTGGATGCTTCGTTTCTCAGTCCCATTTGTGATCAAACACAGTCATCATGAGGCAGCTGGGGTAATTCCCTGGTGGTCCAGTGGTTAGAACTCTGTGCTGTCACTGCCAAGGGCCCAGACTCAATCCCTGGTGGGGGAACAAAGATCCTGCCAGCTGTGTGGCACAGCAGTATCCCTCCCATGCCACCCCTCCAAATAAAAGGGAGTTGGGAATGTTTTAAAATTAGATTGTGTTGATGGTTGCAAAACTCTGTGAATATACTAGAAACCACTCAACTGTACAGTTTTAAAGGGGAAATAGCATATGAACTATATCTTGATAATGCTGTTATCTTTTTTGTTTGTTTCTGTAGAGCAGTTGGGTCCCACAGCCCATGTACTCATTGTTCCTCTCCCTCTTGCTCACCATGGCCTCCAGAAGTACCAGCATCTTCTGACTGGCCTCAGAGGCACTCTCAGACCCCACATGAAACCTAAGATTGCCACAAAGGGATACAATATATTCACTGATAAACAGTGTACAACTTCTCTCAAAGTTAAGCCTCACTGGAAGAAGTCTCATAGGCATGGGTGGTAAGATGAGTGAGTTTTAGATGCAATGGTCAGATCTTGATGTCCAGCACTGGTTGTAGAATTGACATGAAAACTGAATACAGGCTGCCCAGAATCTTCTCGAAGTCTGTTTACACAAAGTCAAGAAACTGAGACTGCTGATGATAGCACGACATCAGCAAGTCTTCCTATAGAGATATTGCACAAAGTGGTTCTTCCAAAAAAATCAAAGTCATTGTACAAGGAGCAGTGTATCTGGTCATTAAGTTCCTTACAGCCAATGCCAGACAGTGGAATGAGGAAAATGAATAGCATCTCTCATGGCATAATTTAATTACATTATATAGGGGTACTGTGTGTCTGCATGCTAAATCGCTCAGTTGTGTCCGACTCTTTGTGATCCATGGACCATAGTCCACCAAGCTCCTCTGTCTGTAGAATTTTCCAGGCAAGAATACTAGAGTGGGTTGCCGTTTCCTTCTCTGGGTAATCTTCCCACCTCAGGGATAGAACCCATGTCTCTTGCATCTCCTACATTGGCAGGCAAATTCTTTACCACTGTGTGCCACCTGGTACACTATATAGGTACACTATAAATCCCAAATAAGGCAGATGTTCAGTGTAAGATCAGGATTATAATTTGTGACTATAAAACTGAGTAAGACTGTTTTATGCAGTGATTAAATTCAGAAATTGGTGGACCCCTGGTTTTTGTCCTATACATTATAGTTCCCATATTTATAAGTGTTCTTTCATGTCTACACCCAACAGACTCACTACTATTACTTTAAAAATATCCTTTTTAAGAAGTCCCTTTCTTTGACTGGATTGACTCTAATTGCCAATGTAATTATCTGAATGAGGTTAACTTAATGAAATAAACCAAATCGCACAGTTACCAACTCATGGTTATTCAATGGAATATTTTGTAAATGCCTAATTAGGGCAGCATGGGATGGTACATCCTTTGGAGAATTCAGAGATGATCAAGACAGGATTCCTGCCATAAAAGCAAAGTTTCTAGATGATTTTAACATAAAGCAGAAGCAAATAAATACAAAGTAAAGTAGGTAAACCGTAACTTGGGGTTTCAAAGAATCAGAGATACTTGAGAAATATTTGAAAAAAAAAATAGCATTTCTCATAATCTTGAAAGATAGGTTCTAATTTGACAGATAGTAATAAGGTAGAGAAAACTTGCCAGATAAAGGGAGCAATGAACACAAAGGTACACAAGTGGAAAGAAGTAAGAGTGAGACTCACTGAATGCAACTAGATGTTTTAAAATGATTGATTAATTGTCTATAAGCATATGATATATGGAAACATTGTATTTGCAGTATAGAGGATCTAAAGAATATAAATTCTATGCTTGAATCAAGCCATGTCTTCAGAAGGCTATTTATCAAGAGATCTCTGTTTTCTTAGTCCCTCACTGGAGCCACCCTTTCTACCCAATTTATGTTTTAGTGTTCTGGCATGTGCTCTTCTAGTTATACTTCCCTAGTAGCTCAGTTGGTAAAGAATCTACCTGCAATGCAGGAGACTAAGGTTTGATCCCTGGGTCAGGAAGAGTCCCTGGAGAAGGAAAAGGCAACCCACTCCAGTATTCTTGCCTAGAGAATCCCATGGACAGAGGAGCCTAGTGGGCTACAGTCTATGGAGTCGCAAAGAATTGGACATGACTTCAGTTTGGTTCAGTTCAGCCGCTCAGTCATGTGCGACTCTTTGTGACCCCATGAACTGCAGCATGCCAGGCCTCTCTGTCCATCACCAACTCCCGGAGTTCACTCAAACTCACGTCCATCGCGATGGTGATGCCATCTAGCCATCTCATCCTCTGTCATCCCCTTCTCCTCCTGCCCCCAATCCCTCCCAGCATCAGAGTATTTTCCAGTGAGTCAACTCTTTGCATGAGGGGGCCAAAGTACTGGACTTTCAGCTTTAGCATCATTCCTTCCAAAGAACATCCAGGACTGATCTCCTTTAAGTGGACTGCTTGGATCTCCTTGCAGTCCAAGGGACTCTCAAGAGTCTTCTCCAACACCACAGTTCAAAAGCATCAATTCTTCAGCGCTCATCTTTCTTCACAGTCCAACTCTCACATCCATACATGACCACAGGAAAAACCATAGCCTTGACTAGACGGACCTTAGTCGGCAAAGTAATGTCTCTGCTTTTGAATATGTTATCTAGGTTGGTCATAACTTTCCTTCCAAGGAGTAAGTGTCTTTCAGTTTCATGGCTGCAGTCACCATCTGCAGTGATTTTGGAGCCCCCCCAAAATAAAGTCAGCTATTGTTTCCACTGTTTCCCCATCTATTTCCCATGAAGTGATGGGACCAGATGCCACGGTCTTCGCTTTCTGAATGTTGAGCTTTAAGCCAACATTTTCACTCTCCTCTTTCACTTTCATCAAGAAGCTTTTTAGTTCCTCTTCATTTTCTGCCATAAGGGTGGTGTCATCTGCAAATCTGAGGTTATTGATATTTCTCTCGGCAATCTTGATCCCAGCTTATGTTTCATCCAGCCCAGCGTTTCTCATGATGTATTCTGCATATAAGTTAAATAAGCAGGGTGACAATATATAGCCTTGACATACTCCTTTTCCTATGTGGAACCAGTCTGTTGTTCCATGTCCAGTTCTAACTGTTGCTTCCTGACCTGCATACAGATTTCTCAAGAGGCAGGTCAGGTGGTCTGGTATTCCCATCTCTTTCAGAATTTTCCACAGTTTATTGTGATCCACACAGTCAAAGGCTTTGGCATAGTCAATAAAATAGAAATAGATGTTTTTCTGGAACTCTCTTGCTTTTTTGATGATCCAGCAGTTGTTGGCAATTTGATCTCTGGTTCCTCTGCCTTTTCTAAAACCAGCTTGAACATCTGGAAGTTCACGGTTCAAGTATTGCTGAAGCCTGGCTTGGAGAATTTTGAGCATTACTTTACTAGCGTGTGAGATAAATGCAATTGTGTGGTAGTTTGAGCATTCTTTGGCATTGCCATTTTTTGGGATTGGGATGAAAACTGACTTCTTCCAGTCCTGTGGCCACTGCTGAGTTTTCCAAATTTGCTGGCATATTGAGTGCAGCACTTTTACAGCCTCATCTTTCAAGATTTGAAATAGCTCAACTGGAATTTCATCACCTCCACTAGCTTTGTTCATAGTGATGCTTTCTAAGGCCCACTTGACTTCACATTCCAGGATGTCTGGCTCTAGGTAAGTGATCATACCATCGTGATTATCTGGGTCATGAAGATCTTTTTCGTACAGTTCTTCTGTGTATTCTTGCCACCTCTTCTTAATATCTTCTGCTTCTGTTAGGTCCCTACCATTTCTGTCCTTTACTGAGCCCATCTTTGCATGAAATGTTCCCTTGGTATCTCTAATTTTCTTGAAGAGATCTCTAGTCTTTCCCATTCTATTGTTTTCCTCTATTTCTTTGCATTGATCGCTGAGGAAGGCTTTCTTATCTCTTCTTGCTATTCTTTGGAACTCTGCATTCAGATGCTTATATCTTTCTTTTTCTCCTTTGCTTTTCCCTTCTCTTCTTTTCACAGCTATTTGTAAGGCCTCCCCAGACAGCCATTTTGCTTTTTTGAATTTATTTTCCATGAGCATGGTCTTGATCCTTGTGTCCTATACAGTGTCACGAACCTCCATTCACAGTTCATCAGGCACTCTATCAGATCTAGTCCCTTAAGTCTATTTATCAGTTCACTGTATAATCATAAGGGATTTGATTTAGTTCATACCTGAATAGTCTAGTGGTTTTCCCTACTTTCTTCAAGTTAAGTCTGAATTTGGCAATAAGGAGTTCATGATCTGAGCCACAGTGAGCTCCTGGTCTTGTTTTTGCTGACTGTATAGAGCTTCTCCATCTTTGGCTGCAAAGAATATAATCAGTCTGATTTTGGTGTTGGCCATCTGGTGATGTCCATGTGTAGTCTTCTCTTGTGTTGTTGGAAGAGGGTGTTTGCTATGACCAGTGTGTTCTCTTGGCAAAACTCTCTTAGCCTTTGCCCTGATTCAATCCATATTCCAAGGCCAAATTTGCCTGTTACTCCAGGTGTTTCTTGACTTTCTACTTTTGCATTCCAGTCCTCTATAATGAAAAGGACATCTTTTTGGGGTGTTAGTTCTAAATGACTTAGCGCATAGAATTAATTCAACACATGTTTACTGAATAGTTAGTATATGCCAAGTGCTAAATATACAATGGTGAATGAAACAGGCAGAAACCCTGCCCGCAAGGAACTTACAGTCAAGTGGGAGAGTCAGATAATAAATAGCTAAATCAATATAAATAGATAAATCAGTATAGTTTGTATTTGTTCTGGTCCTGATTCCCTTTTTATATTTATCATTAACTTTCTAATGTGTTCTTAGTGTAAATTCCTTTGTGGATTTAGGTAGAGCATAAATAATTGCATTTGTAAATGACATATTAAAATGTTGCATTGGGAAAATATATTTTAAGTGAATTTTCAAGTGTATGGACTCAATTTGAGGGGATTTTGTTTTTCTAGAACTAGCATGCTATGTGCATAGCTATATTAGCTTATAAAATGTAACTTCCAAATTTAAAAACTTTTGTTTTTAAAGCAGTAAAGACTGGAGAGAAGCAATTTCTTCATGTATGCTGTCAACTATTGAGGCAATCCTGACAAAGAATCACAAACAAAAGAATTTCACACTATAAGTCTAGTGCCATTATAACATTTTCCACATAAGTGATTTCTATGCTTCTGCCAATAGTGCACTCATTACAATCAACTCCTGGATTAAAGGATTCACTCAGTCCTCTTCAGTCATTAAAATACACATGACAAAATTATTCTTCAAAATAGATATACAATCAAGTGTACAAATCACATTTTAAGGCTCTCTTCTGTTGTAAACTAAAACGAGCTCAGTTATGGCCAGTGATTCCCATTGAAAAGAAGTATGTTTTTTTGAGGCCACAGTGGGTAAACTGAAACAAATTAGACCTGCCTTGTGTCTTGTGGAACTTACTGCTTATTAGGGGGAAGAATCCAGAGAAGTACACAACCAGCACGTAGAGTATGGTAGGTGTAGGTGTTCAGCTGAACTATCGGCAAAAATCTACAATAGTGGCATAGAGCAAGAAAGTCTCCCTGGATGGATCAGGTAAATTTTATGAACATTTGACATGGACCTTGGAAAATGATTATCATTTTGGTAACCATAGCATGTGGGAAAGGGCATTATGACTAGAGGGAATGGTAAGAACAAAGAAAGGGATATAAAAGATTAAACACTGTTGGGCAGTCCAGTGATTTTAGAATAGAGACTGATAGAAGGATGCCATGGGATATGAAAAATACAGATTTATTAATAATAATGCTTTATTTTTTGAAGACTTTTTTTTGGCTGTGCTGGGTCTTTGTTGCTGCATGGGCTTTCTCTAGTTGAATCAAGCGGAGATATGGGCTTCTTATTACAGTGGCTTCTCTTATTGCTGAGCATATGCTCTAGGGCATGCGGCCTTTTGTAGTTGTGATGCATGGGCTCAGTAGTTGTGGTGCAAAGGCTTAGTTGCCTCACAACATATGGAATCTTCCCAGACAAGGGATCAAACCCATGCTCCCCGCATTGGCAGGCAGATTCTTAACTGCTAGACCACCAGGGAAGTCCAGGATGCAGATTTTGATGGATCAAAGTCATGAAACACCTTGAATGTGGTGCTAGGGAGTTTGGATTTAGAGAAGAAATAATGAACACTCTAAATAAAGAAACAAATAATGGTCATTTAAGAAATATGGAGCCTCCTTATAGATATCATGTCAGTTTAATCTATTATTAGCTCTTTGTTGGTTTGGTCCTTTGGTGTTAGCTCAGTGGGAGAATAAAATATTGAAGCCACAAAAATAGAGATTTGAATCTTAAATTTGGGGCAACTAAGTACTTGGCAGTGGTGATGAAATAGGGGCCTGAGATTTAGATTGTAAGGTATTTGGAAATATACACTGTATGTTTGGATGACTTTAACTTGCAACCTTAGAGATTTAAAGATAATATGCATGTCTATAAAAGATCCAGGAAGGATTGTAAGAAGCTATGATGAAAGTAGAAGTGTACAACCCCAGAGAAATAAAGAAAAGACTGTACATTATGTTGGAATGCCTGGTATCTGTTGGGAGCTCCTGATAAAATTCTGTGTGAAGATCTTTGGCCAATGTATCCTTGTGAGGGCTCTGAACAAGTTTTGTCTTTTTTTTCACCAGGACCGAGTGAGCCTGATCTTATCAGTCCTATATCTGAAGATAGTATGAACCTTGTACAGCTGCCCATAGAATGTGATGGGGGCGGCCCTGAAAGGCTTTTCTAATAAAAGCTATCATCCTTTACATATATCCTAGTCAACAGACTAGTCAGCTAGTCAAGTGCTCCATTTTAGGAGCAGTTCCCAGTGTGGGTAACTTATGTGTTTGTCACAGTAGTTTCACATCTTTGTGAACAGTGCTTCCCTTTTGAACAAAATTACTCCTCACATCAATATGTCAAATGGACAAAAGTGGTAATTTTCAGTTGAAGCAAGAGGGCACTCAACCCACCTACTCCTATAAAGCACTCTGTGAAACCAGAGTTCTGAGGAAAACAGATGACTTCCGGATGCCTGATAAAGCACTCTGGGAAGGAATATGATGTTGAGTGAGAGAAGATGTTTTGGAATGTTGATCCGGTAGGATAGGACCAGCCATGATGGGATAGTCAGTGTGAACCCAGAGAAAACAGAGGCAAAAGAGAGCTACCAAGACCTGCTGGAATGGATAGGAGAGGAGTTGACAGTTGTTGAGGATCTGTCACTAGTGCTAAAGAAGTCAGGGCCCAAGATGTGGCCTGACATTACACTTTCTCCACATTTCAAAAGTTTCTACTTTGTTATGTTCACTGTTCATCCTATTCCCTGCCTGCCCCCCATTGCCCAATCAATTAAAATTTTTTCTACTTACTTCATTTCTTGCCTTTTTACCCTACACCTGGAAATATCCTCAACTTCTTTGACAGCAGGAAGCCCGACTGCTTCCTGAAAATTCACAGTTTGATACCCTCCCCTCTTTACCTCAGGTTGTATCATTATTACTTCTTCATCTTCAATTACCCTTCCCCACAGGGCTGCCTTATTGTTTCCCTCATTATGTAGACATCTCTGTTTCCAGGCTCTATTGAGAACATATCTTCAGGTGAATTAAAACCGTTTATCTGTCCCTTGGCTCTTGTTATCCTGCATGTATCACCTGCCTTCTTTAAAACCTTATTTTGTGGTGTCTTTTTGATTAGCACTGAGAACTTACTTAGCATTACCTGTGCAGAGGACGTTTGGGAGGAGGGACGGTTATAATTCGCTTGTCTGGCAACTGAGGGGACACTTATTTTCCTTCCTCCATTCGACCAAATGCCTCAGGCTCAGCCTTGATTCAGGGTGACAGGTTCCATTGAGATCCTCTTCTACTTTCACTTTTTGTTGCTCAGCAAGACTGTCACATCTCTGCAGTGGCTGCTGTTTTGCCCTTGAAATTTTCCATACTCTGGATGCAGGGGGCTTGGCCCCGGGTCAGAACCCTCCCCCTGCAGTAATGTATACTATTAAGCAAATGGCACTGAGCAATGTTCTCTCCCCAAGTCAAAATGCTCCCATTTAGGTAAAATTTGAGCCTGCTGCTGGCAGTTAGAAGCCAGAATGGCAAAGGGAAATACAATGTAAAAGCAATATGAGTTTGAATGAAATTATGATAAGTGTCAGATGGCACCATTACCCACATCCCCATAGGCAGGCATTAGGGAAGCTCTGTAATATAATGCTGGAACAGAATTCCAATAGTAGACAGAAGAGTGGCATTCCAAACTGGAGTGTGAAATAAACATGTTAAGTCTTTGAGGTCCTTTAGGAGCCATGTATGTGGAATGAGGGGCCACAATTTGTATGTTGGTTAGATGAATGAATAAAACTCTGGTATGTTATGTATTTCTTGTGTGTGTATATATATATATATATATATATATATATATATATATATATTTTTTTTTTTTTTTTTCTCTTTGAAACTTAGGAAAGAAAGGAGATTAATGTCCTTTTTATTTTCAATAATCAGATAATCAGGTACTACACACAAATGAATTCCCAGATAACTGAAACCTTACTCATTCGAAATGTGAAACTAATTTTAACATGACCACTTTGGGGAGATAATTTTCCCACTGAAGAAATTAGATTAATGTGATCCTTCTTTGTTAAATTGAATACATCAAATACATGTTTCTTGACTGTTCAGTTTACCATTTTCAGTAATTATGGTATTTTTATTGGGAAATACTTTATTAAGAAAGTGGCATTTATATAACCAACATGTCAGCATCTATGATGGTTAGAAATTTGCCACACATGAAAGATGATAGGCAATATGGGTAGAGGGGATAACATGGTCAATAATACAGAAGAATGGAAATGTATATCATATTTTGAGAAAAGTGAGCAGTGTAATGTAAACAGGGTACATGGGCATATGTGTGTGTGTGCTAAGTTGCTTCAGTTGTGTCTGACTATTTCTGACACTATGGACTGTAGCCTGCTGGGCTCCTCTGTCCGTGGGGCTCTCCAGGCAATAACTAGGAGATGAAATATCAGAGGAAGAAACTGGAAATTTGTGGTTAAATTGTGTTAAATTATCTGCAGTGGGGTCAGAGAAGAGGGGTTAGTTAAATTTGAGACTATTTAGGAAATAGTCCAGAAATTAATTAAAGCAGTTCTGTTGGAACTGTGTTATGAATGTTTGGCAACATTTATCTTTACACAGAAATTATTTAGAAAAAAAAGCACCTATTGAAGTCATTCTATTGAGAAGTTGTTTTGAAAATACTAAGAAGAAATTGGCTATTTACTGTGTGATTTCATTCAGCTTGTATATATATATCTAGCCTGTATAATCAGCCACTCTTATTGTTTATCACGTGTATCAAACAGTAGGCGACATAACATTTTTAAAACTATTGTTTATTTTTTTCATGAAAATGCATTTTATTTTAAATATGCCAGTGTGTATATGTCAGTCTCAAATTCCCAATCTATCCCTCCCCACCACCCGTCCCCCCTGGTAATCAAAATTTCATTCTCTAAGGCTGTGGGTCTGTTTCTGTTTTGTAAATAAGTTCATTTATTGTTTAAATTACCAGTTAATTCATCTGTCACCCCATCCCTGTTTGTTTTACTCTGTAAGTTTGTGGTCCTCTTTTTTCATTATCAAACCTCATATCTTTCCAGATGTGAGTGTTTCCAGAATCCTTACATACACAGTTTCCTATTTGACTTGTACATAGTCATATATAAGTAAATGAGGCACAAAAGATATTTAATGGCTTCCCTAAGGCAACATAGATAATTAATGGTTGAGCCAGACCAGAAGTCATAGTTTCTGACTTCTACTTTGGTGTTTCTTCCACTTATTCACAGTAACCGTGTTATTGCCAGCATCAAGCACAGTCCTGGACATAGTTAGTGCTCACTCCATGTTTGGCTAATAGAGTACTGAATAAATAACAGCTAATATTAGCATTGAGTTATGAAAGAATTGATATTAAATTGCTGGTAATGAATGATTCCCATGTCTGCTCAAAATTAATCCTTTATTTTAATGACACACTAAGGATAATTCAAATGAACCATAGTAGTTAACTTCACTGAGGATAAACTAGAGCTCTATTGATTTTGCAGTAGCTTCCAGGGATCGTGGTGGTGGTTAAAAGTCATTCTTTTGATAAAAAGTAATTACATTTGGTTACACAAGGAGGATGATTTGTGGTCTAGAAAGAACAGTAGATCAGAGAAGTTAGGTTCAAATCCCTGGTCTGTCATTTATTAAACATTCTGACCTTAGGGAAAGTGTATAACATTCTGAGCCCCAATTTGTACATTGATAAGATAAGGATAATAATATATGCATCAACTGGGTTGCTGTGAAAATCAAATGAGATAACTTACATGTGGATATTCTTTGTGAACTATTACGTACTATCCCATTGCTATTTGGGGATTTTGTTATTATTTGATGTTTCAGATAAGATTAAAGGATGTTCAGTAACAGCCACAATGCCACAGCAATCCTATAACTCCAATCAGAAAGGTACTGCTGCAAAGATGACCAGCCAACATTCTATTGTGTTCTGACAAAGAAGAAGCTGGAAATAAATAATGACTCACTGTTACCAGGCTTACAAAAGGGAATGTTTCAGTAAGGCAGACATCCCTTTTTTAAATTCACTGTTAGGGGCATTGCTTGAAATGGCTTTGCAGTGAACTGATTGAATGTGGATTCGTGGGAGGATGACCCAGTTTCCACTTAGGTATCACTTTTTGAAATATGACGGCTTTGTCCAAAAGGCTCTGAAGGAGTTTGGCTGTGATAGCTAAGTTACACATGAGAAAATCTACAACAGTCCAGATCCAGAGCCAGTAGAAATGTATTTGCCATTTTGAATTTCTCAGTTGTGCTGCATTGCCCAGATCCACCCTATCAGAAAACAAACTCACCATCTTCTACCCCAAACTGGTTCCTTTTCTTGGTTTTCTTATGAATATATCTAGCAGTTTGACGCAGTGCATTTTGATTCTCTTTCTCTTCTTCCCTAGTCACTGAGTCTGGTGCCTGTTATTTGACAGCGTCTTCTATATCAACTCCCTCCTCTCAGTGGTCACCACTTCATACCCTTGTTGTCTGTATGCATCAGGGACCTACTAAAGGATCTCTCTGCCTCCATCCTCTGTCACCTCAGTGCATAAGTTTTCGGGGCTCCTAGTTGTCAACAATGGACACATATCAAGACCACAATCTGTCCCAGATGTCCCACTGACTCCCTGTGTGGACCTGAGTAAAAATCTTTTTATCATGCTTCTTAGAATAAATCTTGCTTTTCTCACCCACTGTTGGCTTTATTCAGAGTTTCCCTTGCCTTTGGAAGCATCTTCCTTATCCTTATCTCTACCCCACACCCTGTTCTTAAATGGTGCAGCTCCAGAAGCATCTCCTCATCGATGCTTGGAGTCTTATGAAAATGAAAGTGTTAGTCGCTCAGTTGTGTCCAAATCTCTGCAACCCCATGGACAACAGCCCACCTGGCTCCTCTGTCCATGGGATTTTCCAGGCAAGAAAACTGGAGTGGGTTGCCATTCCCTGCTCCAGGGGATCTTTCCGACCCAGGAATCAAACCTGGGTCTACTGCACTACAGGCAGATTCTTTACTGACTGAACTACCTGGGAAGCCCAGGCGTTACTCAGGCTCGAATCATAGCTTTACCACTCCAGGATGAGTTGTCTCATGTGTTCTGTGACCTTGCACATGTCACCTATCCTCTCAGAGCCTCAGCTTCCTAACCTGGAAAATGATGACAGCCCTGTGACATAGGTACTGTTATTCCTGTGAGAAGAAAAGAAGCTGTAATGCTTGAAAGACTTACCACATGCCCAGCATAGAGTAGTCACCCCCTATAAGGTAGCTGTTTTCACTGTGATTATGTCAAGTAGAAGAAGGAAGTGGCTACCCATTCCAGGTTTCTTGCCTGGAGAATCCCTTGGACAGAGGAGCCTGGTGGTCTGTAGTCCACGGGTTGCAAAAAGTCGGACACGACTGAGCAACTAACACTTTCATGTCAAATAGAGAAGATAGAACTCCGCTCTGAGTTTTGAAAGAACTAGGTACCCTTCTCAGGGGATTTATCTTGAGTTGGTTTGTACATATTTTTTTCATGAGTTACTTCCTTAAGGATTTCAGACTCCTTGCGGTTGGGGAATTTATGTAGTATTTCCATGTGAAGTGCCTGCATAGTAGGCATTTGGTAAACATTTACTGCAAGTGCTGCTGTGGTCCTAAGAAAATGGCCAGGATCATGGGCAGTCTGCTTCTTCTACCTTCTTTCAGGAGTAGACAAGTATGTGTATGCTCTTCACGAGAAGAGTCTAGGTTTCTTACAGCCCTCCTGTTTATACCCACTGGTTTTCACAGTAGCTAAGAAGATCATCTTCCCAGTGTCAGACCCCAGGCCTCAGTGCCCAATATGTGGCTTGAACTGTTTAGTCCCCAGGGGGGTCATCTATCCTTGTCACACACCAACCCCCCTTCCCCTTTCTGTGTTCCCTCCTATGGCACAGGTCCCAACCTGATTGCTTCTCTTCCCTTCCTACGTGATTCTGTATGGATGTTTCTTACAGCCTTGGTTGTACAAAAGTCTTCCTGCCAGTCTCCAGTTAGTTTTCAGGGAGAATTTCTCCATTTGTTGCTGTATTTTTGATGTGTTGATGGAGAGGAGTTGAGCTCTGCACCCTTCTACTCTGCCATCTTGGTCTCCCCTCGAATAAAGAATACTTTAAAGAAGGTGATCATCATTCTTCCTTTCCAGTATGTGTGATAATGACGCTGTGTGAAATGAAATGAGTCATATATTTCTAGCATGGTTGTGAAAGATTGTGGAAAGACCATAGCTTTTTGGATGTGAGAAAAATATTGTTTATTTTTTAATTTTTTATATATATATTTTTAATTTTAAAATCTTTAATTCTTACATGCATTCCCAAACATGAACCCCCCTCCCACCTCCCTCCCCATAACATCTCTCTGGGTCATCCCCATGCACCAGCCCCAAGCATGCTGTATCCTGCGTCAGACACAGACTGGCGATTCGATTCTTACATGACAGTATACATGTTAGAATGCCATTCTCCCAAATCATCCCACCCTCGCCCTCTCCCTCTGAGTCCAAAAGTCCATTATACACATCTGTGTCTTTTTTGCTGTCTTGCATACAGGGTCGTCATTGCCATCTTTCTAAATTCCATATATATGTGTTAGTATACTGTATTGGTGTTTTTCTTTCTGGCTTACTTCACTCTGTATAATCGGCTCCAGTTTCATCCATCTCATCAGAACTGAATCAAATGAATTCTTTTTAATGGCTGAGTAATACTCCATTGTGTATATGTACCACAGCTTTCTTATCCATTCATCTGCTGATGGACATCTAGGTTGTTTCCATGTCCTGGCTATTATAAACAGTGCTGCGATGAACATTGGGGTACATGTGTCTCTTTCAATTCTGGTTTCCTTGGTGTGTATGCCCAGCAGTGGGATTGCTGGGTCATAAGGTAGTTCTATTTGCAATTTTTTAAGGAATCTCCACACTGTTCTCCAAAGTGGCTGTACTAGTTTGCATTCCCACCAACAGTGTAGGAGGGTTCCCTTTTCTCCACACCCTCTCCAGCATTTATTGCTTGTAGGCTTTTGGATCGCAGCCATTCTGACTGGTGTGAAGTGGTACCTCATTGTGGTTTTGATTTGCATTTCTCTACTAATGAGTGATGTTGAGCATCTTTTCATGTGTTTGTTAGCCATCCATATGTCTTCTTTGGAGAAATGTCTATTTAGTTCTTTGGCCCATTTTTTGATTGGGTTGCTTATTTTTCTGGAATTGAGCTGCATAAGTTGCTTGGATATTTTTGAGATTAGTTGTTTGTCAGTTGCTTCATTTGCTATTATTTTGTCCCATTCAGAAGGCTGTCTTTTCACCTTGCTTATATTTTCCTTTGTTGTGCAGAAGCTTTTAATTTTAATTAGATCCCATTTGTTTATTTTTGCTTTTATTTCCAGAATTCTGGGAGGTGGATCATAGAGGATCCTGCTGTGATTGCATGTGAGAAAAATATTGTAAAGGCATTCAAAGAACACATCAATAATTCTTACCAAGTTAGCATTGGTTGAGAATCTGCTCCCAGGCCAGTTAATATTACTGTGTTAGGGCTTCCCTGTGGCTTAGATGGTAAAGAATCTGCCTGCAATGCAGGAGACCTATATTTCATTCCTCAGTCAGGAAGATCCCCTTGGAGGAGGGCACAGCAACCCACTCTAGTATTCTCACCAGGAGAATTCCATGGACAGAGAAGCCCACCAGGCTACTGTCCATGGGGTTGCAAAGAGTTGGACATGACCAAGCGACTAACACACACACATACTCTTAACTGCACACTTACTTTCCTGTTAATCTGCTTCACGTTTCTTAGAAACTTTTCATTCTTATCATGTTTGTCCACATGAGAGAACTAACTAACATAAGATAGAAAATAGTTGCATATTTAGTTGAATATTTTTAGCTAATCTGGAGTCCCTACATTTTTTCCTCTTCAGGATGGTTTGACTTAAACAACTCTCCAGAGAACTATGCAAATCCCAGCCTGGTGTCTGAGTCTTTTCTGAAATGGCAAGAAAGGATGTTAAAAATAAGTGCCCTCCTCCTGTCCCTGCCCCAGCTGTGTATAATGGGGAAAGTGTGGAGACCACCCCATGACATAATTGGAAAGCGTTCTTCCTCTCCAGGCTCGGAGGCAATGTTGATGATGATGGTTCTATGAAGCCAGGAGGGAGGAATTACATAAGAAGGTTGGTAGAAAAGTGAGAAAGCTGGTGAATCCCAATGAGCCTCACCACAATGTCTTACACAAGCACATGAGCTGTGCTTCAAGTCCCTTTCTATTTTTCAGGTCCCTTACTTTGTTCAAAGCCCAGATGGCAGGCACTTTGCATACACGTGAGCACATCCCACTTATCTTATTAGAGTGCCATAATTTCTAATGTGAGGGAAGTAATGGTGTTCAAATAAGCAGGTTTGGGGAATTCAGGTGACAGATTGAATTGAGGGAGTACAGTAATCTGTAGTACTCATAAATGAGAAAGAAGATAACTTAAATCCTGTGGCCTGCTTTCACCTGTCTGGAATTTGAGTCAGTTGTCAATGATCATGGCCTCACAAGGGCTTCCCCAGTGGCTCAGGCGGTAAAGAATCTGCCCGCAATGCAGGCAACCCAGGTTTGATCCCTGGGTGGGGAAGATCTCCTGGAGTAAGGGAATGGCCACCCACTCCAGTATTCTTGCCTAGGAAATCCCATGAACAGAGGAGCCTGGTGGGCTACAGTCCATCGGAGTCCCAAAGAGTTGGACATGACTGAGTGATTGACGCTTTCACAACACTCTGCATGCAATGGGTTCTTGATATTGGTTGCTGACTGCCTGGTTAGTTTTGCCATAAGGCAGTTCTATGATCTGAGCTATTGTAACCAGTTACAATGGGTTTGAATCTCTCTCCAATAGTGGCTGCAATCAATGTGTGAACTGATGGTGTCCTCGCCTCCTGAGATAAAATTGATGACAAGCATGCTGTGTTCCCGGGAAAACTGAATGCAGTCCTCTGGTAGGCCACTCACCTATGGTATTTTCCCCTCAGTACTTCTTTACACAGGAAAGATTGCACCTAAAAAGAAAGTCATCCACTGATGCACAGTGAAAGCCTTTATATCGCAGAACTGTTTCAAATGCTTTAGTTCTTTTTGTTGTTATTGTTAAGAATGAAATCCTGACAAATGAGAGGGAATGCAGTTGGCTTTGTCCGAAATTTATGTAGAGTATCAAATTAGGTTTTGAGTATTTGCAGAGCAATAGCTCAAGATTGATGGGTGGAAATCTGATAATCCAGAAACGTGACCCAGCACAATATTGTCCTAATTTGCTTTGTGAGGATTAATTCAACTATTTTCTGCTTTCATGGCAGTGAATATACAGTGTGGTACAAATAATGCCCTGTAAACAAATTCTGAGCTTCCTTAATCTTTGCAAACATCTTAAGTTGACCTTTTCTTTGAGTCTCAGTGTCCTTTAGTAGGTTCTAGGATAGAGCACAAAAGCATGTATGGAAAGCCACGGAAGAAAGAAGATTCCAAAGAGAATAATTGTTCATTGGACCTAGCGTTCATTCCAGCAGTTCCATTTTTCTGTGATCATTTAAATACAGTTTTATTGTTTGTTGATACTTTCTCCTTGTTGTCTACAATGACTGCAATAGTAGAAGTGAAATTACACTATAATGAAATATATTAAATCTTTGCATGTTTATTCTGACTCTGAGATTTTGTTGCAGCACATGCAGGAAGTAATGAAACCAACAGAAGAAATCTGGCTTCCTAGCTGGCTATGATCTTGAATATCATCTAGGATATTCTCTCTTACTAGCCTCACAACCTCTCTCAGAGCAGTGGTTTGGCACAGGACCACATTGAGAAGCTAAGAAAAGCCAGCCTTGAGTCTTCTCCCCACACACAGACATGCAGAATGTTGCTCACAACTTAAGGGGTTTATAGATCTTTTATAAGTTTAGACTCCAGAAGTCCATGTTAGAGACTCTGTGTCATAGAAAAAAAGCCAGAGGAGAGTAGTGCCAGTTTAATTATAGGCAAAGTCATTTTAAAACATTAACTTTTCCTCTAAGATAGAAGTGATAAACTCTGAGATAATGCAGTAAGAGGAGCAGTCACCATATAAGAATCTTTTCCTCCCCCACCCCTGCCCCATGTTTCTTAGTTTAGCAGCCAATGTTCTATTTCAGCATTTTAGGACTCTCCTGTTTTATGAGCATCCTGTTAATTAGCTGTGTGGTTTCTATAAAACTGTTCCCATAGCATTGGTGGTAGCTATTTGTGGCTTCCAGAAAACCTGGACTTTTATGAAATACCCTTACAGAAAGAAAGGGCAACATAGTAAGTACCAGATAATCTGTGGTCAGGGGGAAAGTAAGATTGACAGTAGGCATTAATAGAAAGGGGTTCAAGATCCCAATCCTAATTTAGTACAAAGGGATTGAATACCTCTAACGTAGAAAGGACATGTTGTGACATCTCATAACTTCAGTCTTTGTCCTGCTAGACCAAGGATTTAGTCCTGTGAGAATAACTTTAACACTGGAGGTCCTTTAGGAAACATTTTGTGAAGACCTGGATGCATTATTTTTTCCTTTTTTTTTGGCTTTGATGAAACCCTTTTGGCCACATTGCATAATTGTGAATGGTAATTGTAGATTCCAACGTAAAGATAGAAAAGTAATATGTTTGGAAATAAAGGAAAGAAGGTTACTTTAAGCATTGAAAGTTTAGATAGTTGAAATGGCCCAGAATACTCATGGGTGTGAAAGGAAGGATCATGCCCAGTTCAGTTCTGTTCATTCACTTAGTTGTATCTGACTCTTTGTGACTCTATGGGCTGCAACACGCCAGGTATCTCTGTCCTTCACCACCTCCTGGGTCTTGCTCAAACTCATATCCATCGAGTCGGTGATGCCCTCCGACAATCTCATCCTCTGTTGTCCCCTTCTCCTCCTGCCTTCAATCTTTCCCAGCATCAGGGTCTTTTCCAATGAGTCAGTTTTTTTTGCATCAGGTGGCCAAAGTGTTGGAGCTTCAGCATCAGTCCTTCCAATGAATGTTCAGGACTGGTTTCTTTTAGAATTGATTGGTTGGATCTCCTTGTAGTCCAATGGACTCTCAAGAGTCTTCAACACCACAGTTCAAAAGCATCAATTCTTCGGCACTCAGCCTTCTTTATGGTCCAACTCTCAGATACATACATGACTACTGGAAAAACCATAGCTTTGACATGCCCACGATGGGTCAAAAGGCCGACTTGAAACAAAAGCTGAGCTGAGTACGTAGCAGAATAAGTTTTAGGTTATTTGCAAGACATCTGATCATGGATGCTGTTCTGGATGCTACTCGGCAACCTTTCATGTCTCTAGATCACCTTCCCTGAAATTCTAGGCCTAATGGATTTCAATCTTCCCTGCATCAAATCATATTCTCCCACTGGGAGGCAGTAGAGTGTAAAAGTGAAAAGCCTGGGTTTTGGGATCACGCTGTGTTCAATTCCCAGTTCCATCACTTACTGGGTGATCTTGGGACATTTTATGCAACTACTCTGTATATCAGTTTCTTTTCATAAAATGGGGATACTAGTCATATCTATGTGGTAGAATTACTGGGAAGATTAAATGAGTTAACGTCTACAAATCACATAAACTCAACATACAAGTACCCAAGAAATATTAGTGATTGTCACTATCACCCTATTTACTCTTTGTTTTTACTTAATATATTCATTGTAATGATTCGCCTAAGAAGTCATGAGGTCAGTGAAGATAGGAGCAGTGACTTACGAATGTTTATTGTCATTGTGACACTTAGCACAATGTCTCAAAAGGAGTAGGCACAGGCATACAGAAAACTGACAAATGAACTATTGATGTATTTTCAGCAACAGTAGTTTTAGGTTTAAGCATCATTCTGCTGCTTAAATCAGATGCTTTAATTAAGCTCAGTCCCTGTCCCTTGTGTATTAGCAAACTTTTAAAAAATGATGGAAAAATCTCACATACGTCAAACATGTCTTGTGTGTTGGAGCTCTATATTTTTAGTTGGCCATGTACAGACTTGGGAGCTAACAGCGATATCCATCACCCCGTACAAGTTCTTTTCACATTTCATGGTTCAAGTTGTGAAGCTGAGGGTGCACACCTTCTGCATTTTTCCTGGTCACTTCAAATTCCATCAATACCTCTCCGTCTGGCAGAAGTCTTTGCTAGTGTGGGCTAAGAAAAAAAATTCTATTCATCTTCTTTTCCTGTCCAGGCAATTATTGACCTTCTTTCAATCCTTCTCTTTGATGGTATTTAACCTTGTCCTCCACATGGTTCGCTGTCTGATTTCTGATTTTTTAACAGGCACTTAGTACTGCTGCTTCTCAACAACACTTTTGGCACTTCAGTGATTGCCAAGTTAGTTCAGCTTTTTCCTAATTTGGACTTTTTAAAGCCTTCCTTGTAGACGCTAGGGTTTGCCAGAATTGTGGCTCTGCACACAACTTGAGTAAATTTAATGCAACAAACCAACCTTAAATGCTTGAATTTGATCAAGTCATTGAAACTTTATTCTTTACGGGGAGGGAGGAGGGAGGAGGGTTCAGGATGGGGGACACGTGTATACTTGTGGTGGATTCATGTTGATGTATGGCAAAACCAATACAATATTGTAAAGTAATTAACCTCCAATTAAAATAAATAAATTCATATTAAAAAAAAGATTCTCTCCAGATTCCAAATTGCCAATTAGACTCTGTTTTGAGCCAAGTTCTTGGGTCTTTTTTTGGGGGGAAGGGAGTGTTGGGTTGAGTGTGAATAAGAGAATGTTATTAATACTTATACATATGAAATAAATGTTTTTAGATAACTTTAGGCATTTATCCAAACTTCTATTGCTGAGCCTATTTATGTTTTAATCAGTTTTTCTCCTTTTTTTAAACATCTATAACTATGCATGTAATACTTGACTCCTCAAAGATATATTTCATTTTCACCTATCATATTACTGGTGTCCCAGGCTTGACAAATAATTTTTGTACTGAGACTTATAATCAGAGCTCCCCAACCTATTTAAATTAGTAAAAAATATAGTAATGATAGCCATCTATATATTGTCGTTAGGTACTAGACTGTGGTAGATGCTGTATGTGTATTGTTTTATTTAATCCTCACAACCATTGTAGAAACTAGGTATACTTATAATCCCCATTTTACAGAAAAGAAAACTGTGGTTAAATAACTTTCCCAAGGCTCTACAGCTTTATGGCATCATAATTAGTGTGAAATATATATATTTAAGTTTTTTTGCCATTTAGTTGATTGGTGTGTGAGCATTAGCTACTGCTTGTGCTTTGGATAAATAATGCTTTCTCTTCATTTCTATTGTTTTGTTCTTTATAAAATGAACAGAGACACAAACAAGTAAACAGGCAACTCTTCTTCATGATGATTTACTCCACTGCCTCCTTCATTTTAGCTCTTGGGCTTTATCCTTTTCACTCCCATTGGCTTTGACAGTGGAATGACCCACAGACTTTAACTAACTCTTGCCCTCATGAGCTGTGGGGTCTAACTTTTCAACATATCTCTCCGACTCTGGTCATCACCTATTCCTACTCGACTGTGTATGTCTTTTGCCTTTTTACCCATGGGTCAGCTATTTCTTTGGCTTTTGTCCTTTGTCCCCCAAAGTAATGACCTATATGGTCCCATTCCAAGTCATTATCTATTAGAGAAAGGATATTCACAAGTTTAAGATTTCTGCTTTTGCCCATGTCGAGGAAAGAAAGGACTCTTTAGCTGGAGCTCAAGTAGAATGAGGACCAGAGAAAGGGGTACCATTTTCTGAGGATTTTTCTCTTCTGGGCAATTGTCATTACTCCAGAGTGCATCCTCTTGTTTTTACTAGACTGCCTTGAAATAGTCCTGTGAGCTAAGGCTAACCATATTTAGGCAATATGCAGAAAATGGTATAATTGTATTGTTACCTACAATTTACATTAAAATATATTTTGCACAAAATCAAGACATTGAGGTTTAAGGCATCAGCTTTTCATGGTGTTTCATAGAGGGCGTGGCTTTCAGCTATTCTGCCACCTGAAAAATATTTAATAACACCAGTCTTATAAGGAGAACACTAGCCAACATCGTGGTCAGAGATAATGTGACACAAGACAGAAATGTTTTGGAGCATCTAAAGAAAAAGTCTAGAGTCTAGACATTAGGGTATTGAACAAATCTAAATAGGGTGCCATAGTGTGGGGTTTTAAGCCCTTGAAACAGGATACCATTCTAGAGTTAAGGTAGAAGAAAACAAAGCCTAAATCTTTATCCACATTTGATGTAGTCTTGGCCTGTCACCTTCAAGACAGTGTTTCTGAGGGGAGGCCACCAGGCAACAAACTACTCCAGAGCCAAGATGAACAGAACTGAATGTCAGCCTTGTGGCAATGGTCTAATGGCCACCTGCTAGATTTCTGGTTCCGTGCCTTTTTTTTTTTTTTCTTTCCCAATTTAAACAAAACAAAACAGGTCACCTACCTCATTACTCCTCTCCCTCCTTAAAAATGGGACTTAGCACACTATGTTCCATTAGGGAGGTACATTATCCTAGCCTGTGACACCATGACCATTTCCTCTTTGGAGAAGGTGTTGGCTTTATTAATACAGATCCTCTATGAAAACTTAATGAGGCTATCTATCAACAGTGATGTAGTAAATGTGCTTACTCACTGAATTAGTGTTGGCCCTCTGTGTTACCTTTTAATATGCTTTTGTTATGGGCCTTGCTTCCTTTAAAAGCATATATGCTAGAAAGTAGACAGAACAGCCCCTAATAATGGGATGGCCACAAGGCAAGCAGAGATAATACCTTTGGGATTTTTGAAGGCTTCATCTTAAACCTGATAATTGTGGGTGCCAGAGGAAAGCTGAAGGGGGACAGAAAACAAGCTGCTGAAAGGGAAGGAGAAGCATCTAGGCAACAGACATAGAGTCCCTGTAGAGCAGCAGGCACACCCTACCTGACACTCATGCTCTGTAAGCTGATCATGACCAAGGGAAAATTCCTTCTTTGATCAGAGGTAGGATTAACCTTCTGCTAAACTGTCAAGAGGAAAAATTTATTTCCCCTGGCCACCAATGAAATTCTATCTCCCTGGACTTACTTCTAACTCAAGGAAGCTTCTTTCCTTTTTTTTTTCCCCCTTAGCTTCCTGGTGCTTTCCACGATGGATGGCTCCCTAACTCTGTATTTCAACACAGATCCTCATGTTTGGCTTCCATCACTTTTGTCTCACTTTCTCATGTACCGACACCTCCATGTCTCTGGAGGTTCTCTGCTTTCAAGACCCAGGCTTTGGGGAAGCTCATCTATTTTGAGAGTCTTTAAGAAATATTAACTGTTCAGGTCCTGCTCTTTGTAATATCTTCATTTCAAAGGAGGTTTTCTGAAAAATCCAATGATTTACCCCAAAGTTTGGATCTTGTTAGTATCTAACGCCATATCCTAGAGCCAAGGTGTTGGAACTCGAATGAGCAGGCCTGTTTGTAAAGCATGTGGAGATTTACTTGCTGTCAGGTGGGGGAAGGAAAGGAAGCTGGTGTTGAATCAAGAGTCACTTGGAAAGCAGCATCACTATCTAATTGGGACATGGGGGGTAGCTGATGGGTGCAGAACAGCAGGAATCTCATTGATGTGATCATAGTTAAGACATTAATCTATGTTAGAATACTACCTAAGCCAGTCACTGGAACCATGGAAGATGGGGAGCATCTGTCCTCCATGGGAAGGGGCTGGCAAGAGGTAAAAATCAATCAGGGTCTCAAACAAATGGCCTAAGGTTCAAACAGGACTGTGGTCCCAAAAGAGAAATGCAATTTAAATATAAAACAAGGCACAGACTAGTTTCATAAATTGTTCCCAAATCATCAGGACATGGCAGAATCTCATTTTAGGTATCCCAGATACTGGGCTTTTTGTCACCACATTAATTCCAGATCCTATTTCCCGATTTGGTAGGCAATCCTAATGTGGCACCACGTTGGATGGGATTACCTTCAGGAAGCGGACAGGCTGAGTTCCAGGGGTAGAGAAAACAAGGACAATAACATGGAGCTTTTTAGCAAATCTCTCAACACCATAACTGCATCTTATCTCATTCAGTGATTTATTCCACAAACGTGTATCTAGTGTTTGCCATGTACAAAAGACTGCTAGGCACTGACATCCTGCCTGTTTTAGCTTGTAATGAGGATCAACCTGATCTCAGCAGACAAGTCTTACTGCTTTCCTGCAAGAGTGCCTATGTTTCTTTTTCTGTATATATCAAGTTAGCCAAAATGATCATTCAGGTTTTTCTATCTCTTATGGAAACATTTCTGCCAACCTAATACTAAAAGAGGCTGATTCGGTAAATAGAAAATACTAGATAAAGAACAGAGGATCTAGGCTGTAGTTTCACTTGTATAACCCACTGGTTATCAGTAGGTAAATCATATCTCTCCTTCGGTTTTATTTTCCTCCATGATGCATAAGGGGTTTGGGCCAGGTAATCATTAAGGTTCTTTTTCCCCACTCTGGAATAATTTTTGGCTACATGACTCTCTGACCATTGTTCATTCATTCACTCACCAATGATTATATTTGAAAGGGGAGGAAATTGAAGATAAACTGAAGATGATGAGCAACAGAGGTTCTTTTATTTTTTTGATTTTTTTTTTTACTTTATTTTACTTTACAATATTGTATTGGTTTTGCCATACATCAACATGAATCCACCACAGGTGAGGTACTGGCACAAAGACAGAAATAGATCAATGGAACAAAATAGAAAGCCCAGAGATAAATCCACACACCTATGGACACCTTATCTTTGACAAAGGAGGCAAGAATATACAATAGATTAAAGACAATCTCTTTAACAAGTGGTGCTGGGAAAACTGGTCAACCACTCATAAAAGAATGAAACTAGAACACTTTCTAACACCATACACAAAAATAAACTCAAAATGGATTAAAGATCTAAATGTAAGACCAGAAACTATAAAACTCCTAGGGGAGAACATAGGCAAAACACTCTCTGACATACATCACAGCAGGATCCTCTATGACCTGCCTCCCAGAATGCTGGAAATAAAAGCAAAAATAAACAAATGGGATCTAATTAAAATTAAAAGCTTCTGCACAACAAAGGAAACTATAAGCAAGGTGAAAAGACAGCCTTTGGAATGCGAGAAAATAATAGCAAATGAAGCAACTGACAAATAACTAATCTCAAAAATATACAAGCAACTCCTGCAGCTCAATTCCAGAAGAATAAATGACCAATCAAAAAATGGGCCAAAGAACTAAATAGACATTTCTCCAAAGAAGACATACAGATGGCTAACAAACATGTGAAAAGATGCTCAACATCACTCATTATTAGAGAAATGCAAATCAAAACCAAAATGAGGTACCATTTCACACCAGTCAGAATGGCTGCGATCCAAAAGCCTACAAGCAATAAATGCTGGAGAGGGTGTGGAGAAAAGGGAACCCTCTTACACTGTTGGTGGGAATGCAAACTAGTACAGCCACTATGGAGAACAGCGTGGAGATTCCTTAAAAAACTGCAAATAGAACTGCGTTATGACCCAGCAATCCCACAGCTGGGCATACACACTGAGGAAACCAGAATTGAAAGAGACACATGTACCCCAGTGTTCATCACAGCACTGTTTATAATAGCCAGGACATGGAAGCAACCTAGATGTCCATCAGCAGACGAATGGATAAGAAAGCCGTAGTGCATATACACAATGGAATATTACTCAGCCATTAAAAAGAATACATTTGAATCAGTTCTAATGAGTTGGATGAAACTGGAGCCGATTATACAGAGTGAAGTAAGCCAGAAAGAAAAACGCCAATACAGTATACTAACACATATATATGGAATTTAGAAAGATGGTAATGGTAACCCTGTATGTGAAACAGCAAAAGAAACACAGATGTATAAAACAGTCTTTTAGACTCTGTGGGAGAGGGAGAGGGTGGGATGATTTGGGAGAATGGCATTGAAACATGTATAATATCATATAAGAAACGAATTGCCAGTCTAGGTTCGATGCAGGATACAGGATGCTTGGGGCTGGTGCACTAGGATGACCCAGAGAGATGGTATGGGGAGGGAGGAGGGAGGGGGGTTCAGGATTGAGGTTCTTGTTATGGCTTGTATTTTCTGAGTATCTTTTGAAAGTTTAAGTCTGGAGAACATGGAGCTTTGCAATGAGAAACACAGGAAGGCTTGAGTTAAAGCCCCAGGAATCAGGGCATTGGTAAAACAATGGGAAGAACTCCTTGTGCTCATTCGTTGCTTTCCTACCCACAGAATAGTTGCTGCCCCCAAGAGGTCGTGTCTTACTGAATGCAGTGGGTGCTTACCAAACACAGTATTAATCAAATATCCTGTGGAGAACTGAATGTGTAGTAGGCAGCCACCCTGAATAAAGACCAATATTCACAGCCAACACAGAATTGTCTTTACAGCCAGGAAAGCACAATGCAGAGTGAGGTGGAAGGTAAACTGAAGAAACCGTGGACTGGTCAATGAGATTTACAGCTGGCTGTGAAGAGGAGAGAGAGAATGGAAATAGGCACACCTTGCTCCTGACAAAACTGCATGGTTTTGGGCTCATTTTCTCACCTACCTCTTCTCCTATATGCTGCTGAAATTTAGGAGAAGGAAGAGATTGGTTAATTTGAATGTTGAAAAAGCTCACACTCTGAGTCAGGTAGAATTTATCTTTGCTGTCTTCGGAGAGCTCTAGCTCGATGTCAGGGGTCCTCAGGCAGAGGCAGTATTGCTCTCCAGGGGACAGGGGGCATTGTCTGGAGACATTTTTGGTTGTCATAACTGGGGTGGACATGTTCCTTTTATACTTTGGATAGAGGCTGGGGATGCTGCTAAATATCCCACAATGCATGGGACAGATGTTTTATAGCAAAGAATCATCCAGCCCCAAACGTCAGTGGTGAAGCTGAGAAACTTTGCTTTAGGTGATTTATTCATTAAGTCATTCAGGGCATCTCCTGTGTTGTTAGGTTCTGGGAATACGGTGAGGAATAAGACAAAGGTGGTGCCTGCCGTCATGGAATTTGCCATGGGGAAGACTGGAGATACATAAATAGCAGTAGCTTCCTTTTATTTATTGCAGGTTATAATGAGTTCCTTTCTTTACCTTGTCAGCCTTGATTCCCCATGCCAATTCATACAACAGAGTGATATTTTGTTGAGGAAGTGGTGATGCTTTAAGCCACATGTGATCTCTACCCTATAAAAGCTCTACTGCAAGAGACAGACATGGGGATAAAGAATGGTGATGCTAGATGATAACTTTCATGGAGGTGTGGCCAGAGTGCTGTAGAAACACACAGTATAAGTGTGCAAGCACTTTTGGGGGGTGATGATGGCAGTGATGACTTTGTTCTTGCAGCTGAGTCTTAAAGAAATATTTTTAGTTTACTGGACAGAAGCTGGGAAAGGCAGTTCTAATTCTGTTAAAGAGACCAACACAAACAAAGGCATAGGGGATGAACATTCCTGTGCATTGGTGACATGGCTGTGCCACAGTGTGTCTAGTCTATGAGCTTCCTGAATGAGAGTGTCAGGGACAATGCTGAAGAGGAAAGCAGGAGCCGTAATAAGGAGGGTCTTAGAGAATATGTCAAGGACCTTGAGGGATGTTTTCATCAGGATAGTGATATGGTCAGGTTGCTTCTATAGGTGGATAAGACTTAATGAAGCCCACCTTCAGCTATAATGATCATGATTAGACTGAGTTACTGCAGGCTCTTCTGCACCCCCAACCAAGGTTGTTTTCTATCAATGATGTCTCATTGTTTACTAACAGCTTCTAACTCTACCAAGCAATTGAGGGCCTGACATGAGCCTGGCCTCCTTAGAGTGATCAGCCTTCATTCACCATTGACTGGGTTCTCCTGAAATTGTAAACCATTGAATTTGGAAAGAATCTTATAGGAAGGGTAAGAGGAAGAGACTAACGTTCAGTAACTACTTCTTATGTGCCAATAACTGTGCCTCCCTTATTTCCCATATATCTTCAGTTTTTACTGCTCAGAAAAATCTCAATAAATGTTAAGTATCATCATCATTTTCATCGCCTTGGCTCATATAATTCTCACAGCTCTTAGAAGATGATGCTTCTATTGTTTCCATTTTGTGTATGGGAAACCTGAGAGCCAGAACTCAAAGCACCTCTGAAACTAGGGACTTTTAATAGGTATGTAGGCAAACGTTTACTGTAGTAACAAAGGGACAGAAAAAAAACAAGTGAGGAGAAACATCTTTGTCTTGATGTTTCCAGTATCTTTTGATCTAAGCACTGTTCTTTATTTTTTTTAGAGATTTATATATATACATATATATATAAATATATATACACACACACATATATATATGTATACTTATATATATGTATACTGATATACAAGTATATCTAAGTATATAATACACCTATATACATATATATATAGTTATATATACATATATATATTTACTGAAGTATAGTTGATTTACAATGTTTTAATTTTTGCTGTACACATTTTTTGGTATTCTTTTTATTATAGTTTATTCCCAGTATTGAATATAATTCCCTGTGGTATATAGTAGGTTCATGTTGTTTGAAAGTGAAAGTGAGAATCACTTAGTCACGTCCAGTTCTTTGCCACCCCATGGGCTATACAGTCCATGGATTTCTCTAGGCCAGAATACTGGAGTGGGTGGCCTTTCCCTTCTCCAGGGGATCTTCATAACCCAGGGATCAAACCCTGGATTCCCGGATTGCAGGTGGATTCTTTACCAGCTGAGCCACAGGGGAAGCCCAAGAAGACTGAATTGGGTAGCCTATCCCTTCTACAGCGGATCTTCCTGTCCCAGGAATCGAACTGGGGTTTCCTGCATTGCAGGTGAATTCTTTGCCAACTGAAGTATGTTGTTTATCCATCATGTATATAATAGTTTGCATCCAATAAGTTCCACTCTGTCCCTCCCCGACACCTCTCTGTGACAATCACAGGCCTATAATCCTGTGAAACATAAGGGGTATCTTAGACCTTTTGAGGTTAAAGGAGAGACAGAAAGAATTACTTGTGATTGATTCTGCTGTATCTACCAACCCTACTGCTTCTCTCTACCCCATTCCCTGGAACACAGTTTTTTCAGAAAATTCAGTTCAGTTAAGTCACTCAGTTGTGTCTGACTCTTTGTGACCCCATGGACTACAGCACGCCAGGCTTTCCTGTCCATCAGCAACTCCTGGAGTCTACCCAAACTCATGTACATTGAGTCGGTGATGCCATCCAATCATCTCATCCTCTGTCGTCCCCTTTTCCTCTTGCTTTCAATCTTTTCCAGCATCAGGGTCTTTTCAGATGAGTCAGCTCTTTGTATCAGGTGGCCAAAGTATTGGAGTTTGAGCTTCAGCATCAGTCCTTCCAATGAACACTCAGGACTGATCTCTTTTAGGATGGACTGGTTGGATCTCCTTGCAGTCCAAGGGACACTCAAGAGTCTTCTCCAACACCACAGTTCAAAAGCATCAGTTCTTCGGGTTCAGCTTTCTTTATAGTCCAAATCTCACATCCATAGATGACTATTGGAAAAACCATAGCTTTGACTAGACGGACGTTTGTTGGAAAAGTAATGTCTCTGCTTTTGAATATGTTGTCTAGGTTGGTCATAACTTTTCTTCCCCTGTGGCTCAGCTGGTAAAGAAACCCTTGCAAAGTGGGATACCTGGGTTTGGTACCTGGGTTGAGAAGATCCCCTGGAGAATGGAAGAAGTGAAGTGAAGTGAAGTGAGGTTGCTCAGTCGTGTCTGACTCTTTGTGACCCCATGGACTGTAGCCCACCAGGCCCCTCTATCCATGGGATTCTCCAGGCAAGAATACTGGAGTGGGTTGCCATTTCCTTCTCCAGGGGATCTTCCTGACCCAGGGATCAAACCCAGGTCTCCTGCATTGCAGGCAGACGCTTTAACCTCTGAGGCACCAGGGAAGCGGGAAACGCTATCTAATCCAGGATTCTGGCCTGGAGAATTCCATGGACTGTATAGACCATGGGGTCACAAAGAGTCAGACACGACTGAGCGACTTGCACTTTAACTTTTCATTTTCTTCCAAGGAGTAAGCATCTTTTAATTTCATGGCTGCAATCACCACCTATAGTGATTTTGGAGCCCCCCGAAATAAGGTCAGCCACTGTTTCCACTGTTTCCCCATCTATTTCCCATGAAGTGATGGGACCGGATGCCATGATCTTTGTTTTCTGAATGTTGAGCTCTAAGCCAACTTTTTCACTCTCCTCTTTCACTTTCATCAAGAGGCTCTTTAGTTCCTCTTCACTTTCTGCCATAAGGGTGGTGTCATCTGCATGTCTGAGGATATTGATATTTCTCCCGGCAATCTTGATTCCAGCTTGTGCTTCTTCCAGCCCAGTGTTTCTCATGATGTACTCTGCATATAAGTTAAATAAGCAGGGTGACAATATACAGCCTTGACATACTCCTTTTCCTATGTGGAACCAGTCTGTTGTTCCATGTCCAGTTCTAACTGTTGCTTCCTGACCTGCATACAGGTTTCTCAAGAGGCAGGTTAGGTGGTCTGATATTCCCATCTCTTTCAGAATTTTCCAGTTTATTGTGATCCACATAGTCAAAGGCTTAGGCATAGTCAATAAAGCAGAAATAGATGTTTTTCTGGAAGTCTCTTCCTTTTTCCATGATTCAGAGGATGTTGGCAATTTGATCTCTGGTTCCTCTGCCTTTTCTAAAACCAGGTTGAACATATGGAAATTCACTGTTCATGTATTGCTGAAGCCTGGCTTGGAGAATTTTGAGCATTACTAGTATGTGAGATGAGTGCAACTGTGTGGTAGTTTGAGCATTCTTTGGCATTGCCTTTCTTTGGGATTGGAATGAAAACTGACCTTTTCCAGTCCTGTGGCCACTGCTGAGTTGTTCAAATTTGCTGGCATATTGAGTGCAGCACTTTCACAGCATTATCTTTCAGGATTTGAAATAGCTCAACTGGAATTCCATCACCTCCACTAGCTTTGTTCATAGTGATGCTTCCTAAGGCCCACTTGACTTTACATTCCGGGATGTCTGGCTCTACCTGGGTGTGACTAATTACACCATCGTGATTATCTTGGTCGTGAAGATCTTTTTTGTACAGTTCTTCTGTGTATTCTTGCCACCTCTTCTTAATATCTGCTGCTTCTGTTAGGTCCATACCATTTCTGTCCTTTATTGAGCCCATCTTTGCATGAAATGTTCCCTTGGTATCGCTAATTTTCTTGAAGAGATCTGTAGTCTTTCCCATTCTACTGTTTTCTTCTATTTCTTTTCATTGATCACTGAGGAAGGCTTTCTTATCTGCCCTTGCTATTCTTTGGAACTCTGCACTCAAATGGGTATATCTTTCCTTTTCTCCATTGCTTTTCACTTGTCTTTGTTTCACATCTATTTGTCAGGCCTCTTCAAACAGCCATTTTGCTTTTTTGCATTTCTTTTTCTTGGGCATGGTCTTGATTCCGGTCTCCTGTACAATGTCATGAACCTCTGTCCATATTTCTTCAGTCACACTGTCTATCAGATCTAATCTCTTGAATCTACTTGTTACTTCCACTGTATAATCATAAGGGATTTGATTTAGGTCACACCTGAATGGTCTAGTGTGTTTCCCTACTTTCTTTAATTTAAGTCTAAATTTGGAAATAAGAAGTTCATGATTTGAGCCACAGTCAGCTCCCGGTTTTGTTTTTGCTGACTGTATAGAGCTTCTCCATCTTTTGCTGCAAAGAATATAATCAGTCTGATTTCGGTATTGACCATCTGGTGATGTCCATGTGTAGAGTCTTCTCTTGTGTTGTTGGAAGAGGGTGTTTGCTATGACCAGTGCATTCTCTTGGCAAAACACTATTAGTCTTTGCCCTGCTTCATTCTGTACTCCAAGGCCAAATTTGCCTGTTACTCCAGGTATCTCTTGACTTTCTACTTTTACATTCCAGTCCCCTATAATGAAAAGGACCTCTTTTTGGGGTGTTAATTCTAGAAGATCTTGTAGGTCTTCATGGAACCATTAAACTTCAGCTTCTTCAGCATTACTGGTTGGGGCATAGACTTGGATTACTGTGATATTGAATGGTTTGCCCTGGAAATGAACAAAGATCATTGTGTCATTTTTGAGATTACGTCCAAATACTGCATTTTGGACTCTTTTGTTGACTATGATGGCTACTCCCTTTTTTCTAAGGGATTCCTGCCCACAGTAGTAGATATAATGGTCATCTGATTTAAATTCACCCAATCCAGTCCATTTTAGTTTGCTGATTCCTAAAATGTTGATTCGATGTTCACTCTTGCCGTCTCTTGTTTGGCTACTTCCAATTTGCCTTGATTCATGGACCTAACATTCCAGGTTCCTATGCAATATTGTTCTTTACAGTATCGGACTTTGTTTCTATGAAGAAAATAAAAACCCATATTGTGTCTGTTGAGGTGGTTGGAGGCCTGGTCTTAACAGGGGCCAGGAGTTGGAGGGAAGATTCCATTCTCCCTGACTTTCTCCATGATCAGAAGGCCATTCTTTCCCAACAGTCTGCCAGTGCTGCCTTCCCCCTGCTCCCTGCAAGAGCACTACATTTTACCCACTTTCTCATTTGTACGTATTTTTTGGCACAAATTTTATTACCCATTTATTGCTTTCTTTATTTCTGACAGGGATATATGTTATGCTTCTTTTTGCTATTTCTTCCATTGATCACGGTTGTTGACAAGGAAGGCCTTTTCCTCCTTTGTTATCTCTGTTTTATTTTGTGCATGTTTCCTGAAAGGTCCATGGCAGATTGCTGCCCTCGGCAGGCTACCCCTTTGATGTGACATGCCACATAGCCCAGTCAACTTTCATTAACTCCATTTTCAAGGGGCCGAAGTTTTCATCGAATTCCCTAAGATATTTCATTTTTTAATATTCTTTTTGCATAATTTACTGTGTGCCAGGTATTGTGCTAGTGCTTTACATGCATCATGTCACTTAGTCCTCATAGCACCCCTCTGAGATAGGTTTGATTGTTAACATTCTATTTTAAAAATGAAGGAACTCCATTTTGAGTTTATTTTTGTGTATGGTGTTAGAAAGTGATCTAGTTTCATTCTTTTACAAGTGGTTGACCAGTTTTCCCAGCACCATTTGTTATAGAGATTGTCTTTAGTCCATTGTATATTCTTGCCTCCTTGGTCAAAGATAAGGTGTCCATAGGTGTGTGGATTTATCTCTGGGCTTTCTATTTTGTTCCATTGATCTATATTTCTGTCTTTGTGCCAGTACCATACTGTCTTGATGACTGTGGCTTTGCAGTAGAGCCTGAAGTCAGGCAGGTTGATTCCTTCAGTTCCATTCTTATTTCTCAAATTGCTCTGGCTATTTGAGTTTTTTTGTATTTCCATACAAATTGTGAAATTATTTGTTCTAGCTCTGTGAAAAATACCACTGGTAGCTTGATAGGGATTGCGTTGAATCTATAGATTGCTTTGGGACCAGAAACTATAAAACTCCTAGAGGAGAACATAGGCAAAACACTCTCCGACATACATCACAGCAGGATCCTCTAATGACCCACCTCCAAGATTACTGGAAATAAAAGCAAAAATAAACAAATGGGACCTAATTAAAATTAAAAGCTTCTGCACAACAAAGGAAACTATAAGCAAGGTGAAAAGACAGCCTTTGGAATGCGAGAAAATAATAGCAAATGAAACAACTGACAAACAACTAATCTCAAAAATATCCAAGCAACTTATGCAGCTCAATTCCAGAAAAATAAGCGACCCAATCAAAAAATGGGCCAAAGAACTAAATAGACATTTCTCCAAAGAAGACATATGGATGGCTAACAAACACATGAAAAGATGCTCAACATCACTCATTATTAGAGAAATGCAAATCAAAACCACAATGAGGTACCATTTCACACCGGTCATAATGGCTGCAATCCAAAAGTCTACAAGCAATAAATGCTGGAGAGGGTGTGGAGAAAAGGGAACCCTCTTACACTGTTGGTGGGAATGCAAACGAGTGCAGCCACTCTGGAGAACAGTGTGGAGTATGGAAGCAACCTAGATGTCCATCAGCAGACGAATGGATAAGAAAGCTGTGGTACATATACACAATGGAGTATTACTCAGGCATTAAAAAGAATACATTTGAATCAGTTCTAATGAGGTGGATGAAACTGGAGCCGATTATACAGAGTGAAGTAAGCCAGAAAGAAAAACAGCAATACAGTATACTAACACATATATATGGAATTTAGAAAGATGGTAACGATAACCCTGTATGCAAGACAGCAAAAGATACACAGATGTATAGAACAGTCTTTTAGACTCTGTGAGAGAGGGACAGGGTGGGATGATTTAGGAGAATGGCATTGAAACATGTATAATATCATATAAGAAACAAATTGCCAGTCTAGGTCGATGCAGGATACAGGATGCTTGGGGCTGGTGCCCTGGGATGACCTGGAGGGATAGTGTCGTGGGGGAGGTGAGAGGGAGGTTCGGGATTGGGAACACGTGTACACCTGTGGCAGATTCATGTTGATGTGTGGCAAAACCAATATAATATTTTAAAGTAAAAAAAAATAATAATAAATAAAAAATGAAGGAACTCAGAGGGTTGAAGGTTCATTCCCGAGGTTGTACAGGAAGTTTGACTCTTGGATCTAGTATGACCGGATGTATGTTAGAGGAGTAGTGATGACTCAGCCATTAAAATAATGATTTGAAACAGATGTATCTTTGGCCCAAGTTTTATACTTTTATGTGTAGGCTCTTGGAGAACACATGGGTAGTTGTGGGATTGATGGCATATTGGATAGTTTTACTCATGGGATGTATCTAAGAAGATATTAAAGTTCCTCACTTTAAGAAAGTTGTTTGTTTATTTTGGCTATGCTGGGTCTTTGTTGCTGCTTGGGATTTTTTTTCTAATTGTTGTGAGTGGGGTCTACTCTTTGTTGTGGTATGTGGGCTTCTCACTGTGGTGGCTTCTCTTGTTGTAGAACACAAGCTCTAAGATGTGGGCTTAGCAGTTGCGGCTACCAGCCTGCAGAGCACAGGCCTAGTAGTTGTGGTGCACAGGCTTAGTTGCTCCATGGCTTGTGGGATCTTCCTGGACCAGGGATCGAACCCATGTATCCTGCAATGGCAGGCAATTTTTTTTTACCGCTGAGCCACCAAATAAGCCCGCTCCTCAATTTTTGATTTCCAAAAAGCACTCTATATAACGTAATTGTTGGTAACAAGACATGTTGCAGTTTTGCAATGAGGCTAGGATTTTGAGGGACACATTGCGATGAGCTATCTGTATACACTTACTTGCTCCCTCTGGAGGGAGCATTCCAAGCCCTTCTCAGCTGATGCCTTCAACCTAATTACTCTGCCCTGTTCAGTTTGTGAGTTTCTGATTGGATTCTGACCAATACTAAAAAAAAAAAAAAAAAAAAAATACTGAAAAAACCAAAAAATAAAAATCCCAACCCAACTTGCTGTGTATGTGGTATGCCCTATTCATATCCCAGTGATCTCAAGTGCCACTTCCCATCTCTAGGTGTACTTTCTGCACACCTCATGATTTCTGATTAATTTCCTAGCTCTTCTGCTAGAACTTGCATTCCCTAAATTCCATGTCACTATGTTACCCTTACCTCCTACCTAGCCTGAGTGCTAACCCCTTTCCCTTGGGAGCTGAAACCTGTCATGTCATTCAACCCTAATTTCTTTTGGAATCTTTTCTTCAAACTGCCTGGAGCCTTGATTCTTGGTGCTGTGTGCTTGGCTTTGGGTTTTGTCATTGTCTGGAGATTTCCCATTGTTTTGCCCCATCTTGAAGACCTCATCTCCAATCCTTTCCAAGATGGTAACTCCAGCCCAAAGCAAACAAAGTTTTGAAGATTTTATTGGGATAGTAAGTACCTGCCTACTTTGCAACCACAGTTTATGGGCTAAGCCACATCGCCACATCATTTCCTTTACTCCCAAACGTACCTTGTTCTAGCCTTCTCTGCTTTCTCACTAAGATCCTGGAATGCCTGGTGGCCATGTTTCCTGAAATGGACACTGTTGTTCAAACTCACACACTCACTCTTTTAGCCCTGTGGTAGAAACAACTTACTTGAAGGACAAGAAGGCCCCCCTCTTCATTAACAACAATGTAAGTTTATGAAACAGCAATTTTTCTCCTAAAGCTTGACCGCCTATTTGCTGTTCACAAGAACAGAAGAGGGTAGAGAAATAACCTAGCTTTCTCCACTTCCTCTGACTTTCAAGCAGCCCATTAATATGGCTAGTTAGTACTTTCCAGTTTATGCCATCAACATTGTAAATTCAGTAGCTTAAGTCTCACAGTGATTTTGGTATAAGCTTTTAATCTTAGTAATGATTCCTTGATCAGCTGTGTCCCTTCCAATTCAGAGGTCATTGGAGGTCCCTGTTGAGAACTCCCCAGCTGTTCCAGTTCAGTTCATGTATATTTATTTACATGGCTTTTGAGCCACATTTGGGTATGCAGGATAGCAGCTCTTTTTAGAGGCTGGTGTTTCACATAATTTCCTGAAAGTGAAGCAGGGTTGGGAGAAAACCAAACCAAAACACAGTGTGTCTATGGTGCTTGAGATGCGACTGGCATCCTGCTTTAACTACCCCCAGGTTAATGGCAGGCCTGCCAGAGCCTCCTTGTTGTTTTCAGAAAGGCCAGTTGGAAACAAAACGCCATTTTCCAGGTAGGATATCATTTTGTTGGCAAACACAGGGCATTTAGACAAGGAAATCAAAACGATCCACTGAAAAGTGAAAAATTCAGTCAAACTGTTCATTTGGTCTCATTCTGAGCCCAGAACAAAATGTACTTGCTTGAAACATCCAGCTAAAAGGGCTTGCTTGTGGATATATGAATAAAAAGACTCCACAGTGATCAGTTTCATGTCGTAGCTGAAGTGCAGTTAAATACCCTTTTTGAAAAAATTTGTGAAAAACTTGTGGCATCAAATGGCACATAAATAGATTTTAAGGATTAACATGTTCTCTTAGGAACTTGAGAGTATATAGCCACAAGATTCTAGTTGTGACAAGGACATTACAGATCACCTGGAACAATCTCCTAAATTTATAGATGATGGAAATGAGGATTCAGGAGGGAAATTCCTTGCAGAGATGCACACAGCAAGTTAGTGGCAGAGTGAAGATGGAATTCCAGGCTCTGATTAGAGTATTGGTACACCCCTCCTTCATTTTAAAACTATAGATAGATTGGTGGTAAATTTCATCTTTCTGCCCTAATTTAGGGAGACTGTAGCATAGACAGCTTGTCTGTCCATGGGATCCTCCAGGCAAGAATACTGGAGTGGGCTGCATGCCCTCCCCAGGGGATCTTCCTGATTCAGGGATCAAACCCACAGCTCTTACATCTCCAGCATTGGCAAGCAGGTTCTTTACCACTAGTACCACCTGGGAAGCCCAGGTGAAGTGTACGTTTGACCTTGTTACTTCTAAATCAGTTCTTAGAGGAAGTTCCCTGGCATTCCAGTGTTTAAGAGTCTACCTTGCTATGCAGGGGACATGGGTTCAATCCCTGGTCAGGGATCAGATTTAGAGAGACTGTAAAGTAGTTCCCTGATCAGGGAACTAAGATCCCACATGCTTGTGGGACAACTAAGCCCATGTGTCGCAACAAAAGAAAGATCCCGCATAATGCAACCAAGATCCCACAAGCCACAGCTAAGACCTGAAGCAGCCAAATAAATATTTTTAAAAAATTAAAAAAAAAATAAAGGATTCCTCAGAATTACCACATTCCCTTGTGATTGAAGTCTTTTTTTTTTTTTTTAATGGTCATTAAATGTTGGACTGGAAGTCAGCAGCAGGCAAAATATTTTCAAACTTCTATCAGTTGATGCTAGAGCTCAAATGATAATAAAGCTTCTCTGTGATTATATTGTGTCACTGGGAAGAAATATAATTTGATTTATAAAAATTCAATTTAGGGAACTCTTGGAACCTACTTGCATAATGCCAGGCACATCTGCACAGCAGTAACAACATGCAAAAGCACTTCTGTTGAAAAAGTGTCTTCTAGGAAAGCGGAAAGAATGTGTACAGTCTTAGCCTCAAGCTGGGGAAGCAAATTTCAGAATATTTCCTGAACAAAGGCTAGTAAGCATGAGGTGTGTCATGTTTGATCATTAGGTAGTCGACTGAAAAAAAAGTAACAGACACAGAGACAGTAAGCGCCGTCAGATATACTCCGTGCAGTGCTTGCAGAATTGGGGTCCTTGTATTTGCTTTCAGAGTCTCACTCCACCTTCTTTCAGTTATCCACAGAATGACCTCAGGGATGCCCAGCTGGATTTTATCTCATCTTTTTCCATTAACTCCCCCATCCTGCCACCAGCTTTTCTTTACCTTAGTGATCAATAGTGAGATATCTTTCTATGAAAAACAACAAAGCCCTCAGCATTGCCATTCTTCTAGAGGCTGTGGCTGGCTCAGCCTCAGGCCAGGAAGTCAGTGTTGTGGCTATTGATTTAATTACAGCTTGGGGCAGGAGAGGGAGAGAAAAGCTTATTGTGTTGCTATTAGATGAGGAACTAGTTTCCCTGGCTAATCTGGAGCCTGAGTACTAACCTGAATAATTAATACAGAAGTGAGAAATGGAGATACTCATTTTCTTGCCTGGAGAATTCCATGCACAGAGGAGCCTGGCATGGGGTCACAAAGAGTCGGACATGACTGAGCGACTTTCACAAATGGTGTGTGGGTGGAAGATGAGATTCCTGTGTTGTGTCCAGTGGACCCTCTGATCGTGGTGGTGGTGGTTTAGTCACTAAGTCGTGTCTGACTCTTGCAATCCCATGGACTGTAACCTGCCAGGCTCCATGGGATTCTCCAAGCAAGAATACTGGAGTGGGTTGCCATTTCCTACTCCAGGGTATCTTACCTGTGATGGTAACTAAGCTTATTAAGGTTTGACTTACAAAGTACGCTATGACTATTTTTCTTTGGAAAGAAAAGTAAAATCAGATACTTTTGATTGTCCTCTTAAGACCACTAGTCTAGCCAGTAGAGAATGTGGGTAGAAAAAGCGCTATTTGCTTTTTTGGAGCACCAGGGTGCCAGAGGGAGCCGAGCTGTGTTCCTTTAAGCTGAATTTATGGGGAGTATATCCCCAGGTAGGCATGTTCGGAGGAAAAACAAATGTCATGATCAAATGCTGAGGAGATTCAGGTGAGAACGGTTTCTGAGGGTGTCATGGAACTGGTTTATTTGCAGCTGAGTTTGCTGAGAAAGAAAAGTCCTATCACTCCTGTGGGTCTCCAGCCCACTATCGATACCTGAGGGGAATGAAGTGATCCTGAGGCTTGGACTAGTTCTAATGGGACGTGCATCCTGTTTTAATAACCACCTTTTACTGTGATTCATCTGTGCTAGGCAGTAGGCTAAGCACTTTGCACACCTCATTTCATTTAATTCTTAACCCAAAGAAGGAGCCAATATAGCCATTCCTGTTTTAATACTGAGGAAGCTGCAACCCAGGACGCAGTTGAGATTGGCCTCTGTCCTCCCTGAGTTTCAAGTTCTCCTCATTTCAGGCTGGAGGGTCCTCGTGATTTCCAGATGACACTGTGACAGACATGAGCCATCCTCAGCATTAGCCTCATGTGGATTTGTTTTCTACAAGACTGCTGACATCCAGTAACTGATTAATGGCTATTGTCTGAGATTCTGGGTTACTTGATTAAAAATTCTGAGCTCACAGAGAACAGAACCCCATTAAAAATGAACTGGGAGCACAAATACTTCAATTAGGCCAGGCTTGGGTGGGAAAAGGTTTAAGTTTGAAGAGATTGGGAAGGCATTATCAATCAGCTTACCATAACTGCTAGAACCCAAACTTCCCGCATCTCATTGGCATTCCACCTTCAAAGGACATGTCTTTTACGTGTCACTGGCTAGTGCAGAGTCTTTCCATGTAGCAGATCTTCTCTTTAGGCCCCGGACATCTTTCTGGCATTTAAAGGATGGGAACACAAAAGACACATCTACTTTTCAGCTCTTTGACCCAGAGGTGACGAAAATCACTTGCCCATTGCTGCAAATTAGTTCCATGGTCTGTGTAGATGCTGGAGACTTGGAGAGTAGAGTCTAGTGGTTTCCTCAGGAAGAAGAGAAGGGCATCGAGTTTAATGGACACATATGGTCTTCTCTGCTACCACCCCCCAACACACACACCCACTCCCCCCCCCCCCCCCCCCCCCCGCCCACGGCATAAAGTAGCCAGCACAAAGACAAAGGACTGCCTATAGTAACCATTCCATGAATCCTTTCTATTTTCAGGTCAGGGTCTTGCAAGGTATATGTAATTGTAGGGCTTCGGTTTAATCCAACGCTAGGTGGCACCACTGACATTATAGTTTGTATATGTGTGGTGTCTTCTTGAGTACAGCCATGTGTCTTTGTTTTTAAAAAAGGATTTGGGGTTGGGTGGTTTTCTTTGGAAATATAGATTGTCCAAGCAGAACCCTTAAACTTCTTCAAACATGAAACCAGAAAGCAGAATACAAAGATAGAGCACGCTGGTATTACAGTGACGGGATTTGATTTAAGACCAGTGAGACAGATGGTGGTGTGTTTTCTTAGATGCAAACCAGGAAACAACAGATTTGAAGACAAATTTTAACTGCCTTCATTATTCTAATGCCCCACAGGAGCACCGCAAACCACTGTGAAGCATAATGCCTCCTGAAGGCAGCTGTCCCTCAAATGTGTTCTTTCTCGTCTATTCAGAGGAAGGTGAAGCCTGCAGTGATAATTCCACCCCTAAGATTACTGAAATTTTGACCTTTATTCTGGCCTCTGAGCAACTGGAATTGATCATATCTCTAAGAGAAGGCTTTTGAAAAAAGCATAGGAGAATTTAGAAATCAGTTTGATTTACTTGCTGGCGGGTGATGAGGATAGTTTCTGTCCTAGAAATGTACTCTGAAATGCAAGCATGGACAAGTTCAAACATACATGCAAATTATAGAAACACTTTCCTCGTTAGATCAGCTTTAATCCTGTTGGATATTTTAGTTGAATAATCACTCACCTTAGGGCCGCAAGGGAATACAGAAGCATGACTCCCAAATCATTTTCTTTTCCTTTCCGATTGGCCTATACCCTGGGGGATCGTCTAAACCTGCCCCAGATAAAGCCTGCACAACTGGTATATGACACCTTACTTCTCATGAAGTTGAGACACCATGGTCTCACTTTGGCTCATGGGGATTGCAGCCATCCAGCCACAGGATTCCTCCCAATGAATAAAGATATAAATATACTGGCTGTTGACTAGAGGAAGCCTGTTTATATATATATATATATATATATATATATATATATATATAAAATACTGGAGTGGGTTGCCATTTCCTTCTCCAGGGGACCTTCCCGACCCAGGGATTGAACCCAGGTCTCCCACATTGCAGGCAGACGCTTTAACCTCTGCACCACCAGGGAAGCCCCATATATATTTAGGTTTGTGAGTTCAATGATCAACTCATTCCACCTTGCTTCCTGTTCACTTGGCAGGCTGTTTGTGGAATAGGGCATATGTTGAAACAGTTGTTGCTGGGGGCAGGCCAAGGTAGTGAGGTGCTTTGTAGGTACGTGTAGAAGTGCCCCAAAGATAGACTACCATAACTCCACCTAGGCCTCTTCACTTTATTTTCCATCATAATAGCTTCTCAAGTAGGCTTATAGCCTTAACCTCTCCTTTTCAATCCATTGTACACAATAAATCCTGGTTACCTTTCTTTTTTAAAAAATTATTATTTTGGCTGCTCTTTATCCCAGGGCACAGGCTTTTTCTAGTTGTGGAGCAAGGTCTTGGGTGTGTGGGCTCTAGGGTGTGGGCCTAGTTGCATAATGTGAATCTTATTTCCCCAACGAGGCATCAAACCCAGGCCCTCTGCATGGAAGCATGGAGTCTTAGCCACTGGACCACCAGGGAAGTCGCCCGATTATCTTTCTTAAAGAAAAGTTCTGCTCCTGCTATTCTTCTGCTCAAAATTCTTAAATGATCCTAATTTCCAAAATAATAATGCCAAATTCCTTAGTTCCACACATAAGGCTTTCTGTGTTTGGGCCTCTAATTACTTTTTTGGTTATATTTTCCTACTACTCTTAATAACAAACTGGAACCTGATCATAATATACCCAGACATTTCTTGCTTATACTGCTCGCTCTAGAATCACCTTCTCTCTTCCCCTCTCCTAATCACTGCCTGTGAAATCTACTCATCTATCAACTTTTAGATCAAATTTGACCTGATCTTTTAAGTTTCCCTGACTCCAAGTAAAAGGAAATAGTTCTGTGTGTCCAGAGCACATTACTGTTACCCATATTAGACATTTGTATTATTCTGCCTTAAGTGTTAGTTTGTTATAAGTCTGTCAACTCTTATCTGTGAGAGACCCTCAGTGACCAAGGTGTGTCTTTTTCATCCATGGATCTTCCATGGCACATGGCACACTGGCTGGCAAAGAGGAGGTAAGTGAGAAATGTTTGTTGACTTGAATTGATAGAGTCTTCAGTTTTCCCCTGTGATAGCTTGCTTCATGTGGGCACCAGCCACATGTCTACCAGTGGGGTCAAAGGTGGAGCTTCAAGTTACTCCCTTCCTGTATTCCTTTATTGAAATAATCAGTCTGAAAAACTCAAGTTGTTGAATCATTGACATTTCTCTGTGAAGTCATCAGGCATTTTCTATTATAAAGTTATTATAAGAACAACTTAGTGTATTAAAGAGGGAAGTTTGGGAAAAAGTTGAATCAAAGCATATATCTTTACTCCTTGGAAGAAAAGGTATGACCAAACTAAACAGCATATTAAAAATCAGAGACATTACTTTACCAACAAAGGTCTGTCTAGTTGAAGCTATGTATGTATGGATGTGAGTAGTTGGGACTATAAAGAAAGCTGAGCGCTGAAGAATTGATGCTTTTGAGCTGTGGTGTTAGAGAAGACTCTTGAGAGTCCCTTGGACAGCAAGGAGCTCAAACCAGTCAATCCTAAAGGAAATCAGCCCTGAATATTCATTGGAAGGACTGATGCTGAAGCTGAAACTCCAATACTTTGGCCACCTGATGCAAATAACTGACTGATTGGAAAAGACTTTGATGCTGGGAAAGGTTGAAGGTGGGAGGAGAAGGGGTGACAGGATGAGATGGTTGGATGGCATCACCAACGCAATGGATATGAGTTTGTGTAAACTCTGGGAGTTAGTAATGGACAGGGAGGCCTGTCATGCAGCAGTCCATGGGGTCACAAAGAGTCGGACATGACTGAGCAACTGAACTGAAGTGAACTGAACTAGGGAGAGGCCCAGGACAGGCAATAGATAGAGCCAGTGGGGTTGTTATGATATAAATTCAGCTTGTCACCTGCAAAACTTCATTTTGTTTCTGTTTTCATTGCTACCATCCTTAGGATCAAGTATATATTCCATGCTTTCTATCTGTACAACATTTAAGATACAAGTGAAAGTGAAAATTGCTCAGTTGTGTCCAACTCTTTTGACCCCCATGGACTGTAGCCTGCCAAGCTCCTCTGTCTGTGGAATTCTCCAAGCAAGAATACTGGAGTGGGTTGCCATTTTTGTCTACAGGGGATCTTCTAGACTCAGGGACTGAACCCTGGTCTCCTGTGTTGCAGGCAGATTCTTTACCTTCTGAGCCACCTGGGAATATCTAGCTGGGGAACCAGAATATGTACCTAAGGAAATAGATACAGAATATATAGCTTGAGAGTTAAGAATAAAAGACTCTGGAGCCAGACTGTCAGGCTTTGAATTATGACTGCACCTTACTTACTAACTAGATGATACTGGAAAAGTTATTTTACTTTCTGGGGTTTCAGATTGCCTAATACATAAAAAGGAATGGGGCTTCCCAGGTGGTGCTAGTGGTAAAGAACCTGCCTGCCAATGCAGGAGATGAAAGAGATGTGCGTTCGATCCCTGGGGCGGTAAGATCCCCTGGAGGAAGGCATAGCAACCCACTCCAGTATTCCTGCCTGGAGAATCCCATGGACAGAGGAGCCTGGCGAGTTATGGTCCATGGGGTCAAAAAGAATTGGATATAACTGAAGCGACTTGGCACACACAGGCACAAAAGGGAATAATAATAGCAGTTACTAAAAGGGCTATTGTAAGGGTAAATGAGTTACTATGGAGAAAGCAATTAGTAAGTGCTTACGATTTTAGTTATTATTATCTTATAAGAACACAGCCTAAGATAATGTGGCCCTGTGTAGTGAACAAAGGCAGAAACTGACAAGGTACACATTTTTGTCCTGACTACCACTTATACACCTTGATCAACATATATATATAGCCTCTCCTAATCTTAGTTTCCTAACTATGAAATGAAGTGTAGAACTAAATAATGTTCCTTCCAGCTCTAAAGTGCTAGTGTTCAATACTGAATACAAGATTCTTTTTCAATAGAAGAAGGTTTATTAAAAAAACAGTGAGGAATGTAATTCACATCTACCAAGAGAGATGTTTCCTCTCCTTTCATTGGCTTGTGATAATCAGAAAAATATCAAATGTATAGCAGTTTGCTTTGATGCCTCCTATCTTGATTTTCCATCTGTCTTCCCATCACAGTTTCACCAGTTTTCAAGAAAATGAAAGCCCTCAAAAATAAGGATCCTTAAAGGCCACTGGTTGCAAAATAGCAGAGGTGATGTTCTGGTGCTGAGATTTAGCTCAGTGCAGCTTTACTGGGAGATCCTTTCATGTAATTAAAAATGCAGTCTATTCAAGGAGATAGAAATCTCCTTTGTGGAGAGAAAGCTTTTATTAACTAACCCATTAATTGATGTGAAGTTTTAAAACAACTTTTTTTTTCTGAGACTTGTGAAACAAGATTGAAGTGAGCTTGAATGCAGTTACCATTTCCAAAAATTTAATAACATCCTGTTATCAGCCCCAAGGAGAAGGCAATGGCAACCCACTCCAGTACTCTTGCCTGGAAAATCCCACGGATGGAGGAGCCTGGTAGGTCCATGGGGTCGCACAGAGTCAGACATGACTGAAGCAACTTAGCAGCAGCAGCAGCAGCAGCAGTATCAGCCCCAAGGAGAGAGATATGCACATCTCAATGATTCGTTGGTCCTATTTTCAATTTAGTTAATCCTCTGACAACTCTCTCCTTCTACCATCTCCACTCCCTGTAGGAGAAATAAGGTCAAAGAGATGTATGTTTCCAGAGGGTTTACCACCCCTTGGGTGTTTAAACTAGGCTGATCCACTTGTGAACTATTTCCTAAGGGCTCACAAAGGTTGCTTCAGAGTCACCACAGCTGAGCATAGCTCCAGCTTTCCTGTGCAGTTGTAGGACTAAGTAAAAAGGCTTGAAGGTAAGGAAGTGAACTTTGATGAAGAACGTATTTCACCATAAATGTATTATGGTGGGAAGATATTAGGATCCTATTTTTGTAGCTGAAAAATGGCCAAATATCACAGTTTCATATGGGTTAACCTAATAACAAACCTGGACTCAAATACACACTATTGGCTAATTAGCATGGAAATATACATCCATGCTGTTGGTCAACAGTCTTGAGTATCATGGAAAGAGCTTTGAAGGGAAGATTTAATGAAATCTTCTCTAATATTTGTTCATAAGGATATCTGTTCATATAACCTGCCTCTCTCTTACCATTTCCTTCCTTAATTTTTTTCTTTATGTTACTTTCCCATTTATTTCTCTCCTTTTTCTCTATTGTGTCACTCTCTTTTTTGTGCTCTTGCTGTCACTCACACATTCTCTAGGTAAGTAACTAAAAGTGGAGATTGGAATTCTGGTTTCACCACCCACTTTGTATCTGACCTAGGGCAAGATAGTCTCTTTCTGCTATACATTATCCATCTCTAAACTTGGGTTGTCATGCTTATTTCATCTGGTTGTCAAAAGGATAAAATGAGATTTTATATATATATATATAAATATATTTATATATATAAACATTTAGTTCTGTGTCTAGTATGTATTAAGCAATCTATTGGGTTGGGCAAAAAGTTCGTCCAGGTTTTTCCGTGATGTCTTACAGGAAAACCTGAACAAACTTTTTGGCCAACCCAATATTTTAGCATTATTTTCTCCTCTCCTTTTTCCTTTCATGTTTTATTTCTTCTTGAAATGTTCTTATTATTTTTCTCTTCCTCTCATTCTCATAAGTATTGAACTCCATTCTTTAGCACTGCTATTTTGTCTCAGCCCCTGGACAGCTCCAGCAAATACTTGAAAACTTGGACTCTGTGTGATACATTCTTTATTCACTTTCCTGTAGCCTTGCCTCTATTTGGAAATCAGAGAGAATGATTTTTCTGAAGTGCAAATATGACCATATAATTCTCAGTCATAAACCTTCCTGCAGTATATAGGCCTCAATTCTCATCATGAAATACAAGGTCCTCCACAATATGTCTGCTATCCTCATCAAACTACAGCTCTGTCACTGAAGTAATCTATAAAAAATAGGTCACCTCGATGTGCTTGCTCCCCAAACACACTACTCTCTGGTTTTTCTGAACCATGGTGTGTCCTCTCTGAGACTTGTACCACCACCCTCTCATGCAGCCATCAAGATCCAGCCACAAATCCCTGCCCAACTCCCTTATCCAGACTTGGTACTTCTTTTGCTTTTGCTCCCACAGAATTTTGTGTAAGTTATTATTACAGTGCCTATTGTACTCTTATTATGGATCTTCCCAAATAGACTGTGAACACCTAGGAACCAAGCTCTGTTTTGCTCCTGATTATTATTTTTGAGTCCTTTAACCAAGCCTGTCCCTCAATAAATAAATATATTCTATTTCTAAAAATAGTCTTCCACTAGTCTGGATAAGATTTATGTTTAGAGTTTATGTCCACATAGCTTATATTATCTGTCAACTTTGATGTATTTGTCCAATTGTAGACAACCCCAGAGAAAAGTTGCATAATGGCCCTTATTGAACAGCTTTGAAAATGGGCCAGTAAGTCTAGTTTATACAGGATGCTACTGCGTGAAAAGCAAGGGATAGACAAAGAAGACCTTTCAGGTCCTTGTTCAGCCCCTTGTTCAGCCTTAGGGTTCTATATATATATATTTTTAGTTCTACCAGTTTATTTCTACCAACCCATCTCCTCCACCCTCATGTACACGTGCTCAGTCATGTAACGCCATGGACTGCAGCCCGCCAGGCTCCTCTGCCGATGGACTTTTCCAGGCAAGAATATTGGAGTGGGTTGCCATTTCCTTCTCCACTTAGGGTTCTATTTAATAAGCGGTTAGAGTTTGTAAATCTTGATAAGCACTTGAAATTTTTGCCCAATTATTCTTTTGCTTACCTTTCTCTCAAGTTTTCTGATAATACGATAAAATGATATGATAAAGATTAAGATCTTTTTATGTGTTTCTGGCTGAGAGGAGGGCATGGATGAAGGAGAGTATTTTGTTTTCCAGGTTTGCTCACACAATGGCCTCCCTTCCAGATTTGAAGGGCTGCCTTTTTAGTCTTTGGTTTCACATCTGTGCCATTACCTGGCAGGCCTTAAATCAATTTTTCAGTGGAAATTAAATATACTCTCTATTCTATGAGGACTTAAGGAAATCACCCTAAGAAAAAGAGCTGTAAACCTTTGGATCAACACATTTCATAGCTGGTATATACAGAGATCCCTGGATTTTAAAGATTCTTTATCGAGATGTAGGCTTGGTGGCTGTCGTCACTGATATCAGTAGAAGGTGATAAATTGGAATTCATTTCTGCAGGAAATAATGAGGAAAAGAGCTGGGAACCAGAAGAAACACTTATCCATGTATCCAGGAGAAATTACACAATTACCATGGAAGCCTGATCACTGAGGCAAACAGCTGAAGGCAGTGGGAGACAAAATCAGAGAAGAGGAAGTATACATGTTTATCTCCTAACCAGGGAACAATGAAAGGCGAGAAATGAGAAATTAGAAACTGGAAACATAGGGGTAGAAAAGGCCCACCAAGTCTCTTAATTTAAAAGTTAGCTTCAAGGTGAATTTTTCTAATTAACTTTGAGTGTCTCTAAGGATCTTGGCACATACAGTAACCCAGGAAACCTTAAGGATATATTTATCTCAAAGAGAGTATGGCTGACTCCCAGAGAGACACTATTAAGTTTGAATGAGAGCTGTTCGAATGAGAGCTCGTCTCATCTGAGTGACTTCTCTAAACAGGTGAGGCTGATATTTGCTTGAAATGAGTTACCCTAGGTAATCACAGAGGCTTCCCAAGTAGTGCTAGTGATAAATAACCCATCTTTCAATGCAGGAGACATAAAAGAAGTGGGTTTGATCCCTGGGTCGAGGAAAATTCACTGGAGGAGGGCATGGCAACCCATTCTAGTATTCTTGTCTGGAGAATCCCATGGACAGAGAGTCTGGTAGACTACAGTCCATGGGATTGCAAAAGAGTTGGACACAACTGGAGTGACTTAGCACTCACGCAGGGAATCATGAGATCCCAGGCAGTCTTTGCTCTATTATTAAGCAGCTGTGTGAGCTTGGATGAGTCACTTCTCTTTTTTCTTGTCTCTAAAAATGAAGAATATTGACTGTGCTGTATATGCTTTGAGATTGGTCATGAGAATCAAATGAGCTGGTACTGAAAACTAAGTTTACAGAGGCTTTTGTCAGGGTCCTGAGTTCAGATCCAGGGATTTAGGCTCTATCGGCAGTATCTAGAAGTGATGCTTTTTCTGCAGAAAAAATACCAGAGGATCATCACAGACAGACCTGTAGCTACAGCCTCAATCCCTTTATCTGCAGGCTGACAGCAAGGTGACCAGTGATGTGTATACATTGTTTTAAATGTTAGAAATGCTCAAACCATGCATTTCCTATGGTATTGATTACAAAAGGATTATGCAGCTCAAAGGTCAGGACTGTGTTCTCTGTGCACATTCTGTATGGTTCCAGGGGAAATAAAACAGAAACAAACCAACTCAGTAGCCTCAAAGCTATGCTAATCCCAAGAGCCAAAGTCATTTTAAATACACAGCACAGAGTGAGCTGCCAGAAGTAAGGGAGGGGGGCTCTGGAGATGTTGACATTTTGCTGAACAAAGAAAATAATGGGTCGTCTGTCCTTTGTAGACAAAAATGGCATACTTTGGATCCAGTAGCAATCTTCTTTGAGTTTTCCTCTAGTAGTCAGGGTGGATTTGCACTAAGCAATGCTTGTAATCTCATTTAAGCCAAAGTCCATCTTCCTGAGGTGTCTCACTGATCTGAGGGTAGGATTCCATCTGTAGCCTGGGTTATTGCTCTCGCTGTAGCTATTGGAACAGGTTTTCTCTGTATATATGAAACTTCTGTTTTAGCTTTCTTTATTTAGTTTCTAACAGAATGAGCTAAGTAGCTCAGTCCAAATGAAATCGTGTGCTATGAAACGTTTTCTATGTAGATGCCTAAACATAAATACATTAAGAAATGTATTAGTACAACTTTTCAATGCCTATGCTCAAACTCAGGTGCACACACAGGTGAGTGTCTGTATGTGTTCATTGGTACACTGTTTAGGGCCATCTGTGATGCCAGAGGAAATATTAGCTATGGAAGGACAAAATAACAGAAATTAAGTAAATGAATAATAGGAAGCAAAGGTGCAAAGATGAGAAAAATTCTAGTTTTCCAGTACTTTTTACCTGTGTTCCATGTATTAAAATGATCCCAACATGGCCAATATGGTAGATCATAGGGATAGTTTTGTGATTTTTTCTTTTTTTTCAGGAAATGATTCTCTCCACTCAGGTTATGGATGAACTTGGTTTACTTACTGGACAATTATGTATTTCTTGTTGTTAAAATTTATATCCCTCCACTGACTTAAGGTATCAAGAGTACGTTACAGAGAGATATACTTGGAGATATTTCACTGGAATGCTGTTATACAGTGAATTTTGTTTACTAACAGCACATATACTTCAAGCACAAGCAGTGTTTATTGGCATTAGTTAGATCACACTGAAACCCTAGTACTATTTGAACTTTATCTCTACCATCCCAGTCAGGGTTGGCCTTACTAATTTGTGGACCAAGGTCCTGGAAATCTCTCAGTCTTCCATGAAGCACATAAAAATGTTACTGGTTGGTGGGGGTCCCTAACATCAGGGCTGGCCTTACTAATTTGTGAACCAAGGTCCTGGAAATCTCTCAGTCTTCCATGAAGCACATAAACATGTTACTGGTTGGTGGGGGTCCCTAACATCAGGGGGTCCTTAACGCTGTGGGTGAAGCCAACTGTGGGGCAAGTGTATCTCCACTGAGCACTTGGATTTGGCTCTTATAACAACAACAAAAAATGTTATTGGTTAAAAAGAAGGGATATATGTATACATATGTATAGCTGATTCATTTTGCCCTTCAGTAGAAACACACCATTGTAAAGCAACTGTACTCCAATAAAAAGTTAAAAAAAAATGTGTATATATAACAGGTTAAATTAGGCCCAGGACAGGGCTCAGGAATGGTGTACACTCTGTGTTGATGTGGAAGACCGGTGCCCTGCTTCTTTTTGTCCTCCAAATGAATCTATGGAATTCCCATTTCAGAAGCTGCTGCTCCTCCTTTACCCTTTAGGCACATGGACAGCCCCTGGGACTGAGGTCCACATTAACATTTCAGAATGGCAGTCTCTTTGCATTCAGAGATCTTCAGGAGTAGGCAGAGATCTTCCAGGAATTTAGAGTGTCTTTGTAGTCTAGGGTGGACTTCTTTTTTTTTTTTTTTTGGTCTCACTGGGTGTTCATTCTTGTGAACAGGGGCTTCCCTTGTGGAGCATGGGCTCTAGATGAATGGACTTCAGTAGTTGCCCCCTCCAGTGGAAGCAGAATCTTAACCACTGGACCACCAGGGAAGTCCCAGAATCAACAGCATTTCTATACACTAATAATGAACTATCTGAGAAGGAAATTGGGAAAACTATCCCATTTATGGACTTCCCTGGTGGCTCAGATGGTAAAGAATCCTCCCGCAATGCGAGAGACCTGGGTTTGATCCCTCTGTTGGGAAGATCCCCTGGAGGAGGGCATGGTAATCCATTGCAGTATTCTTGCCTGGAGAATCTCATGTATAGAGGAGTCTGCTGGGCTACAGTCCATGAGGTCACAAAGAGTCGGACATGACTGAGTGACTAAGCATAGTACATCCCATTTATAATACAATAAAAAGCATAATATTCTAATAATAAGTTTTTTTTAAGGTAATAAAAATTTATGGCTTCTGGATTGAGTTATATTTAGGCTTTCCTCACTTAAGCTTATAAATGTAGTATTGAATGTTTTGTTCTAGTTTTTTGTGCTTTATTTTACATTTTAATATTTTATCTACTTGGAGATTATCCTGATATATATATCAAGTATGGTTCCAACTTATTTTTTCCAAAGGACTATATAATTCTTTTAAAATAAATTATTGAATAATATTCCTTTCCCTCCATGCATTTTAGCTTATTTCTAGACTTTATATTCTATTTCAATGATTTGCCTATTTATACAGCTGTGTCATATCTTTAGTTATTGTGGCTTTCTAATGATTTCAAATATCTGATAGGTCTGTCTTTTACTCATTTTTTGGAGTTATTTTTTTAAAATTCTTCCTTGGGGAGTCTTGTTTAATTTTATATGACTTCTAGAAACTGCTTGCCGAATTTTTCCTGCCCTCCCAATGCTAATTTTATTCAGATGTGCTAAATTTATAAATGAACATAGGAAAAGTTTAATGATGTTAAGTATGCATATCTAAAAAATCTTATATATGCAAGATTTTGGAATTTTACCTTTTTTTTGCATTCCCTCTAAAATGGTCTGTTCTTTAGCAATCTGGACCATTTGTAAGTCATTTATTTTTAGGGGCATGGATAGGAAAGCTTTGAAAACTTTTCCTAATTCTTCAGTGAAAACCAATTTTTTTTTCTATGCCTTCTAATGTCAGTTTTGATAAATTATACTTTTATATAAAATCACTTCATCCTTGCCTTCATGTTTATGTATATAGTGGTTTCATAATTTACAATAATTGAAACTTTTAGTAATTATTTCCAGAACATACTCCTATAGTTCACTGGTTTAACACAATAAAAAATGTGTCCTATATACTTGTTAAGGACCAAGATTTTTTCCATGATGTGGCTTTACAATTTACTAGGGCCTTTGAGTCCTCCAGAAGGTCATCTATAGCCTATTGATAATTATAGGAAGAAAGAGGGAAGACACATGGGAAGATTCTGTCCGTCAGGACTAGGTGTGGTGTACATCAATTAAACCCAAATTCCATTGTTCAGAACACAATCACATGCTCATATCTCATTGCAAATAAGTCCTGGAAGTGTGGTCTAGCATTCTTTCTATAAAGGAAAGGAAACAGATTTTTGTGAACATTTTGCCATTTCTGCCATACCAGTTTCTCTAAAAATGGAGTTTGTCAAGTTTTTTAGTTTGAATTCAAGCTCCAGTTTTCCTCCCTCTAGCTGAGTGACCCTATACATAAGTTGTGTAATAGAGTATAAAAATGGAACCTACTGCAAAGTGTTGTGAAGAATCCATGAAAGAATTAGTGTGAAATTCTTAATCTTGGAGTTGGCAGTATTATTAATGTTACTAATAATAATATCAGCATGTTGGCAAGTAGAGGACAGGTTGGTCTTCGAAAAATAAGAGGTGTGAAAGTACAACAAACTAGTGAGTAAAACAAAGCAATAGCAGATTCACAGATATAGAGAACAAGCTAGTGGTTACCAGTGGGGAGAGGAAAGGGGAGAGTAGCAAGATAGGGATAAGGAGGAAAAGGTAATTATGGGATTATATGAAATCATGTGTGTGAAATTTATGAAAATTGTAAAGCAGTATAGAATTTAACCCACTCCAGTACTCTTGCCTGGAAAATCCCACGGACGGAGGAGCTGCAGTCCACAGGGTCGCACAGAGTTGGTCATGACTGAAGCGACTTAGCAGCATAGAATTTAAAGAATCTTTCATTCATAGATCACTTTCTAACACCACACACAAAAATAAACTCAAAATGGATTAAAGATCTAAATGTAAGACCAGAAACTATAAAACTCCTAGAGGAGAACATAGGCAAAACACTCTCCGACATAAATCACAGCTGGATCCTCTATGATCCACCCCCCAGAATTCTGGAAATAAAAGCAAAAATAAACAAATGGGATCTAATTAAAAGTAAAAGCTTCTGCACAACAAAGGAAAATATAAGCAAGGTGAAAAGACAGCCTTCTGAATGGGAGAAAATAATAGCAAATGAAGCAACTGACAAACAACTAATCTCAAAAATATACAAGTGACTTATGCAGCTCAATTCCAGAAAAATAAACGACCCAATCAAAAAATGGGCCAAAGAACTAAACAGACATTTCTCCAAAGAAGACATATGGATGGCTAAAAAACACATGAAAAGATGCTCAACATCACTCATTAGTAGAGAAATGCAAATCAAAACCACAATGAGGTACCACTTCACACCAGTCAGAATAGCTGCGATCCAAAAATCTGCAAGCAATAAATGCTGGAGAGGGTGTGGAGAAAAGGGAACCCTCTTACACTGTTGGTGGGAATGCAAAGTAGAACAGCCACTATGGAGAACAGTGTGGAGATTCCTTAAAAAATTGCAAATAGAACTGTCTTATGACCCAGCAATCCCACTGCTGGGCATACACACCAAGGAAACCAGAATTGAAAGAGACACGTGTACCCCAATGTTCATCACAGCACTGTTTATAATAGCCAGGACATGGAAACAACCTAGATGTCCATTAGCAGATGAATGGATAAGAAAGCAGTGGTACATATACGCAATGGAGTATTACTCAGCCATTAAAAAGAATACATTTGAATCAGTTATAATGAGGTGGATAAAACTGGAGCCAATTATACAGAGTGAAGTAAGCCAGAAAGAAAAACACCAATACAGTATACTAACATATATATGGAATTTAGAAAGATGGCAATGACGACCCTGTATGCAAGACAGCAAAAGAGACACAGATGTGTAGAGTGGACTTTTGGACTCAGAGGGAGAGGGCGAGGGTGGGATGATTTGGGAGAATGGCATTGAAACCTGTATACTATCATGTAAGAAACGAATCGCCAGTCTATGTCTGATGCAGGATACAGCATGCTTGGGGCTGGTGCACGGGAATGACCCAGAGAGATGTTATGGGGAGGGAGGTGGGAGGGGGTTCATGTTTGGGAATGCATGTACACCCATGGTGGATTCATGTCAATGTATGGCAAAACCAATACAGTATTGTAAAGTAAAATAAAGTAAAAATTAAAATTAAAAAAAAGAAATTAAATTTTAAAAGTCAATGTGAAAATTTTTTTAAAAAATAAGTTAGTGGTGTGAGAGGAAGATACTGTTAAGATCCATTTGGGTTGTGATAGATAACTGCTCATTCCGAATTAACAATTACAGGGGGCAGTAGTTTTCTGTAAACTTTTAGAACATTTATCAATATAGTAGGCTTTCTTTTAGCCTTCAAGGAGCTGTGATACTCCCATGTAATCTGGTTCAAGTCTTACTTTTGAGCTGTAAGTTCTGGAAAATCTCTAGAATTGCTGCTGCTTGATGATAGGCCATGTTTATCCCTATGTGACTCCATAGGAGCCCTCTAAATAAGAACATTCTCAAGTTACCATTTCTTTTACCTGACCATTATGGAATAAGACACATGCTACTCACTATCATATCATATCCCTTCCATTCTTTAAGCTCTGACTACAGTGACATCTCCAGTATATTATCTTGATTAGTTACATGGTTATTCTTCCCCTCACCCCCTAAGGGCTGTACTTTTTTCCAGAAAATATAATTCACTTGTCTTTCCAATTATACGTTTTCTGGTTCTTGAAGAGGGACCTTATTTTTATATTTATGTGCTTAGACAAAAATCAGATTTTCTGGTTCTCAGGAATGGAAAAAGGAGCTTTTCTGTCTGTTTTCTTCATGTGCAAGTGTTCTCAGTCATTCCAATTCTTTGTGACCCCCTGAAGTGTAGCCTACCAGGGTACTCTGTCCATGGGATTTTCCAGGCAACAATACTGAAGTGGGTTGCCATTTCCTTTTCCAGAGCATCTTCCTGACTGAGGGATTGAACCGCATCTCCTGTGGCTCCTGCATTGGCAGGCAGATTCTTTACCAGGCAGGCAGAGCCACTGGGGAAACCATTGTTTTCTTCATGTCCCCTCTGAAGTTCCTAAAATTGATTTTTCACATAATGGCCACTTGAGGCAACTTGAGTAATTAACCAGCCATTTCATTATATCCCCTAGAGTACTACCAGGTCCCTCAAGGAAAGATGCTTGTGCTTCCTATTTCTTCTCTAGAGGGGGTAGAGCTGATAAGAATCAAGAATTTGCAGGAAAGTTTCTCAAATTTATTAGCAAGACTCCTATAAAGCGATGCTGATTTTGGTCATGTGCCTTATCAACATTCTGGAAGATGGACAAGAGATTTCTTTGGCACCAGAGGACCTTGCAAATGAGCAACACTATGTGTAAGTGTGAGGTCACTGTCTGGGTCAGAAACCACAAGGGGTCAGAGGAAATGTTGAGAATTGGCTCCCATAATACTTAAACAAGCTCTGTTCTACTTGAGTAGTTCCAAGAAACAAAGCAATAGGACTTGACAGTTGTGTTAGTGGAAAGGGTTTGACAGTCTCACAGGGCAGTCAGTGGTTGAGGTTAAAGCTGCTTGAGGAATAGCATTTAACATGCTGTTATTTGGGTAGTGGGGAAGGAGGTAACTGGTTAGTCCAGAGAGACATGGTGGTTTTGTTTTTTGGCCGAACCACATGGCTTGTGGAATCTTAGTTCCCCAACCAGAGATTGAACCTGCACCCTCGGCAGTGAAAGTCCAGAGTCCTAACTACTGGACAGCCAGGGAATTCCCAAGACATGGTGTTTTTAACACAAGAGAATTTTGTCTGCACCAAGTTGTGTGGTAAAAAGCAGTGTGTTTCTCTTCTGGGTTATGCAATATTTCTCACCCAATAGATTGGCAAGTAGCCATCTTGGATCTCTTCAGGCAAGCAGAGTAGTGGCAAATTTCTTAGAGGAGTGTCATTGTGTCCTTTATAAACTAAGTTGCCATTTCATGCCATTGTAACTGCAGTTCAGCAGACATTTACTGAGTGGATCTTGTACTCCACTCTGTGAGGTGACAGGGATCCAGCAGTTTGAGGAAAAGACGTGACCTCTGCTACCCAAAAAGCAGACACACAAATGACTGACTACACATATAACACTATGAGTTGTGTCTCCTGTACGGGAAAGGTGTTGTGGCAGTGACAGGTCATGTCTCCCCCTGTTGTCATCAATAAACTTTCTAGTTTATAAAATAATAATTTTTTGTCTCTAAAAGTAAGACAGGGTAAAAATTTAAAGATATATAAAATGAAACAAAAGAAATCATTCATAATCCTAAATCAGGGATAATCACTATTAATATTTCTGTGAATTTCCTTTATTATTATTTGCATTGTAGAGACTTATGTAAACATATAAAGTTGATGCACTATATATAAAATTCCAATTCTGCCTTTTCATAGTAAGTTAAAATCATTTCTGTATGTCATTAAAGCACTATAAATTTCATACTAAATGCTGAATGGTATGGTATTGTGGATATATCATATTTTCCTCAACTATTCTCTGACATTCAAAGGGTATATATATTTCAAATGGTGGTGACAGATAAACAATTGAGTTTGGCTATATCATTATTGTGCTTTAAATTACCTAATTGACCATAAGAAAAATTGAGAGGGAGAAAGGGAGGGACGCTGGAGAGAGCAGAGGGGAGAGAGGGCAAAGAGTGGAAGAGAGAAAGCGTGTGTGTGTGTGAGAGAGAGAGATACAGAGAGGTGTGGCGGGTGGAGGGGGGGAGAGCTGGGCCTAGTGAAAGACATGACAGTGAAACCATGTAGATCTGGTTTAACTTGCTTCTGTGATATACTGCCTGGGATACTTGCCCTCACGATCTCCTTCGATGACCACCTGTCAGTCAGAGACCTTGCATTACTGTATTATGATCTTAACATCAGAACCTCATGGATATTGGTGGCTGGCATTAGGGGCATAGTATTTCTACTTGGAAGTGGTTCTGAGACTTCTAGTGTTTGGAAGTTTGCCTTTGGTGGGCTCTTAAAGACCACTGAGTCAAAGTTAGTCATCAAAAATGTCTGGGAACTATAGTGTGTAGATAAGAGGGCAGGGGAAGCTAAAGAAAGATCTTTCCCTTTCCTCGACAGGGAGATGAGATTACTATGGAGTTTGAGGTCATATAGGCCATGGGACTACCTTCACTTCTGATACCAAATGCGATTTTTAGGGGTTCCTCAAACCACCCCAAGGTTCAGTTATTTGCTAGGACTCATAGAACTCAGTGAAGGCTGTTAAATTCATGGTTAAGATATAGGAAAAGAATTTAGATGAAAATTATTTGAGGGAAGAGATGTATGGGGCAGAGTCCAGGAGAGTTGGAAAAGCCTAGTTTCCAGTAGTCCTTCCTTGTGGAGTTCTCTTTTACCAGCATCAGTGTGTGACAGTACACACGACATTTTCAACCCAGGAGGCTGCCCTGACCCTGGGTACCCAGTGATTTTCTTTCTGGTTGACTGCCTACAGGACTGATCTTTTGTTTCCAGGCACTCCAGAGGAGAACTTACATAGCATGGCTAATCTTTAGTCTCTAGTCCCTCTTGAGGTAAAGTGGACACTGCATGGCCCAAAGTCCCTATGGTAAATCATATTGTTAGACTGTCCCATGACCAAGGGCCCCAGGTAAACAGAGACACTTTTATCAGGCATGATATTCCAAAGGCTTAGAGATTACCTTCCAGAAGCCAAAGGCAAAGTCCAAACCTCTTTCTGGTCAAGATTATATTCTTTAGTACAAAGGTACTCTTTCTAGTAGGGACATCCCCTTTGTGATAGTCTATGAGCATGTGGTGTGCTAGGATGGAAACCACTCAGGAAACTAATACTTTTGGGTTGACCAGAAAGTTTGTGCAGGATTTTCCATGACATGAAAAACTGGAATGGACTTTTTGGCCAACCCAATAGTTTTACCTTGTAGAAGAAAGATAGTGCCTTAAGCACATAGAACACCTTTCACTAGTTTGGCATCCTGACACTTGGCTTGGCTTACTCTGTTTTCTCCAGGTTTAAGCACAGGTGGAATAGGTGGTTCTTATGTGGTGTGACATGAAAAATTAAAAAAAAAAAATCCCCTAAAAGCACCTTCATACTCCTGGGCTACAAAACATTAAGAACCAAATGAACTTTTAAAGATCATCTAGTTCAGATATTGGCAAAGTATGACTTGGGCCCAAATCTGCCTGTTTGCCTGTGTTTATAAATAAAGTTTAATTGAAACAACCATGCCTATTCATTTATATGTTGCCTATGGTTGCTTTCATACTACAGTGGCAGAATTGAGTAGTTGTGAAAGAGGCCATATGGCTGCAAAGCTATTTAACTATCTGGATCTTTACAGAAAAAAAAAAATGTATGTTGACCTGTGGACTAGTTCAACCATATCATTATACAAATGGAGAAACTGGAGTTCAAATTGGAGAAATATTATTAAATTAGATGAATAACTATTGAGGCCCTACTCTGTGTCAGGTACTATTGAAGATACTTGAGATGTATCAGTGAACCAAACAGGTGATAAATGTTATCAAATTATATTAATCATTTACTAACATTATTTTAGTGTTGCCAATTGATAATGCTATGGAAAAGTCTAATAAAAGAACAGCTGGTTAAAGGGGAATCAGGAGCATGGGGTTGGAAGAGTTGTACATAGGGTGATGAGAGTAGATTTCACTGAGAAGTTGAGGTTTTAGAAAAGTCTTGAAGAAGGTGGAGGTGGGTAAGCCTTGAGAACATCCAGGAGAAAATCTTTCCAGGCAGAGGGAACTATTCATCCAAAGCCCTGAATCAGATATGTTTCCGCAATAGTAATAAGGCCACCTTGTCTGGAGAGAACTTAATGATGGGGAGGATAGTAGGAGATGAAGGAAGAGAGGTCATGGGGGTACCAGATGCCCTAGGGTTTATAATGCCTCTGGGAGGCCTATGAGTGAAATGAGAAACCAGTGCATATTTTGAGCAGAGAAGTGATGTGATTTGACTTGGATTTAAATTTTATCTCTACTGTTGAAGATAGACTCTGAGAGGGGTGAGGGTGAAAGGAAAGGATCATTGTATTGGTTTATTTAATTTTTCAACTTGACTGGGCTAAGGGATGCCTAGATGGTTGGTAAAATATTTCTAGGTGTATCTATGTGGGTGTCTCTGGAAGAGATTATCATTTGAATTGGTAGACTAAATAAAGAAAATCACCATCATCAATGCAAGTGGAGATCATCCAATCCATTGAGGGCCAGAATAGAACAAAAATGTAGAGGAAGGACAAATTCACTCTCTGAGCTAAGACAACCATCTTTTCCTGCCCTCAGCATTGAGCCTCCTGATTCTCAGGTCTTCAAACTTGGTGGCTCCCTTCCCTGGTGGCTCAGACAGTGAAGAATCTGCCTGTAATGCAGGAGACCCTGGTTCAATCCCTGGGTTGGGAAGATCCCGTGGAGAAGGAAATGGCTACCCATTCCAATATTCTTGCCTGGAGAATTTCATGGACAAAGGAGGCTTTTGGGCTACCATCCATGGGGTCACAAAGAGTTGGACACAACTGAGCGACTAACACTTTCACTTTTTCTTTTCTTGGGGGTCTTCAGGCATGGACTTGAACTCCTCCATTAGCTTTCTCAGGTCTCCAGCTTACAGACTGCAAACAGAGTGACTTCCATAACTCTGTGAGCGAATCGTCATAATACATCTTTTTCTATGTATTTTATGCATTTCTTTTTGGTTCTGTTTCTCTGAAGAAGCCTAATTCAACCAGTTAGGAAGCTGTGATAGTAATCTAGCCTAGAGATGACATTGGCTTGGGCCATCTTGGTAGCAGTGGAAAAGATGAGAAGTGATCAAATTCTGGATTTGTTTTGAAAGTCGAATCAAACAAGATTTGCTGAGGGTTTGAACATGGGGTATAAGAAAAAAAGAGATGAGTCAGGCTTTTGGTCTGAACAATGGGAAGGATAGAGTTGTCAAAGTCGTACAGGAAGTTAGTGAAAGAGCCATCCTCCAACTCCCAATCCTGTGTTCTTTCCAGTAATTTGATCATGCCTTCCTGGGGATGCTGATATGTCTCTTTCAGACAATGGAAGCTGGCCCAAAGCACATGCAGCAGCAGCAGTGTGCAAATAATAAATGACACATCTCCAAGCTTTTACAGAATATCACTGTTTCCAGGTTTATTTCCAGGTTTATCTCTCTGAATGCAGGGAAGGGAAAATTTCCTTAATATTTAGCACAAGCTCATTAAAAAGTTTCCCTTTGACCAGCTTTGATAAGGAGAAGAAAACAAACATAATGGTCCTGCTTGAATCTCATAAGATAATAAATATTCCAAGTGAGCATAATTGTTTTTAACCTTTATGCCAGGTACAATAAATGTCAAATGGAAAGATAACCTAGCACTCTCCTGAAATGGCTTAAATAATAGGCCCCAGTTTGTTTTAATGGGAACTCACCCAGTAGACACACTCATATAACAAATGAGAAATCCCTAATGAGAGTTGCGTTATTTCTATTGGCTTTTATGCCATCCTTAATTGATTGCCATCATGCACGGCTAATTAAGAGCATGATAATCTGACGGAGGTACTTTCAGCCAGTGCAGTGGTGCCTGCTTTAAAACAATGACTTCTGGAAGCCCATGTCAAGGTGGCTGGCAGGTTAGGCTGTAGCTGGGGAAGCCACATTAGAAAGCAGTGTCCTACATTGACCACTCTAACCTGACAATTGTAGGGTTGATTGTCTCTGTTGTGGATGGGAGCCCTGAGATCTTTCCTTAGTAATGCCAGAAGCCCCCACCCCAGGGCATGGCCTTCCTAGCCTCAGTAATACTGGGTAACTTCTTATTTTTATTTTTTTATTTTTTTAATCCAAATAACATTTTTATGAAATATATTTATTACAAAAACTAAAATTGAGAGTGGGAAGCTTGCCTTAGATTATGTCACACCCCTTTTCAGAAAACTTCATTCAGAAGTATTCATTCCATCTTCCCTTCTCCAGGGCATCACCCTGTGCCTCAGTGGTCCAAGGTCACAATAAGTAACTTCTTATTTTTAAAGCTCATTGCTTTATTTCCCTTCCCCTCCTCATATCAGAGGTTTTTACGCTGAATGTCCTTCATAGGCCTGTTCTCAGAATGTCATGGGGTTGCACTGAAAAGATGACTGGATTTGTATTCTGTTTGCAGCTCTGCTTCAAACTGGCTCTATGACCTTGAATAAGTCACTTCTCCTCTGATATATTCCAATTTTCTTACTCAAAGTGAAGCACTGAAGGAGGTAAATTTCAAGATTGCATTTAGTTTTGCATTTTAATTATTTTGTGGCCCTAGCTTTGTCAAAATCCAGTGATGTGGTGGGGAACTATTTATTAAAGTCAGTTTCCATAGGCTCTTCTGTAATTTTGGAATAAGGAAACTTACCTGACCCACCTCATATACCTCCTTATCTGAAAATCGGAATGAATGAGAAATAACTTCAAATACCCAAATGTAGATGTAGAGTCAGTATCATTATTATGTAATTAAATTCATTTAGTCCTTTGTCAGCAAATACAGGACTCATTCATTCCTGTGTATGGTGTTTGTGAAGAGAGCTGCCAGGAGTTTATCAGGGAATTAAACATTTGTGTCTCTGATATTGCACATGTCTGAAAGAGGCATGAAATTAATTCCTGTGGAAACAAGTTGCACCATGGATTTACAAATTCAAACCATAAAATAGCATTTCATAGCAATCAAGTGGGAAAATATTAAAATCCGTCAATACCAAGTATTGGTGAAGATATGGTGTAATGGAACTCTCATCTACTGTTGTTATGTGGACAGATACAACTTCTTCATCCAGTAAATATAAATGTGCATGTATGTGAATGTGCACTGAAGCATTGTTTGTAAGTAAAAAAATTGGGAATATATATATATTATATGTATAAATCATATATATATTATATGTATGTATAAATATAAGTTTATTATATGTATAAATATAATATATGTATGTTGCTGCTACTGCTGCTGCTAAGTCACGTCAGTCGTGTCAGACTCTGTGCGACCCCATAGATGGTAGCCCACCAGGCTCCTCCATCCCTGGGATTCTCCAGGTAAGAACACTGGAGTGGGTTGCCATTTCCTTCAATGTGTGAAAGTGAAAAGTGAAAGTGAAGTTGCTCAGTGGTGGCCTACTCTTAGCAACCCCATGGACTGCAGCCTACCAGGCTCCTCCATCCATGGGATTTGCCAGGCAAGAGTACTGGAGTGGGTCGCCAGTGCCTTCTCTGATAATATATGTATATATGTATATTATATGTATAAATACATATACATATATATTATACATATAAATACATTATATGTATATTACATGTATAAATATTTTATATGTATACATAATCATATATATAAAAATCAATATAATATATTTATATTATATATATAAATAAGAGAATGAAAGAAAATAAGTAAGCCACAGGTATACATATCAACATAGATAAATCTAAAAATCATGTCATTTACCAAAAATACTACGCCATAGATATATACAGATAGCATAATTTTAGTTTTATGATGTTTTTTAGAAAATAACCAAAATTAGTTAAAGCATTTTTGTGGATACAGGTATAGGTGATAAAACTACTTTTATCCAGTGAGAAAATGATTAACAAAATATTCAAGATAGTAATTATCTTTTTTTGAATGAGAGTCTTATACAAGTGCCAGAGGTGGAAGGTTCTTTCATCTATTCATTTTACACATATATATGAAAGTACCAGCTGGCTTCCCTGGTGGCTCAGAAGGTAAAGCGTCTGCCTATGATGCAGGAGACCCGGGTTTGATCCTTGGGTTCAAAGGGGACTTGGAATAATGGCACCATACTCATTATTTTTGGAAATTTAAGAAGCTATTATAAAAGCAATAATACTTATAATAAACATTCAAGTACCATAGAAGAATTTAAGATTAGGAGTACAATTTTTCCTTTTCCTCTGCCCTAGAATCCCATTTAAGAGAGAAAAAGAGCACCATTAATAATCTGGAGTACATTATTCTAGAGCAGTGTTTCTCAGTTTGATCCCTGGACCAGCACTGTGGGTGTCACTTGGGACCTTGTTAGAATTGCAAGTTATCAGGCCTCATCCCAGCCTTACTAATTCAGAAACTCTGGAGGCAAGGCCATCCTATTTGTGTTTAACAAGCCCTCTGGATGGTTATCAACCATGGTTGAATAACAATAGAATCACTAGAGGAACTTTGAAAAAAATACCAGAACCCAGGTCATATCCCACAAGATTGTTTTAAAAACTCCTCCATTAATTATAATGTGTAGACAGGGTTGAGAATCATTTGTCTAGATTTTCTGTACTACATATACATACTGCTACTGCTGCTACTGCTAAGTCACTTCAGTCGTGTCCGACTCTGTGCGACCCCATAGACGGCAGCCCACCAGGCTCCCCCATCCCTGGGATTCTCCAGGCAAGAACACTGGAGTGGGTTGCCATTTCCTTCTCCACTGCATGAAAGTGAAAAGTGAAAGTGAAGTCGCTCAGTCGTGTCCGACCCTCAGCGACCCCACGGACTGCAGCCTTCCAGGCTCCTCCGTTCATGGGATTTTCCAGGCAAGAGTACTGGAGTGGGGTGCCATTGCCTTCTCCACATATACATACTACTATGTATATAATATTATATAATATACATTATTGAAAAGTACAAGATAGAGATGTTTATATGTATATATACATATGTATTTCTTATATGTCTGTGTGTGTATATATATATATATTTTTGAATGAGAGTCTTATACAAGTGCCAGAGGTGGAAGGTTCTTTCATCTATTCATTTTATATATATATATGAAAGTACCAGCTGGCTTCCCTGGTGGCTCAGATGGTAAAGTGTCTGCCTACGATGCAGGAGACCCGGGTTTGATCCTTGGGTTGGGAAGATCCCCTGGAGAAGGAAATAGTAACCCACTCTAGTACTCTTGCCCGGAAAATCCCATGGACGAAGGAGCCTGGTAGGCTAGAGTCCATGGGGTCACAAAGAGTCAGACATGACTGAGCGACTTCACTTCATATATATATATATATGAATGAGAAAGAGTCTCCAGCATCTTTCAGTTTCCACTAATAATGTGTCAGTGAATATAAATCTATTTCATTTTAGAGCAGTTTCTCCTAACCAGGGATGATTTTGTTCCCCAGGGAACATTGGACAATACCTGGAGCCTTTATTGCTTGTGACAACAGGAATGAAGGTGCTACTAGCTTGCAGTGGGTAGGGACTGGTAAATACTGCTAAATATGTTGCAATGTACAGGATACCTCTCCACAACACTGAATTATTTGGCCTCAAATGCCAATAGTTCTGAAGTTGAAAAACCCTGTTTTAGAGGGATACACAGTGTTCTATTCTAAGACAGTACTAGACTTATCCAGTCTGTCCATTGTGATCTGCTGACTTCATTTAATACCGACAGGCTATGAAGGGCTTTACAAAATGTGGGTTATATGGGTATTTCTTGTCTCTCTACACACTTTCCCAAAACTCAGTAAAGTAAGGTGCATGATTTTTGCTCCTTTTATTTTTTCCATAGCAATCAAAGCATTGTTGGGCATGTTAAAGTCTTAAAGAAAAGCCTGTTGAGTTGAACGGGATCTTCCCCAATCCCCACAATATAGTGAGATTCCATTGTATTTGTCTTTGGTTTTTGTTAAACCCTCAAAATAAAGGTTGGGTGAAATTCTTTCCGTCAATAACAAATGGAATTAACTATAGAGTCTTGGCTGTATTGCAGAGTGAATGATTAAAAATCATTGGCAAATAGTAAGCTGCCTGCTATGACCTTTCAGCTCTTGGTATTTTGACTAACGGTCCCCTCTTTACAGTTTAGTGAAGTTGTAAACAGTGAGACATGAGACCTGCTGATGGGCCAGGCAGTCAAATACCGAATATGAAAAGGTCAGTGTCAAACTCTGCTTGCTGATATGACTCTGGCTGGCTTGGAGTTGGGTGGGCCTGTGACACTGTGGCTCTGAGCTGTTGACTTAAAAGGAAAATGACAAATGGTTCCATAGCAAAGAAGATGGAAAAATCTTCTGTTTGAAGTCTTCTGGTAGATTTGAAAACATTTCTGGCTAACGCCATCTCTGGTTAAGGCCACACATATTTCAAGAAGAGAATGCTGTGATATTTGCTGCTTTGAAGGCTTTATCTAGGGTGGTGATTGATACTGTTCTTGTTCCCCCTCTTTTCTTCTCCCTTTTTCTAAGTATCTTGCAGATATGCACCTTTCTTTCACTCTGGTAACAAGGATCTCCTTGCAATGCTATTAAATATAGAGCCCTTGGTCAACTTTTTCAAAATTAGCTCTTTACTTTCTCTTTTATGTGTGTGTCTCATTTTAATTTTTGTTACCTTTGTGTTCACTGTTTTCTTTTTCTTCTTCTTGCATCCTTTAACACTCTCTTGCTCCTAAGTACATTCACTGCTTTCTTTCTCCAGCTTTGAGATGTAATAAGTCTTTCATACCAGTAAATATGTGAGCATTTATTTGTTCATTCACCAAACAGTGTGAGTGCCTAATATGAGTCAGGCCTTGTGTAAGCCCTCATGGGGCAAGGTATGATTTCTACTATCTGAGTGCAATCAGTATAGGAGGAGGACTGACCCTAAGGAAATGCCACTGATTCATTGTGCTCAGTCATGTTTGCTTCTCTGCGGCCCCATGGAATGTAGCCCACCAGCTTCCTCTGTCCATGGAATTTTCCTGGCAAGAGTACTGGAGTGGGTTGCCAGGCCCTCCTCCAGGGGGTCTTCCTGACCCAGGGATTGAACCTGGGTCTCCTATGGCTCCTGCATTGACATGCAGATTCTTTACCACTTGGGAAGCCCCATAACTGATTTATTAAACAGTGTGAATTCAATGGGATATAAACATGAGACAATTCTACTTTTCCCCAGTAACTGTCATTAACTATGTGCTCTCAAATTTCCACTCCTGTTTTCTTATCATTTCTTGGACACAGCCCACATCTTTCTACCTTCAATCTATTGTAGTACAGTGAACTTACCAGAATGGCTAAGAAAAAAACATGATTAAAAGAAACAGAGAGGGAGACATGTGCACTTTGGGCTTCCCTTGTGGCTCAACTTGTAAAGAATCTGCCTGTAATGTGGGAGACCTGGGTTTGATCCCTGGGTTGGGAAGATCCCCTGGAAAAGGGAAAGACTACCCACTCCAGTAGTCTGGCCTGGAGAATTCCATGGGCTGTATACTCCATGGGGTTGCAAAGAGTTGGACATGACTGAGCAAATTTCACTCACTCATTCAAAAGAAACAGAGCTACCATATGATCCAGCAATTCTACATTTGAGTATATACCTAAAGGTAAGGAAAACTGGATATTGAAGAGATATCTGCACTCCCATGTTCATTGCAGCTTTATTTGCATTAGTCAAGATGTGAAAGCAACCTAAGTGCCTGTCCATGGATGAATGTATAAAGGAGTTTTGAGATGTAACTGTTATTCACTCATGAGAAAAAAGGAAGTTTTGACATTTGTGATAACATAGATGGACCTTGAGGACATTATGCAAAGTGAGATATGTCAAAGACAAATTCTGTATATCCCTTTCATGCTAAATCTAAAAAAAAAAAAAAAAACAAAAACTCATAAAGACAGGAAAATAATGATTATCAGGGTCTAGGAAGTACGGGAATAGGAGAGATGTTTAAGGGTACAAACTTGGCAACTATAAGACAAATAAGCTCTGGAGATCAAATGTACAATATACAGAATATAGATAGCAATCTTGTGTTATAATCAATAAACTTGCTAAAAGACTATATTTTAATTATTCCCACTGCAAAATAAGTGATAATTATGTGACAGAGGCATCTGGTCCCATCACTTCATGGGAAATAGATGGGGAAACAGTGGAAACAGTGTCAGACTTTATTTTTTTTGGGGGGGCTCCAAAATCACTGCAGCCATGAAATTAAAAAACGCTTACTCCTTGGAAGAAAGGTTATGACCAACCTAGATAGCATATTCAAAAGCAGAGACATTACTTTGCCAACAAAGGTCTGTCTAGTCAAGGCTATGGTTTTTCCAGTAGTCATGTATGGATGTGAGAGTTGGACTGTGAAGAAAGCTGAGCACCAAAGAATTGATGCTTTTGAACTGTGGTGTTGGAGAAGACTCTTGAGAGTCCCTTGGACTGCAAGGAGATCCAACCAGTCCATTCTGAAGGAGATCAGCCCTGGGATTTCTTTGGAAGGAATGATGCTAAAGCTGAAACTCCAGTACTTTGGCCACCTCATGTGAAGAGTTGACTCATTGGAAAAGAGTCTGATGCATGGAGGGATTGGGGGCAGGAGGAGATGGGGATGACCGAGGATGAGATGGCTGGATGGCATCACTGACTCGATGGACATGAGTCTGAGTGAACTCTGGAAGTTGATGATGGACAGGGAGGCCTGGCGTGCTGCAATTCATGGGGTTGCAAAGAGTCGGACATTACTGAGTGACTGAACTGAACTGAACTGAACTGATGTGACATAGGAGCCTGGTAGGCTACAGTCCTTGGGGTTGCAAAGAGTTGGACACGACTAAGTGACTAACACACACGTGACATAATAAAGGAGCTATCACTACAATAGTCATCATATTACAATATATAAATGTATCAAATCAATGTGTAAACCTTAAATTTACAAAATGTTATATCTTAAGTATTTCAATTAAAAACATACATATAATTAAAATAAAGCCAAAAGCCAAAAAAAAAAAAAAAGGAAAGAAGAAAATCATAAAGATAGAGAAATCATAAAGAATTGGCAGATGGGACTGCCTAGTGGTATGAGACCCCATAAAACATTTAGAAAACAGCATGAGGTAGATATTGGAAATAGTCATATTTCAGACAATGGTATCTGAGCCTTAGGGAGCATCTTTCCCAATGTGATGCATGTGGTAAATGGTAGAGCTAGAATTTGGATCCATGTCTGCCTATCACTAACGTTAGTCTTCTTAACCTCTAAGACATGCTACTTCTTTGAAAGGTTTGATAATTGCTATAAGCATAAGGTCAATGTAAACATAATACATATATTGGGTTGGACAAAAAGTTTTTTTTTTTTTTTCCCCCGTAACAAGGTACATAAAAACCCAAATGAACTTTTTGGTCAACCCAATATATATAAAGACAATTAGCTTGCATCTGGAGGAGGAAGGCAATATGAAACAGGACAGTGACTTTCAGAAAAATGGGGGCTGTATTTGAGCTGCCTTTGAGGTGGGTGCAGTCATCAGGGTGACAAACGAACACAAAGAAAGACAGGGGTACAGATTCCTATTTTGTGGAATCTTTATTGACTATGCCAAAGCCTTTGACTGTGTGGATCACAATAAACTGTGGAAAGTTCTGAGAGACATGGGAATACCAGACCACCTGACCTGCCTCTTGAGAAATCTGTATGCAGGTCAGGAAGCAACAGTTAGAACTGGACATGGAACAACAGGCTGGTTCCAAATAGGAAAAGGAGTGCGCCAAGGCTGTGTATTGTCACCCTGCTTATTTAACTTCTATGCAGAGTACATCATGAGAAACGCAGAGCTGGAAGAAGCACAAGCTGGAATCAAGATTGCCGGCAGAAATATCAATAACCTCAGATATGCAGATGACACCACCCTTATGGCAGAAAGTGAAGAGGAACTCAAAAGCCTCTTGATGAAAGTGAAAGAGGAGAGTGAAAAAGTTGGCTTACAGCTCAACATTCAGAAAACGAAGATCATGGCATCCGGTCCCATCACTTCATGGCAAATAGATGGGGAAACAGTGGAAACAGTGTCAGACTTTATTTTGGGGGGCTCCACAATCACTGCAGATGGTGACTGCAGCCATGAAATTAAAAGACGCTTACTCCTTGGAAGAAAAGTTATGACCAACCTAGATAGCATATTCAAAAGCAGAGACATTACTTTGCCGACTAAGGTGTGTCTAGTCAAGGCTATGGTTTTTCCTGTGGTCATGTATGGATGTGAGAGTTGGACTGTGAAGAAGGCCGAGCGCCGAAGAATTGATGCTTTTGAACTGTGGTGTTGGAGAAGACTCTTGAGAGTCCCTTGGATTGCAAGGAGATCCAACCAGTCCATTCTGAAGGAGATCAGCCCTGGGATTTCTTTGGAAGGAATGATGCTAAAGCTGAAACTCCAGTACTTTGGCCACCTCATGCAAAGAGTTGACTCATTGGAAAAGACTCTGATGCTGGGAGGGATTGGGGGCAGGAGCGGAAGGGGATGACAGAGGATGAGATGGCTGGATGGCATCACTGACTCAATGGACGTGAGTCTGAGTGAACTCCGGGAGTTGGTGATGGACAGGGAGGCCTGGCGTGCTGTGATTCATGGGGTCGCAAAGAGTCGGACACGACTGAGCGACTGAACTGAACTGAACTGAGGGCTTCTCTGGCAGCTCAGTCGGTAAAGAATCTGTCTGCGATGCAGGAGACCCATGTTTGATCCCTGGGTTGGGAAGATCCCCTGGAGAAGGAAATGGCAACCCACTCCAGTATTCTTGCCTTGGAAATTCCATGAACAGAGGAGCCTGGTGGGCAACAGTCCATTGAGTAGCAAAGAGTTGGACATGACTGGGTAACTTTCACTTTCAAAGTATCACCAACAATTTCCTGGTGTGTACAAAATGTTTAAGAACTTCTCCCTGTAGACAACTTCACAAAAATAGCCTTAGCATGCTGCAATTCACATCCAATTAGGAAATTCAACAACTGACCATTCCTTTGGCTTGATTTTTTTGTCAGACACTTTGATAGTCATCTTAATTCTTGCAAATAGAATTATTGGCAACATTCCTGCTTAAACCTACATTTAGTGGCACTCTTCTGAAAGGCAGCATGCTGTTTTGTTGCCCTTTGTATATATGCAAACATGCTTCCTCAGTGTTTGAATTCTCAGTTGAAGTTCACCAGTCCTTTTGACTCCTGGTGAAAGTGAATTTTAGCTATGTGCCCAGCAGTCTTTATGAATTACTCTTCCACTGAGCTGTATTATATGGTTTCCACAAAATGGTAACTCAGAATCATATCCTTTTTATCTCGATTTTTAGCTAAAATCTTATACAGAATGATTGGAAAATTAGAGAATTAATTTCACAATTTATAATCTCTAATTGCATCAGATTCTCTTTTTCATATTGCTGTATGGTCTTCTCATGTATGCTGTATGTAAAACTTAAAGCTATGGGATAGGAAGACTTGAGAGGTTACCTTCTGTTTTCATCCCACATTGAGACAGGTAAATAAAATAAGAACTATTATCCTTTTTTTTCCTGGGGAGATAAATCATGCTTAATATTGTTAGGAGATTCTTGCTATTATAGTAAGAAAGTAAAGCATTTTGGGGCTATGAGTTATCCCAGAAAAGTAAATCTTCCAGGCAACTGAGATTTACCCTTAAAAAATGCTGTTGACAATAGGTGAAATTCTGGCTAATGACAGTTGAGGACTAGTGTATCTATAGATGCCAGCTGGACTGATCTTTTCTCCCCAGTCTAATTGCATGTTTATCGAAACAATAAATACTATGAGGGCTCTAGTCTTTCATCAGGGATGTTAACATATTACTAAATTAGTGATAAATTATATAACTGCTAATTCTTTTGTTCCCAAGTCTAAGATTTAACACTAATTTAGAAACAGGAAGTGTATATTATCTGAATGCTCTGTTGCTGTATTTCTGGCTAAAGTTTAGCTATGTATACATATTGTAAAAGGCAGCTCAATGGACTGATTAACTATAGTTAGAATCCTTCATAAGGTATGTAATACAGATATTTTAAAATTTTCATATGAAATGCTATTTTATATCATATCAACTGGATTCTTACCAATTGCATATATGATCTTGAAGAGTTAAATATCTTTTAGAAAAAGTTACATTAACCAGTTTTGGTAATCAGTGAACTGAACTGATGTTAACCTGATTACCAAAACTAGTTAATGTAACTTTTTCTAAAAGATATTTAACTCTTCAAGTGTGCTATAAACTAGAGCCTCCATATTGGGTATCCCTGTCATATGTTTTCCTCCCTATAAGCTATTTTTCATACTGGAGTCTCAGTAATGTTTTTATAAATATAAAACTGACCTTTTCATATCCTTTCTAATAATCTCTTAAGGGTTTCCCATTGTAACCTACATAATATCACTGTGTGTACCTACAACTTGTAAGACTCTGTGTGATTTTGGCTCCTTTTAATCTCTTCAGTCCTCCAGTCCCCCTCTGCCCTTTGCATACCACACTAGTCACACTGACCATCTTTTTCTGCTTGGCTTATGCTCCAAGCTTCTTCCCACGTCAAGATCTTTACAGTAGCTGTTTCCTCTGTCAGAAAAGCAACCTTAGCTTTACTTTCAAAAGTTTCATGTGGCCCAATCCTCCGTATCATTAAGATCTCAGACAAATGTGATCTCCTTAGTCCTCCCCCAATGTAGGAGTAGCCCCTATTCATTCTCCATCCATTATAGCAATTTATCTCCTTCACAGTACAGCATTATCTGTCTCACATTCAGTTCAGTCACTTAGTCATGTCTGACTCTTTGTGACCCCATGGACTGCAGCACGCCAGGCCTTCCTGTCCATCACCAACTCTGAGAGCTTGTTCAAACTCATGTCCATCGAGTCAGTGATGCCATCCAATCATCTCATTCTCTGTCATCCCCTTCTCCTCCTGCCTTCAATCTTTCCCAGCATCAGGGTCTTTTCCAATGAGTCAGTTCTTTGCATCAGGTGGCCAAAATATTGGAGTTTCAGCTTCAGCTTCATTCCTTCCAATGTTTATTCTGGACTGATTTCCTTTATGACTGACTGGTTTGATCTCCTTGCAGTCCAAAGGACTCTCAAGAGTCTTCTCCAACACCACAGTTCAAAAGCATCAATTCTTCGGCACTAGGCTTTCTTTATGGTCCAACTCTCACATCCATACATAACTACTGGAAAAACCATAGCTTTGACTACATGGACATTTGTTGGCAAAGTAATGTCTCTGTTTTTAATATGCTGTCTAGGTTGGTCATAGGTTTTCTTCCAAGGAGCAAGTGTCTTTTCATTTCATGGCTGCAGTCACCCCACCTGCAGTGATTTTGGAGCCCAAGAAAATAGTCTGTCATTATTTCCACTGTTTCCACATCTATTTGCCATGAAGTGATGGGACCAGATACCAAGGTCTTTGTTTTTTGAATGTTGAGTTTTAAACCAGCTTTTTCATTGTCCTCTTTCACTTTCATCTAGAGGCTCTTTAGTTCCTCGTTGCTTTCTGTCATAAAAGTTCCTAGACATTACTAGAATGTAAACTTTATGAGGGTGAAATCTTCTTTTTAAAAATTAATTTATTTATTTGCTTTTGGCTGCACTGAGTCTTCACTGCTGCTTTCAGACTTAATCTAGTTGTAGCAAGCAGGGGCTACTGTTTAATTGTGGTGAATGGGCTTCTCACTGCAATGACTTCTGTTGTTGCAGAGCATGGACTCAGGTGTGGCTTCAGTAGTTTTGGCTCGAGGGTATGTAATTTCACTTTTTTTTGTTTTGTACAGCCTTTGTCTTTTTTTTTTTTTTTTTAAGAAGGAAAATGAGAGTGTTCCATCCTCTTCATTTTTTGGAAAAGATCAAAATGGATAGGTATTAGCTGTCCTTCTGTTTGGTAGAACTCCCATGTGAATTTCTCTGGTCCTGGAATATTGTTTGCTGGGAGTTATTTTGTTTGCTTTTAGAAGTTAGTTCAATTTCACTACTAGTAATTAGTTTTGCAAATATTTCTTCTTAATTCAATCTTGGGAGATTGTATATTTCTAGCAATTTGACCATTTCTTCTCAGTTGTCCATTTTATTGGCTTATAACTAGTTTTCTCTTATTTCTTCTGTTTCATTTCCTTTTATAAAACCATTTATCATTTTTTTATTATTATTATTTTTACCTTACAATATTGTATTGGTTTTGCCATACATCAACATGAATCCACCACTGGTGAACACATGTTCCCCATCCTGAACCCCCCTCCCACCTTCCTCCCATTTCCTTTTCTGTGTCCTCTCTTCTTGGTGAACCTAGAGGTTCATCACTTCTGTTTAAACCAAAAGCTGTTTTTAAAATGTTTTATTGATGTTCTTAGTCTCTTTTTAGTCTCTTATTTCGGAGAAGTCAATGGCAACCCACTCCAGTACTCTTGCCTGGAAAATCCCATGGATGGAGGAGCCTGGTAGGCTGCAGTCCATGGGGTCGCTGAGTCAGACACGACTGAGCAACTTCACTTTCACTTTTCACTTTCATGCATTGGAGACAGAAATGGTAACCCACTCCAGTGTTCTTGCCTGGAGTATCCCAGGGATGGGGGAGCCTGGTGGGCTGCCATCTATGGGGTCACACAGAGTCAGACACGACTGAAGCGACTTAGCAGCAGCAGCAGCAGTCTCTTATTTATTTCTTCTTTCATCTCCTTTATTTCCTTCCATCTTATAACTTTGGGCTTTGTTCCTGTTTATCTCATTAGTTTATATGGTAGGCTGCTGCTGCTGCTGCTGCAAAGTCGCTTCAGTCATGTCCAACTCTGTGCGACCCCATAGATGGCAGCCCACCAGGCTCCCCCGTCCCTGGGATTCTCCAGGGAAGAACACTGGAGTGGGTTGCCATTTCCTTCTCCAGTGCATGAAAGTGAAAAGCGAAAGCGAAGTTGCTCAGTCGTGTCCAACTCTTCCCGACCCCATGGACTGTAGCCTACCAGGCTCCTCCATCCATGGGATTTTCCAGGCAAAAGTACTAGAGTGGGTTGCCATTTCCTTCTCCATATGGTAGGCTAGGTTATATATTTGAGATTTTTATCATTTCATGAGGAAGACCTCTATTACTATAAACTTCCTGCACATAATTTCTTTCTCTACATGTCATATATTTTGGAAAGTTGTTTTTCAATTTTCATTTGTTTTAAGGTGTTTTCTGAGTTCCTCTTTGATTTCATTATTGACCCATAGGTTCTTTAGTGGTATGTTCTTTAATATCTGTATTTTTGTGCTTTTCTCATTTTTTAAATGTAGTTTATTTTAGTTTCACACCATTGTGGTTAAAAAAAAAAATGCTTGACATAGCTTCTACCCTCTTAAATTTGTTGAGACTTGTTTTGTGACCTAAAGTGATACATTCTGGAGAATGTTCCACGTGTACTTGAAAAGAATGTGTATTCTACTGTATTTGGATAGAATGTCCTATAGTTACCTATTAAGCCAACTGGTCTATTTTGTCATTTAAGACTACTTACTATTGCCTAATTTATTTTCTAGATGGTCTTTCCGCTGATGTAAGTGGGGTGTTAAAGCCCCCTGTTATTTTTATATCAATATTAATTTCTCCCTTTATATTTGTTAATACTTATTAGGTTGGTACAAACATAACTGTGGCTTCAGACCGTGAATTTTAAATCCTTATAATTGGACACAAGCACATCTTTATTAATCAAAATAGTAACCATTACGATAAACACCTTTTCCCCAATGAGAAATGTCTGTTTATTCCTGTAACATAAAAACCCATGCTTTGGGATTTGACGAACTCTTAGAAAGCATTTTTCTACCTCCTCCTGGTGTGGAAGCATTTTCTGTACAAAAAGTTGTCAAGATGCTTGAAGAAGTGGTAATCGGTTGGCAAGAAATCAGGCGAATATGGCGTATGACACAAAACTTTGTAGCCCAGTTTTTCTGACTTTTGAAGTTTTGGTTTTGTGACATGCAGTCAAGCATTGTTGTGGAGAAGAATGGGTTCATTCTGTTGACCAATGCTGGCTGCAGGCATTGCAGTGATTGGGTGCATTTCATTGATTTGTTGAGCATACTTCTCAGATGTAATGGTTTTGCTAGGATTCAGAAAGCTATAGTGGATCAGACAGGCAGCAGACCACCAAACAGTGACCATGACCAATTTGTGGCATAAGTTTGGCTTTGGGAAGTGCTTTGGAGCTTCTTCTTGGTCCAACCACTGAGCCAGCATCACCAGTTGTCATAGAAAATCCACTTTTCATCACACATCACAGTGCGTTCGAGAAACGGTTCACTGTTGTTGCATAAAATAAGAGAAGACAATACTGAAAAAACTTTTTAAAAATTTTTGTTTTTGCTCAGCTCACAAGGCACTCACTTACCAACCCTTTTCACCTTTCCAGTTTGCCTAAAATGACAAATGGCCATAGAATGGTCAACTTTGTGTTCTTTGACAACTTTTTGTGTAGTTGTAAGAGGATCAGCTTTGATGATTGCTCTCAATTGATTGTTACCAATTTCCGAAGGCCAGCCTAAGCTAGCCTACACTTCTCATCTTCAAGGCTTTTGTCTTCTTTGTAAAACTTCTTGAACACCACTGCACTTTATGTTCCTTAGCAGTTCCTGGACCAAATGTGTTGTCGATGTTACAAGTTGTCTTGGGTGCTTTATGACCCATTTTGAACTCAAAGAATCGCTTGAATTTGCTTTTTTGTCTAACATCTTTCCCATAGTCTAAAATAAATATCAAATACACAGAAAGTAATAAGTCCTTAGCAAAAAATTAAAGTGATAATTTAAATGTGCATTAAAATGATGTATAACATAACCACATTTATTTAAGAATGTATTCCAATATCAAATGGCAAAATTAAGGAATGCAAAACCACAATTACTTTTGCATCAACCTAATTTATCCATTTAGTTGCTCCTGTATTATTAATAAGCATCTTAGCAAACATTTTAAATCTTTCTATATTGATCTTCATAATTATATAATTAATGAATTTCAGTTTAAATTCTATTTTGTCTGAAATGAGTATTGTTACTACTGCTTCCTTGTCATTTCTGTTTGAATGAAACTTTTCCCAATTTCTTCATTTTCAGTCTGTGTGTGTCTTTACCTTTGATGTCTTGTTATCATATAGATTGGTCCTGTGTTTTTATTCAGTCAGTGTCCCTATGAATTTTGATTGACATATTTAGTGCATTTTTATTTAAAGTGATTATTGATAGGCATATACTCATTGCCATTTGGTTAATTGTTTTCTAATAGTTTTTGTTAGTGTTTCTCTCTCTCTTTTTTTTTTTCTCTTCTTCTTTTAGTTTCCTTACTTGTGGTTTGATGATTTTCATTGGTGGTATACTTGTGTTCCTTTTTTCCAGTTTTTGTATATATACTATAGGTTTTGGATTAAGTTTCTGCATAAAAATCACCTGGTTGCCTGATGGGGTTTCCTTTGTTTGTGACTCTTTGTTTTCCTCCTGCTACCTTTAGAGTCTTTATCTTTTGTTTTTGCAATTTAAATTATGATATGTCTCAGTATTGGTCTCTTTGGATTTACGCTATTTTGGACCCTATATACTTCCTGTACCTGTAGATTTGTTTCCTTCTTCACATTTCAGAAGTTTTCATTGATAATTTTATTACATTTTTTATCCTTTTCTCTTTCTCTTCTTCTGGGACCCCTGTAATTCAAATGTTAGTATGCCCAATGACCTAGAAGTCCCTTAAATTTTCCCCCTTTTAAAAATTTGTTTCACTTTTTGCTGTTCTGATTGGGTGAGTTCCATTATTCTGTCATCTTGATCACTTATGCATTCTTTTGTGTCACTTCAGTTCAGTTCAGTTGCTCAGTCATGTCCGACTCTTTTTGACCCCATGATGGCAGCACACCAGGCCTCCCTGTCCATCACCAACTTCTGGAGTTTACCCAAACTCATGTCCATTGAGTTGGTGGTGCCATTCAACCGTCTCATCCTCTGTTGTCCCCTTCTCCTCCTGCCCTCAATTTTTCCCAGCATCAGGGTCTTTTCAAATGAGTCAGCTCTTCACATCAGATGCCCAAAGTATTGGAGTTTCAGCTTCAGCATCAGTCCTTCCAATGAACACTCAGGACTGATTTCCTTTAGGATGGACTGGTTGGATCTCCTTGCAGTCCAAGGGACTCTCAAGAGTCTTCTCCAACACCACAGTTCAAAAGTATCAATTCTTCGGCACTCAGCTTTCTTATAGTCCAACTCTCACATCCATATATGACTAGTGGAAAAACCATAGCCTTGATTAGATGGCCCTTTGTTGGCAAAGTAATTTCTGCTTTTTAATATGCTGTCTAGGTTGGTCATAACTTTCCTTCCAAGGAGTAAGCGTCTTTTAATTTCATGGCTGCAGTCACCATCTGCAGTGATTTTGGAGCCCCCAAAATATAAAGTCTGACACTGTTTCCACTCTTTCCCCATCTATTTGCCATGAAGTGATGGGACCAGATGCCATGATCTGAGTTTTCTGAATGTTGATTGTATCACTTAGTCTGCTCTTAATTCTTTATTGTGTATTTTTCATTTCAGTTATTGAATTCTTTAGTTCTGACTTGTTCTTTTGAACATTGTCTACTTCTTTATCAAAATTCTCACTGTACTCATCTATTCTTTTCCTTAGTTCATTTAGCATTCTTATTACTAATGCTTTGAACTCTATCTGGTAAATGCTAATCTCTATTTTATTAATTATTTTTCTAGATTTTTTTGTTCTTTTATTTGAAACAAATTCCACTGTCTTATAGTTTGATTAAATTTCTCAGTCTTTATGAAATTACATAAAACAATTACATATCCCAGTTGAAGTGTTTATTGTCTTTGTTTGGAAGTGTCCCTATGAAGTCTACTTGTGCCCATTGGCTTTGGTGAAACAAGTGAATGTGAAGTGTGCATGGATCATGTCTTCCCACAGAATGTGCTGGCAGCTGTCACCTTAGTGAAAGGTGGGGCTGAAGATAGACTGGCCAAGTATAAGTAAGTAAGAGCCAAGTGTAAGCTAGATATTCTCCTATGCTCCTGAGTCATCAGCATGCTATTTGGAGTGGGGCTAGATGCATAGGTACTGTAGTAGAAGTCTGGAGGATCAGGTCATAACCTGTTCCATTCCTTTTAATTGTGTGCACTGTCCCCAACCCTTGAGTAGAAACTTCTCCTTAGTGGGGAGGAGTGTGGACCAAGAATGGCCAGATTCAGCACCTGTTGTTGATTGCAGCATGTGTTAGAATGGTCCTAACATGCCAGTCAGAGCTCAAAATAGCTCCCAATCCACTGCCTCAGTGAGTGACAGCCATGGTCAGGTATGAACCAGTTCCTTACCCCACAATTTCACACTTTCCTCAGCCATAGCAGCCCTTCCTCTAGTTGGGAGATGCACTTGTGTTAGAGGAGCTGGAACAGGTGCTCAGCACAGGTAAGGGGACATGATGCAGTGGTCATGGGATACCCACCAGAGTCACACAGTTTCAATTTGGTTACTCCACTTTGTTTCAGGGAGTAAGCAACCATGTACATGCTATTCAGGAGTGCAGTCTAGGTTTCTTACTGTCTTCCTGTCAGTTCTGTGGTTTATCAAACCAGCAAAGGAGGCTCGTTTTCCTGGTGTTGGACATCAGACCTTATTGCCCAATATGTGGTTCAAACTGCTTGCTGCCCGTGAATGATCACTGAGCCCATGATATCACCCTCCTGTTCTGTGTCACATCCTAAGGGGTATGAATCCCAACCTAATTACATCTCTTCCCTTCTTAGTCTACTCCATGTAGCTCTTTCTTTATAACCTTGATTGTAGAAAAGTCTTTTGCAGGTCTCCAGGAGAAGGCAATAGCAACCCACTCTAGTACTCTTGCCTGGCAAATCCCATGGACAGAGGAGCCTGGTAGGCTGCAGTCCACAGGGTCGCTAGGAGTTGGACACAACTGAGCGACTTCATTCACTTTTCACTTTCATGCATTGGAGAAGGAAATGGCAACCCACTCCAGTATTGCCTGGAGAATCCCAGGGACGGCAGAGCCTGGTGGGCTGCCGTCTCTGGGGTCGCACAGAGTCGGACACGACTGAAGCGACTTAGGAGCAGCAGCAGCAGTGTATTTTCAGTATGTTTTGATGTAATCTTGGGTGGAATTGAGCACAGCATCCTTCTACTCTGCCATCTTGACCTTCTATATAAAGAGTAATATTGCATTCATTATTATAAGTTGAACCACCCTTGCATTTCTGAAATAAACCATACTTGCTCATGGTATAAAATCATTTTAATATAAACTCAATTTACTTGCTAGCATTTTGTTGAATTTACTTGCTAGCATTTTAGCATTAGGTGCACAGTATGCTACTGGAGAAGAGTGGAGATAAAACTCTAGAAATAATGAAGAGGCTGAGCCAAAGAGAAAACGATGCCCAGTTGTTGGTGATGGAAGTAAGTCCAATGCTGTAAAGAACAATATTGCATAGGACCCTGGGATGTTAGTTCCATGAATCAAGGTAAATTAGAAGTGGTCAAAGAGGAGATGGCAGGAGTGAACACTGACATTTTAGGAATCAGTTAACTAAAATGGACCCGAATGGGCGAATTTAATTCAGATGACCATTTTATCTACTACTGTGGGCAAGAATCCCTTAGAAGAAATGGATTAGCCTTCATAGTCAACAAAAGAGTCTGAATAAGATCTTGGCATCTGGTCCCATCACTTCATGGCAAATAGAAGGGGAAACAGTGAAAACAGTGAGAGGCTTTATTTCCTTGGGCTCCAAAATCACTGCAGCTAGTGACCGCAGCCACGAATTTATTATTATTATTTTTGTGTGTGTGTTTTTTTTTTTAATTTTTATTTTTACTTTATTTTACTTTACAATACTGTATTGGTTTTGCCATACATTGACATGAATCCACCACGGGTGTACATGCAATCCCATACATGAACCCCCCTCCCACCTCCCTCCCCACAACATCCCTCTGGGTCATCCCCGTGCACCAGCCCCAAGCATGCTGTATCCTGCATCAGACATAGACTGGTGATTCGATTCTTACATGATAGTATACATGTTTCAATGCCACTCTCCCAAATCATCCCACCCTCTCCCTCTCCCTCTGAGTCCAAAAGTCTGCTGTGTCTTCTTTTTTTTTTTTTTTTGCTGTCTTGCTTACAGGGTCATCATTGCCATCTTTCTAAATTCCATATATATGTGTTAGTATACTGTATTGGTGTTTTTCTTTCTGGCTTACTTCACTCTGTATAATTGGCCCCAGTTTCATCCATCTCATCAGAACTGATTAAAATGTATTCTTTTTAACAGCTGAATAATACTCCATTGTGTATATGTACCACAGCTTTCTTATCCATTCATCTGCTGATGGACATCTAGGTTGTTTCCATGTCCTGGCTATTATAAACAGTGTGCAGCCATGAATTTAAAAGGCACTTGCTCCTTAGAAGAAAACCTATGACAAACCTAGACAGAATATTAAAAAGCAGAGACATTACTTTGTCAGAAAAGGTCCATATTGCCAAAGCTATGGTTTTTCCGGTAGTCATGTATGGATGTGAGAGTTGGACCATAAAGAAAAATGAGTGCTGAAGAACTGATGCTTTTAAACTGTGGTTTTGGAGAAGACTCTCAAGTCGCTTGGACTGCAAGCAGATGAAACCCAGTCCATCCTAAAGGAAATCAATCCTGAATATTCATTGGAAGGACTGATACTGAAGCTCAAACTCCAATACTTTGGCCACCTGATGCAAAGAACTGACTCATTGGAAAAGACCCTGATTCTGGGAAAGACTGAAGGCAGAAGGAGAAGGGGATGATAGAGGATGAGATGGTTGGATGGCATCACTGACTCAATGGACATGAATTTGAGCAAGCTCTGGGAGTTGGTGATGGATAGGGAAGCCTGGTGCGCTGCAGTCCATGAAGTTACAAAGAGTTTGACATGACTGAACAAGTGAACTGAACTGATTTTGTTGATGTATTTTATAGCCATATTCAAAACAGATATTCATTTATAGTTTTCCTGTGATTTCTTCTGTAGGTTTAGTAACTGTGTTATGCTGTCTTGAGAATGATGTTGGAAATAATCACCACTCTTCTATTTTGGAGGAATCGTTTGTGAAGATTTCTGATAATTCTTCATTAAACCTTTGGTCAAAATTATCCATGGCTGTATCTGGTCCTGGTCTAGTCTTTGTGGATAGTTTTTATTAATCACTCATTCAGTGTATTTTTTCATAAAGCTTTATTTAGATTTTTCTGTTTTCCTGAGTTAATATAGGTAGTTTTTGTCTTTCTAGGAATAGGTGCATTTCATCAGGGTTATCCAATTTTTTTACATAGAATTGTTCATGTATCCTTATAACCAGTTTTTTTGTTTGTTTGTTTCTGTAAATTCTCTCCTAATATACCTTCTTTGTTAATGATTTTAATAATTTAACTGTTTCCCTTTTGTTCTTTGTCAGTGTAGTTAAGGAATGTTTATTGATTTTGCTGATCTTTTGAAGAGTCAGCTTTTAGCTTGCTCGATTTCCCTTGTGATTTGTTTTTATTCCCATGGTTATTTAAGTGTGTGTTTCTCAAATTTCACATATCTGTGAGTTTCCCAAGGTTCTTTTTGTTACTGATTTCTAATTTTCATTTCAATATAGGTAAAGATGATACTTTGAATAATTTCAACACTTGTCAATGTATTGAGACTTCTCTTATGGTCTGTTATTTTGCAATATCTTCTGGAATGTGTTCCATATGCACTTCAGAAGAATATGTATTCTGTTGTTATTGGGTGAATTGGTCTATACATGTTTGTTGAGTTGTTTTATAGCGTTCTTCAAATCTTTTATTTCCTTGTTGATCATCTGCTTAGTTCTTCTATCCATTATTGAAAGTGAGGCACTGAAATCTCCCAACTATTATTGTTGAACTGTCTATCCATTCAGTTATGTCAGTTTTTACCTCATGTAATTTAGCAATATGTGTCATTTGTATTTATATTTATGATTATGTTTTCTTGATGCATTTACTCTTTAACCATCAGAAAATATCCTTCTTTATCTCTAGTAACAATTTTTGTCTTGAATTATGTTTTAGGCTCATATTAGCATCAGTTCAGTTCAGTAGCTCAGTCGTGTCCAACTCTTTGCGACCCCATGAATTGCAGCATGCCAGGCCTCCCTGTCCATCACCAACTCCCAGAGTTCACTCAGACTCACGTCCATTGAGTCCGTGATGCCATCCAGCCATCTCATCCTCTGTCGTCCCCTTCTCCTCCTGCCCCCAATCCCTCCCAGCATAGCCACTTCTTTTCTATTTTACTTTTAACCTATTTTTTAAGTGAGTTTCACATAGCATATAATTTGATTTTTAAAAATCTATTTAGCCAGAGTTTTCCTTTCATTTTGAATGTTTAATTCCTTCACATTCAGCACAATTACTCATAAAATAGGATTTATGTTTGCTACTTTGGTATTTATTTTCTATATACCATATGTCTTTGTTATTATATTCCTCCACTATTGCATTTTCCTTTGTTGAATAGATTTTTTAAACATACCATTTTCATTCTTTTCCACTTCTTTTAGTTTTTTTTTTAACAGAAAGTTATTTCTTAGTGATTGTTTTCTGAATTAAAATTAACATCTTTCTATTTAACAATCTATTTGGATAAAAACAGTTTATTTTCAGTTGTATGAAAAAGTTTCTCTTATGTATTTCCATTCTTTATACCCTCCTCTTTGCCTCAGTTATCATAAAATTAAATCTTTATACACTGTATATCCATCAATATAGATTTATAATTATTCCTTTATGTAGCTGTATTTTAAATCAGGATGAAAAAGATTTATAAGCAAAATATATTCATACTGCTTTTTATATATGCATATATATTTGTTTTCATCAGTGCTTTTTATTTCTCTATATGGATTTGAATTACCATCCAGTATCCTCTCATCTCAGTCAATAAGATTCTGTGTTGTTTGATGAGAAACCAATTGTTCATTTTATTGAGGATCCCTTGTACAGTTTATGAGGAGTGCATCTCTCTTTCAGTTTTCAAGGTTTTCTTATTGTCTTTGGCTTTCATCTGTTTGATTATGATTTGAATAGGTGAGGATCCCTTTGCAGTTTTACTGTATAGATTTTGTTGAGCTTCTTAAAAGTATTAATTAATATTTTACATCAAATTTTGGAAGTTTTCAGTCATTATTTCTTTAAAATATTCTTTCTGCCTTTTTTCTCCTCTCCTTCTGAGACTTCAGTTATGTGTATGTTGGTATGTTTGATGATGTCCCACTGTTCTTCAAGACTCAGTACATTTTCCCTTATTCTTTTTACTTTTTCTCAGACTGAAAATCTCTGTGGATCTATCTTCAAGTTCTCTCTTCTTTCCTCTGCCTGCTCAAATCTGTTGAGCTTTAGTAGTGGATTTATTTTGGTTATTTATTTGTCAGCTCCAGAATTTTTATGTACTTTTTAATAATTTCTGTTTCTTTACTAACATCTTCTATCTGGTGAAAGGTTGTTTTCTCCTTTAAAAAAATTCTTATGCATGATTTTCTTTCATTTCTTTGCCTATTTATAACAGCTGGTTTAAAGTTTTTGTCTATTAAATTTAATGTCTAGATTTTCTCAAGGATAGTTACTATGTACTTTTTATGTCCTATATATTTGCCGTACGTTCTTGTTTGTTTGCATGTTCTTTTTGTTGTTGTTATTGAAAAACTATACATTTTAAATAATGTGTAAAATCTGGATATTAGATTTTCCTCCTTTCCAAGGTGGTTTTTTTTTTTTTTTTATGTTTTGTGGTGATAGAGTAACTTTTCTGAATTAATTCTATAAACTCTATTTTTCTTGTTGTGTATGGCCACTATTGTCTCTGCTTAGTTATGTTAGTAATCAGCTAATGGTTAGATACAGATCTTCTTTCATTCCTGGAAACTGTGAGACGCCCATTCTTTGCAGAGTGGCTTTTTGTTACTTTTGGGGCACAGCTTCAACACTAAGCCAGTTGATAATTTTGACTTGGTGTTCACTTTACAATTATGTAGGGCCTCAAGATCATCTAGAAGTCATGATTTAGGACCTTCATTTGAGCCTTAGGGCCTTAGGTCTTTCATCAGCATGTGTACAGCATTGGGCATGTGCACAGACTAATGCATGAGCATGGTTATCTAGATTTCTGGGAAAACACTGGAGCTTCTCAAAGACTCCCCTGGATATCAAATTTCTCACCTTTTACTTTAAAAAATTTTATCTTATCATTTCTCCAACTTTTATCCATTCTATTAAGCAGTGTTAATGTTAAAGAATTGGCAAGAGTGATTTTTAGTAAATCTCCCCTCAGAAAAATGCTATTCACACTGAGTTATCTCTTATGTCAATTAAAAAGGTTTCTGATGGAATATTCCAGAAAATCACTGAATAGGTCAAGTAATGACACTTCTTTGCAAATGGGGTTTGAAGGAGGTTCAACCCCATTCTACTCCCTCCAATAGATATCAAGCTTTGGATTTTCATTATGATTAGAAATTTCTGGTTTTTAAGGCTACTGTGGAGATGGGAAAAAAGAATGGGACTAAGCAAAGTTAAAACGGCACAAAGATCCCTGCTCTTATCAATATTCAAGCATTTTTCTTAAATAAATGCTCAATGATTATTGCAGCCATTTGATTAATTTTCAGAGTTCTGAAAAAGTTGATTCTTATAATTTTTGCCAATTTTCTCATGGTTTTTGTAGAGTAGAGGTTATTTTTAAGGTAGTTTGTCTTTCCTGCTGATGTAGCCATTTTTAAAAAAAAGTCATCACTGAACTTCACTATCTATCCTATACAGTTTCTTGTTCTTATAGTTTAGTCACTATTCAAAATGTTTGTGAAAATCTATAACTGCAAACACTAATTATAAGTGGAAGTGGCAGGTTGTAATGTGTTAGGAAATAAAATGTGATGGTTAGAAATCAAATTACAAAAGAAAAGTCTCACATATTATTTTCGCAAACTACTTTCTCAGAAAGAGAAGAGTATACCAAGATAACTGAATATAAGGAAAGAAAATTTAAAGAAATGTAGCTACCTCCATAAAAGCTAGCATCATTCAAATATAGTTTCCCATAACTATAAATAGCCAGAGATCAGTGAATGTAGAACATACAAATGAAATGGAAAAATACAATCAAAGGGAATGGTTAAATTATTGAAGTATTAAATAGACTTCTTTCTTAATGGATTTACATAAAATGATCCTAGCCAAATGCCTGCTGTCATTTGCTATTTATACATCATCTTACTGAACTTCAGAGTCAGCATTGCTGGTGGGCTTTAGCAAGCTCTGGAGATTCAAAACCAACAGTCTCCTCAACCAGATGGCGCTATTCCTAGATATCCATCTGAGACTAGAGACACCTTTCTCAGTGACGATGGGTGATACTTGGAGGAGAAAGACTTTACCAGGCTAAGCTGTTGCTGAAACAACATGGTGCCATAATTCTGTGACTTGTCTTGAGATCAGCTTCTGGAAATAAGCTATTCATTTGCATGGAATTTTTAATTTCTTTTCCTTCTTTTTTTTTTTTTTTGGCCATGCCACACAGCATATGGGATTTTAGTTCCCTGAACAGGGATTGAACCAGTGGCCCCTGCATTGGAATCACATAGTCTTAAGCACTGAAACTCCAGGGAAATCCCTGAATAGAATTTTAAAACAATGGAAACAAATCACTCTCCATTGATGTGGAGCCTTCTGTGTAGCAGATTTAAAGTTGTGTCAAAAGTTAAAGCAAGAATACTAATATTTTAAAAATCAATATTCTCATATAATTCATCATTTAAGCATTAAACTGTCACCATTTTATATATCCTCCTATAGGAGAATACATATTTTCTTACTTTCTTTCATTTTACCTTTAAACCTATTGTGCTGTAGCATTCATACTGAGAAGTGCATAAAACATGTATGTACCATTCAGTAAAGTATCACATAGTACACATCCAAGCAACCACCACCCCAGTCAAAAAGTAGAATATTTTCCATGCCCCAGAGATCTTATTTGACTTTTCTCTTTAATGAGTGAATTGCAGTTGATTTTGTTAGATGATTTTGTGACAATTTTAGAAATAAATGTATTTTGGTAAGAAAGGGAGATGTTGTGAAACCAGATTTACGAAATAACGTTAGTATAGACAAAGAAGTCAGGATCTGACCTTGGACACATAAATCTGGTGGCAGAGGAAATAGATCAGTATGTTTGTAAAAGTGGCATAAAAAGAGAGGAAAATATTGTGTGTGACTGAGTATTGAACTTGCCCACACCTTCAGGGAGTAACAAAGACTTGGTTTCAAACTGTGGAAAGCTGAGTAGAAATGTAATAGGACAAAGAAAGTAACACTTTCTTAGTCTGAGATGTGAGCTAATTAGATTTTACTGATACCTGCTATAGTACAAGACTGTAGGACACTTGACTTCCACAAACTCACATCATTTATCTCTAATAATGCTGTTTTATACCCACAAATAAGCTCAGTTTCACACAATTCACAAATTAACATATAGCACTTAATATGTGCCAGGCATGGTTCTAAGCATTTTGCACATACTAACTCATTTCATCATCTCAGCTCTTTAAGAAAAATGGAGAAACTGTAACACCAGGGGATGGCAAAGGTGGGACTCAAATTCAGAATGGCTGGCAGTAGAGTCTGTTTTGGGACTATTAAGTTTTTCTCTCTCCATCTAAGGAATTGAAAATTGTGGTTCCCTGGTAAAAATATTGGACTTTCTTTGATTGTTATCCATAACATATATTCATGTTAATAGCTTGATTTTGAAGACTAACTTTTTTTATTAGAATTAACAGTATTTTAATATATAGTAGCTATCAATATAGAGAAGAATATATCTGAGTTTTCTGTGTGACATGAAATATATATGAAATTTAAACATTTTTGTCTAGGAAATATTTTCTCATGGGTATCAAGATTTAATAAATACAGAATGTCTTTATTTTTCAAGATATTTGAAAAGGAATATATTGATGAACGTGTATAAGCAGTTTTTATTTGCAGTATGGTAGAAAGCCCTTCCTCAGTATGATACTAATAACAGTTTGGTGTCACTGCTTTGATTAATCTTAAGGTTTAGTAATTTTACCACCATTGCTTTTGCACCCTCCATGAAAGTGCCAACACTTGGAAATAGGCAAGGAATATCTCAGCATTACTATGAAAATAATGTTGACCTTTTAGACCACAGGAAAATATCTCTGGGAAAATACCAGAAATACAAAGACCATAGTTTTAAATTAAGGTGACTAAAAGCCATTCACTTTATTTTTGTCCTATTTGGGAACAGTTACTTCCCTGGTGGCTCAGACGGTAAAGTGTCTGTCTACAATGCAGGAGACCCAGGTTCGATCCCTGGGTCAGGAAGATCGGCTGGAGAAGGAAATGGCAATCCACTCCAGTACTATTGACTGGAAAATCTCATGAACAGAAGAGCCTGGTAGGCTGCAGTCCATGCGGTCACAAAGAGTCGGAGATGACTGAGCGACTTCACTTCACTTACTCTTTTTTGTAAGCTTTGTTCTCACTTCTGTCTCAGGGTCATGTTTGACTTGCAGCCACCTGCCTCGCTTGCGTACAAATTTGGTTCTTCAGACCCTTCCTATACCCAGACACTATTTGCATTTCCTGAGAGAAAAAAAAAACAAAAAACAAAAAACCTTTGTGCCCAAAGCCCAGAAGATAAGAACTCCCTGACTCAAGTTGAAGTCCCTCCCTTGACTTCTTACAACTTGAATTGCTTCTAGAGACCCTGAATTCCTGACTGCCTGGCCCTGTATCTCGTTATCTACTTATTCCTCTCTTGAAGTTTGCTAAGCAAATCTGGTGAATGGTGAGAGACAGATGGTAGGAAAAAATAAGAATTAAGGTTGATAAAATAGAGAACAAAAAAGGAGTCTCCTTGGTCACTTGTAAGGAAGCAAATCCTTCAGTCAGACTGCTCTCTCACGATTGTGTCAAGCTGAGTTGAATTATTACTAAATACTTGGCCACTGAAGAAAGCTGAGTGCCGAAGAATTGATGCTTTTGAACTGTGGTGTTGGAGAAGACTCTTGAGAGTCCCTTGGACTGCAAGGAGATCCAACCAGTCCATTCTGAAGGAGATCAGCCCTGGAATTTCTTTAGAAGGAATGATGCTAAAGCTGAAACTCCAGTACTTTGGCCACCTCATGCGAAGAGTTGACTCATTGGAAAAGACTCTGATGCTGGGAGGGATTGGGAACAGGAAGAGAAGGGGACAATAGAGGATGAGATGGCTCGATGGCATCACTGACTCGATGGACATGAGTCTGAGTGAACTCCGGAAGTGGGTGATGGACAGGGAGGCCTGGCGTGCTGTGATTCATGGGGTCGCAAAGAGTCAGACAAGACTGAGCGACTGAACTTGGCCACTAATGGTCATCCCCTGTGACTTTTAGGGATTGGAAATGTTTAGTTATTCTTCTTTGTTTTTATTTCTTTCTTTTTTTTTTTTTTGGTTATGCTGGGTGTTTTTGGCTGAGTGCAGGGTTTCTCTAGTTATAGTGAGTGGGGACTATTCTTCCTTGCAGTGTGTGGGCTGATTGTGGTGGATTCTCTTGTTGCAGAGCATGGGGCTCCAGGGCATGCAGGCTTCAGTAGTTGCGGCTCCCTGGGTCTAGAACACAGGCTCAGTAGTTGTGGTGCACAGGCTTAGTTGCTTGGTGGTATGTGGAATCTATCCGGACCAGGGATCGAACCCATGTCCCCCAGATTGGCAGGTGGGTTCCTATCCACCATGCCACCAGGGAAGTCCTGTTTAGTCATTTTTAGGAGCTTGTACTAGTGGGAAAAAAAAATAAGAGAGTCCAGTCTTTTCTCTACCTACAGGCAAATTTCATGTTAGTTAGCTTACTGTGACAGATAAATTTGAGGTTGATATTTTTGTTCCATTCCTTATGGCTCCTCACTGTCTCTGCACAGTTTCCCCAAGAGCAGCTCTCTATTATGTACTACTGAAGAACTATATTTGCAGGCAATATGACCCAGTTTTGACAACATTAGGGGGCATGCTAGGATCTCAAATTACAGCAAGCAGAAATGTAGGTGGGAAGGAAGTCTGACTTGGGCAAATGATAACCTTCACCCACGCCATTCTTTTATCATCATCATTAGAATCTTTTGTCCATAGAATTTAAAATAAATTTTTAAAAGCTTTAGTTTTACCCTTTCTGTTTATAAAAAAGAAACAGTCAAGATTTGAGAGCTGGCTAAAAATAATCAAAAGTTTATTTTTAGATTATAAGAGGTTTTGACACCTGCCAGCATATTTAATTACAGTAAAGGCATGTAGAGTTATTTTATCTAATTCTTAATATTTACTATATTGACAATTAAAACATTAAGCACTTGCTAGGTGAATATCTATAAGGGCTGTGGGAAACCAAAGTAATAACTAATATATGAACCTTCCTCTCAAAAATCTCAAACTGAAGTGATAGGTAGAAAATAGAGAGGAGGTAGGTAGGTAGGCAGGCTTCCCTGGTAACCCAGCTGGTAAAGAATCCACCTGCAATGTAAGAAACCTCAGTTTGATTCCTGGGTTGGGAAGATCCCCTGGAGAAGGGATAGGCTACCCACTCCAGTGTTCTTTGGCTTCCCTGGTGGCTCAGACATTAAGGAATCCACCTGCAGTGTGGGAGACATGGCTTCTATTCCTGGATTGGGAAGATCCCCTGGAGGAAGGCATGGCAACCCACTCCAGTATTCTTGCCTGGAGAATCCTGGTGGACAGAGGAGCCTGGCAGGCTGCAGTTCATGGGGTAGTAAAGAGTTGACACAACTGAGCGATAAGCATGGCACAGGTAGGTACGTATTAGTTCCTTGTGATAGAAACTTGTGAATGCATAAAGAGATATATACAGACTCAGTATGGTACCAGCCTACCTCATGGTTCTAAGTATAATATTGGTGGTGGATGGAGCTGTCTCAGGTGTATGGTGTTCTCCAAATGAGCCCTCCCAGGTACTCAGTCACAAGGCCTGGTGGTTGATGAAGAATCTGCTTTTTAAGTGCTGACCCAGGTAGTATGTATCCACTGCCAATAAATATCAGACACTTGGATATAATCAAAATCAGTCTTCAGAGATGAATTTTAGTCTTTCCCTGACTCTCACTAAAGTATTGTAAGTCATTAAGTCTCATCTAGGAAGGAGCTACTTATGTTCTCTTGGGCAACACCATTGAAAAATCATTACAAGAGGATTTGTTACTTTTAAGGGAAGATCTCCAACTCTAAACAGTAATTATGCTGTGATCATTAATACTGAACAACTTGCTAAAACATTAAAAATTTTTTTCTAGTTGGGTCATTAACATCATAAAGTGTGATGGGGATCAAAGTATTGCCTGGAGTGTCTCCTATCTCTAGGAGATAAGTGGCATGGGCAAAAATCAAAGAGAACTTCATCTTCTTTCTCACTCAGCTTTGATTTGGAAAGGAGGTAGTTAAGTTACATCCAGAAAGTGGCAGTTAGAAAACTTGCCTTCTATTGCATGCTTTTGCTGCAGCAATTACCTCAGCTACAAATCTCATTTACAGAACTCTTTGAAAGTGCTATCTGGACGATGGCAGAATACACTGGAAATCAATGGAGGGTGATTTCATTCCCAAATTGAAGTTACCATTTAATAGTCAGGGGAAAAAAACACACACTCACACACCCCAACCTCCTTCTTATTCATTAATAGATTCCTCAGTAGCAATTATGAGGCTCAACTTTCACAAATTCAATTACTTCTCGAAAAATATGAATTATAAACACTCTTTACCAATTGAAATGCAATCACATCCTAGCTTCCAGAAGGAAAATAGACAGGAACTGTTGGAAATGATCCTAATCATGATGCTAATAAGTAACAGTCCAGTACGTCATAGTCTGCATAACAGGCCAGTGCCTGCTTCTCTGTACTTACTGTTATATGATGTTTTCTTTCCTGATTTATAGTATCCTAACAACCATCATGCACATTAGTCCTAATGGATCTAAAAATGATGCACTGGGAAATTTGTCCCTAAGGATCTCATGCTCCAGGGAGGGACACTTTCTCCTTGGGGCGGGAGTGGGGGCAGTGCATGTCAATAGCAAAATAGATGTGTGGGGATTAAAGTCCTTTTCTTTGATCTGAGATTTCATTGCCCTTCTTGATCCCATATAGTCAGAGGGCCTGTAATCCAGGTTTAATCTAAATATTGATAGATGGCAGTGCTGCCAAGAGATCCTAATTCCACATGAATATTCACAGCAGAAGAGCCTGGGGATATTGCCTACTAGAGATGACCTTAAGTCTAGCAAAAGGGGACACTGACAATGGATCTAAATTTCCACCTTATTTACTATTCATTGATTTAAGACAGGAAGGATGCTGTCAAAATTTTTATATAGCCTGTCATTGGTAAGGCTTTAAGTCATTCTCAGCCATTCTCATCTTACTGTAAATTAGATTAAATATCAACTTCATTAGGGCCATCTGATCAAGGTTGGATATTTTTTTGATGCAGAATAAGATTTAGAACTAGGGATAGGGCATAAGAGGTAGAGAAAAGTCAAAAGAAAGCTAGAGGGAAGTCCCCCTTTAGCCCAGGTTCTTCAAAGTTAGTTTGAAGAATAGTTTGTATCAGGGACTTTTCCAGATACACCCTGGGTATTGAGGTAGACTGTACCTGAAGGAGTACTGAGTCTACTGTAAATTTGAAAGGTCCACTAATTTCACAGTGTTGTCAGGGAAGACATTTTATAGCTAAGTAAAGTACTAAATGATTGAGAATGTCTTTCCATCCTGGCCTTAAACTCACTTCCCCAACTCCATATTCCCTTCATTTCAGCCATAATATACTTTCCATCATCACTGAGAACAGCCCTGATCAATGATCCCGAATTCTGATCTTTCTCTCTAACCACAATATCCTGTGCTTCTCTGGCTCTTTACCACTTAGTCCCCACTCAGTGTTCTCTTTTTAGTCCCTTCATTACCTTCAAGCCCTTAATTAGTTCTCATTCTCCCATCTCTTTGCCTCCCACTGTGGTTTGCCTTCATACTCACTTGGGCTCTGTGGGCAGCTGTTTTGATGATGTGCTCACTAATATCCTGGGATTCCTTATCAGCAGTCTGTCAGAGTTCCTGCCTTGTCAATCCAAAGCTTGGATACCCACCTGCCATCCACTTTCTTTTGCTTCTGAGGTGCTATTTCTAAGGAAAGTCACGAAAGTGTGATGATCTGATTCCGTATGGCCATGCTAGGTCATTTCAGCTGCACCTTCTTGGCCTGATCATCTACACTTCTTTTCATGACTTGCTTGCTCCCTTTGCCATTTATTCATTCTTTTGACAAAGTTTTACTAACTGATTATTACATTTTATCTATGGCCCAAGCACCAAGGATATGATAAAGATTAAGACTGACAGGGAACCTTTCCTCAGTGAAGGAGTGATGGAGTGAAGGAAACTAAGTGACGGAGTTTATCATTTAGTGAAGTAATGTGGGAAATAAATATGTTTTAAAAAGCAATTTCATAAAAGCAAGTTCTTTGCAGGAGGGTAAGTGTAAGATGACCTGAGATAGGAACAGGCTCAGAGTGTTCAAAGGACTAAATGAAAGTCAGCGTAGGTGGACTACAAAGGGAAAGAAAGAGAGAGAATGTAAGATCACAGAGATGGTCAAGAGACCATGAAAAAGACTTAGGATTTCATTCCACTGTCAGTGGGAATCCATTGGAGAATTCTAACCCAAGGAGTGACGTTTTCTGATTTATATTTTGGTAGGATCACTTTGCCTCTGTGTGGTAGATATAAGAAGCAAGTGTGGAAAGAAAGAGAACAAAGACACTAGTGGTAAAACAAACAAATGAATACAACAAAACAGAATCAGACTCACAGATATAGAGAGCAGACTAGTGGTTACCATGGGGAGAGGGGTTGCAGGGGGTAGTGCATGAAGGGGGAAAGGGGTTAAGAGTTACAAGCTACCAGTTATAAAATAACTAAGATATAAGGAATGCAATGTACAGCACAGGAAATGCAGTCAATATTTTCCACTAATAACTTTAAGTGGAGTGTAATCTATAAAACTATTGAATTACCGTGTTGTACACCTGAAACTAATATAATATTGTAAATCTCCTCTACTTCAGTTAAAAAATCCAAATGAGGGGTGATGTTGGTTTGGATCAGGGTTGTAACAGTAGAGATGGTGAAAGTGTGTGGATTCCATTGAGGAAGTCAAAGGCTGAATGATATGCTCAGGGTCTAATAAAATAACTGTTCCCTTTACAAGTCATATTTAAGTTGGTATTTTGCTTCATCTGAAGGAGAGAAAGTATATTTTCTGTTGTAGCTACTCCTCCACACTTTGGTCCTAGCTCTGATGCACTTGTGGGGGGGCGAAAAAAAAAAAAGAGAGAAATACCATAGCATAACATCTCTTATCTCTTTGAGTGCCCTCTTCCTGTCCTTTTCCTGGTTTCAGTCTCCTTCAATGCCCTGCACTTATTTCTTGTCTTTCTTCCCATATGGAAACTGTGAATGTCTTGCCTCTTCTGTCCACGGAGGTGAATCCCAGGTAAGAATCTCAGTAATTGTAAAGAGCCATAAAGAGAGAGGCTGTTGAGCAGAGTTGGGGACAGACATTGTCTCTAGAATCCTTCCCAGCAAATTATATCTCACCAAGTTCGGTGCCTACTCCCGAGCTAGGTCTCCAAGAGTCTTTTTTTAAACTACCATTCCATGGTCAGAGAGAAATACCAGACTTCTTGAAAAAATAAGTGTTCAAAAGAGCCAGCAGACCCCATCCTGTTATTTTCTATTCGCTGAATACTGGGAAAGTTTGGAAGGAGATAGAAAATTGATCCTGATCTCTGCATTTGCCCTGAGCTTATTCCATCCCTTATTTAGCCAGCTCCAAGCAGCACCAGTGTTAATGTATATTACCTTGCTAATCTCGACATCACATCTGTGAGCCACATCAATAGTCAGATTTCTCATTTTCCAGATCAATCAATCAACACATATTTTTAAAAGCCTAGACTAGTTTTACCTGCCTTGGCCCATGTTTTGGCCTAAAATACAGATGTGTGAGCTGTGATTCTTATATGTGGAATACAAGCTGAAGGCACGAGAAACAATTAGAGAACAAAGCAGCAACTGATCACGTGCTAACTTGGATTATATAGATTCTAATTTGGCCTGAGTTCTGAGATGGAAACATCGATTTTTATTTAACATTGAACTCTAGACTGTTAGACCTGGGAAGGCACTTCAAGTCTAATCTACTCAGTTCATAATGATCTGGATTCTGAGACCCCAACAGATGAAGTAAATTAACTGTGGTCACAGGCATGTCAGTGACAGAAACCCAGGTAGTCTCTAAATTCCAGTCCAGTGTTTTATACATTCCAGGAAACTTCCCTACCAGTCATATTCTTAGTGTGTTTCTCTGTTGCTCAGTTGCTCATTCATGTCCGACTCTTTGCAATCCTCTGGACTGCAGCACATCAGCTTTCCCTGTCCTTCACCATCTCCTGGAGCTTGCTCAAACTCATGTCCATTGAGTGGATAATGCCGTCCAACCATCTCATTCTCTGCTGCCACCTTCATCTCCTGCCCTTAGTCTTTCCCACATCAGGGGTCTTTTCCAATGAATCAGCTCTTTGCATCAGATGGCCAAACTATTGGAGCTTTAGCTTTAGTATCAGTCCTTCCAATGAATATATAGGGTTGATTTCCTTTAGGGTTGTCTGGGTTTGATATCCTTACAGTCCAAGGGACTCTCAAGAGTCTTTGCCAGCACCACAGTTCAAAACCATCAATTCTTTGGCGCTCAGCCTTCTTTATGCTCCAACTCTCATTCCATACATGACTACTGGGAAAAAAAGAAAAGAAAAGAAAAGAAACATAGCTTTGACTAGAAGGACCTTTGTTGGCAAAGTCTTTTTAATATGCTGTCTAGATTGGTCATAGCTTTTCTTCCAAGGAGCAAGCGTCTTTTAATTTCATGGCTGCAGTCACCATCTGCAGTGATTTGGGGGCCCCCAAAATAAAGCCTGTCCATTGTTTCTGAACTAATGGAAAAAGCTCAACCCTCAAAAAACTAAGATCATGGCATCTGGTCCCATCACTTCATGGCAAATAGATGAGGAAACAATGGAAACAGTGTTTCTCTATACATGCATTTTATTGGCCATTTGGCTGTGATTCTATTAATCCAAGGTGAACATCTGCAGTTTCTTTTGCCATTTAAGAATCTCACCCAGGAATGACTTCATTTCAGATGTCCTAAATCTAGAGCCCAGTGTTGTGTGACAGAGGTCCCTGAGATACATATTCAGTTGCTCTCAGGATCTGTCAGTAATCTCCAGGCTCTGCTCTATGCTCACGTAATTAATCAACAAGGGATTGACAGTCAGCAACATTTGTGGGTCAGACTTTGAGCTGGGTTGGAAGGGAATTGGTCCTTACTGGGCAGGAAAGCTCAGTCTAATTGGGAAGACATGTATGCTATTTATGATGGAGGTGTTCCTATAATAGAGATATAATCCCTAATTTTAACAGGTTTCTAGCTTGATTTAAGCAAAAAGGAAAACAGAAAAAATGAGCATCCAAATAACACACACACACAAGCACAAGTACAGATATGTTGTGGTCACATGTGCACACTCACAGCAAGTTGTCACCTATCCAGAAGAAATAACTACAATGAGTAAATTCATGAATTGGTGTTTTATGTTGTTATTTTAAAAAGTATTAAGTGTTTAAGCAAATTAGTGTACCATAGTTAATGAGGAAGCTAGCTGAACTTGCGTTTCATTGTTCTCAGTTTATATAGTCTCATAATTTTGATGAAGACAGATCATTTTACTTAAGGAAATGTTTACCTTACAGCAGGAATGTAGTTTGAATCTATTCTTGAATTTTCTTTGTGTAGATAATATGTAGTGTTTAACCAGGAATGAAGCTAGGTGTAAGTCATAAAGAAAGTGATCTTTATTGAGCACTTGCTATATCCAATTCACTTTGTAGAAATTATCCTAACAACAATCTTGTGAGATTATCTTAGTATTAACAATGAGATGACTGAGGCTGAGATGGAATTGGAAAGCAGATCTCTCTGAGTTAACCTCGTGCTCCAGCCATACATTTTCAATACTAAACTAATACTCTGTTTAGTTTCTGACAATTGGGGGTAGGGTGGGAGAAATGGAGCTTTCTGAAAACCTTGGGCAGAAAGTGTAAACTTTTAAATTATTTTTAAAACTATTTTCAGTTCAGTTCAGTCACTCAGTTGTGTCCAACTCTTTGTAACCCCATGAACCACAGCACAACAGGCCTCCCTGTCCATCGCCAACTCCCAGAGTCTACCCAAACTCATGTACATTGAGTCGGTGATGCCATCCAACCATCTCATCCTCTGTCATCCCCTTCTCCTCCTGCCCTCAATCTTTCCCAGCATCAGGGTCTTTTCAAATGAGTCAGCTCTTCACATCAGGTGGCCAAATGATTGGAGTTTCAGCTTCAACATCAGTCCTTCCAATGAACACCCAGGACGAATCTTCTTTAGGATGGACTGGTTGGATCTCCTTGCAGTCCAAGGGACTCTCAAGAGTCTTCTCCAACACCACAGTTCAAAAGCATCAATTCTTCGGTGCTCAGCTTTCTTTATAGTCCAACTCTCACATCCATACATGACCACTGGAAAAACCATAGGCTTGACTGATGGACCTTTGTTGGCAAAGTAATGTCTCTGCTTTTGAATATGCTGTCTAGTTTGGTCACAACTTTTCTTCCAAGGAGTAAGTGTCTTTTAATTTCATGGCTGCAATCACCATCTGCAGTGATTTTGGAGCCTAAAAAAATAAAGCCAGCCACTCTTTCCCCTGTTTCCACATCTATTTACCATGAAGTGATGGGACTGTATGCCATGATCTTAGTTTTCTGAATGTTGAGGTTTAAGCCAACTTTTTCACTCTCCTCTTTCACTTTCATCAAGAGGCTCTTTAGTTCTTCTTCACTTTCTGCCATAAGGGTGGTGTCATCTGCATATCTGAGGTTATTGATATTTCTCCCAGCAATCTTGATTCCAGCTTGTGTTTCATCCAGCCCAGTGTTTCTCATGATGTATTTTGATAGATGACAAATATTGTAGGTAATGGATAAATTCGAAGAGATCAACATTTTTAATCAAAAGCTGAATTTGCGTTTAATGAACTTGTCCAAGATCTTTAGTTGTTTCTGGTCAAAGAGTATACTGTTTGCCTGATTAGTATTCATCAGAGGGCAATTATTTTTCAGACTTAAACTTCCTTTGGTTGAGTACATGTAATTACTAGACTTTTATCCAAACCAAGATTTTGGATAATGATAAGAGTAAAGAGAGGCCATGAAGTAAGATATAAGCTAAGATTCAGAGAAATTTCTGATTAGCTTCAGACAATGAGAGTTCTAGTTAAACCATGAAAATTTGGATTTAAAGGCAAGCGTGGAGGGGTGTGCATCATAGCTTTTGTGAAAAGCAGCTTTAGAGTGTTGCCAAATTCATCATGAATTCTCATTTGGTAATACAGTCTCTTGAGTGGTAATGTGGGAGATCTCAAATTTCCATGAAGAATATTTGCATTATAACATTTAAAATCTTTTCTTTATAGATGACTTTTTAGTAAACTCTCATTCACCTGTGTCACTGTTGCAAACATAAAGTATTTATACAAAGTTAGCCTTTTCAAAAGCTCTGATGTTGAGGAACTGAGGAGGGGAGATCCAGGAGCAAAGTCACTCCACTCTTCTCCTTCCAAGGGTGGGAGACATTGGTTTCCAATGGAACTTTTTGACCTGCTATTTTTTTTTCTTGATGAATCAATAATATTGTCAGTTGAAATTCAAATAGTCATTTGATTACATTATATTCCAATAAAGTCCCAATTAAATTGAATCCAGTTAATTTTGACCCTTAGTTACACAGAATTTTGATTCATTGCCGTTACCTGTCTCTGAAAAACAAAGAAAAATGAGTAAAATGATATCAGGAATTTAGTGAGACAAAAATATCCCTATATGATGTTCTGTGCTCATTAAAATTGCAACACATTGTTCTATCATTTTCCTCATTCTGAAGGTCCTGGATAGTAAATACTGATGTTCACCCTGAAGAGGTGACAAGGAATGATTCCATTGTATCCTTTAGATTCTAGGTTCTAAAGAAGAGAAGTGTGCTGAGACATAATGGAAAGATTTTTCCAGCAAAAATGAAGAGTGAAATTACGAAGTATTTTCACAGGGTGCAACAGAGCTTTGGCAGGTTAGAACAGTGGACTGAAACTAAGAAAATAAAGTATAATAAAGGCTAATGAGAAGTTCTGTACACAATATCTCCTCCCTCCAAAAAAGAAAAAAAAAAAGATTAAACTGAGGAAGCTGAGGTCAAAGTGACTGCTTGTGAAAAAGCCCAAGGGGTTTCCCTGGTGGCTCAGAGGTTAAAGCATCTGCCTCCAATGTGGGAGATCCGGGTTCAATCCCTGGGTTGGGAAGATCCCCTGGAGAACGAAATGGTAACCCCCTCCAGTATTCTTGCCTGGAGAATCCCATGGACAGAGAAGCCTGGAAGGCTACAGTCCACGGGGTCATAAAGAGTCGGACATGACTGAGCAACTTCATTTTCAGTGGTAAAACCAGTGAATGCTGATGTTTTGACCAAAAGGCTAATGTAATGGGAGAGTATGTTATATCATTTCTAGATTACAGTCCCACTATTACCTGTGCTGGTCAGATGAATTACATAATATAGAGTTTGTGGGGGACTTATAGGGAGGATAGTTACAAACTGAATGATAAAGGAAGATGACCTTGATAACCTACGGTTTCTGTAAGAAATGGCTGAAGAAAACTAGCGAGTCAAATCTGAGTTGTGGTAGAAGGCAGATAGCCCTTTTGTAACTTAGGAAATGCTAACATGTAGAAGACAATAGATTTATTTCTTTATAGTTCCAAAGACTCTCACTCTGATCAATGGACTTTAAAAGATGGGAACATTTCTGGGTTCTGTGACATGATTCTTGCACTCTGCAGGGAGTTGTATTAGATGACCCTGCAGATCCCTTCCGGTTATAACATTTAAGCTTCTGACAAGCATCCAGGTGACTGTTAATCCTCCCTTTACCTGAAGCTTGCTGCTGCTGCTACCTGAAGCTTACTATACAAAAATTCATTTGACTGGAAGAGAACAAGATTATACTAAGATAATTTGAGCTAAACTCATTCCCACCAGGTACAGGCATTTCTGCATTGAAAAGGTAACCATGGTGCTTCATCTTCATCTATTTGATTTTTCCCTATCTTTGTTACTTTTTCTTTCCTAATTTTTAAGTTATTTTTTGAGATTCCATTGTCTAAACTCAGCAAAACCTAAATTGCAACACAGTTATGCAGTGTTAATACCATCTACAGTGTTGTAGGCTGATCATGGGAACATAGAAATATGTATAAACTGTGAATTTCAAAAATTGATCCTCTCCTTTTTTCTTGTCTGGAAACTAGGGTTTAAGTCCTGCATGGAGGAACATTAACTTTGGGTTGATTTATAAGATAATTGGAAAATAGAACTATAATCCTGACACTTGAGAAAGTAATTGCTCAAGCAAAAAGGCCACTATTTTATAGTTTTCAAGGGAGTGGTGGAAGCAGCAGCAGTAGCAGCAGAGTCTTAGCTTAAGGTAGACATGGCAAGAGGTTGCTTTACAGAAGGGCATTAGGCCATCCTATAACCTCCATTAGCCCTGCCATCCTCAATTAAAAAATACATCAGGCTAATAGTGGCAGAAGATATTTATAGCCTACCAGTATAAAAATAGTCCAACCTGACTAAGCATATGAAAAGATGTTCAATTTCACTAGTCATCAGGGAAATGCAAATTGAAATTATAGTGAGATACCACTACACACCCACCACAGTGGCTAAAATTAAACAGATTGACAACAGCAAAGCTTTATGAGTACTTGGAGAAACCAAAGCTCCTGTACTTTGCTGTAAGAGTATAAAATATTGCAACCACTTTGGAAAACTATCTTGCAGTTTCTCATGCTTAAACATACATCTACCTGTGACCCAGCATTTTGACTCCTAGGCTCTTTTCCTAGGAGAAATGAAAATATATGTCCACAGAAGGAACTTGTACGAAACATTTATAACAGCTTTAAAAAACTACCCTCAAGATAGGAACAACTCAGATAACCCTCAACAGGAGAATGGAAAACAAATTATGCTGTATCCAATCATTGTAATACTACTCAGCAAAATGAATTACTGATATATGCTAAAACATAGCCCCATCCTTTTTTAAACCACTTTATTGAGGTATTATTGACATACAAAACACTGTAACTAGTTAATGTATACAGGATGATGAGTTTGGAGATAAGTATACATCCATGAAATCATAATCACAATCAATGCCATAAACATATCCATTGCCTATAAAGGTTTCTCCCAGTTTATTTGTTTGTTTAGATAAAAACACAGCATAAGATCTACTCTTTTAGCACATTTTTAAGTGTACAATTCAGTGCTGTTAACTGTAGCCATGTGATGTGCAATACATCTCTAGGGCTTGATCACCCGATATAACTGAAACTTTGTACCCTTTGACCAAGACCTTGTCATTTTGCACCCACAGTGCTTTTTCACCACCACTCTGTGTTCTGCTTCTATGAGTTCTACTATCGAATATTCCCCATGTAGGTGTAATTTAGTATTTTTTCGTTTGTGTCTCATTTATTTCACTTAGCATAACGTCCTATAGATTGATCCATGCTGTCGCAGATGACAGGATTTACCTTATTTTTTTAAGGCTAATGGGGAAAAAATGTTCTCATCAATTAATAGATCAGTGTTATGTACACAAGGTTGAATGAATGAAACCAGAGACAAAAGAGTATGTACTTATAATTCCATTTCAGTGAATTTCAAGAACAGACAAAACAATCAAAACAGTGGTTACCTAGGCAAGGGGTTGCCTTGAGGGATTGACTGGGAAGGAGTAACAAGGAAACTTTCTTCTGGGATGTTAGAAATATTCTATATCTTGATTTGGGTATTGGTTAGAGTTGTCTAACTTTTGTCAAAACTCATTAAATTTATACCCTTATGATGTACATTTCTTTATACATAAATTTTACTTCAATAAAAATAAAAATTTAAAAATATGCCAGCAATTAGCATGTTGAAACTTTCATGTAAACCATAGCAAGACCCATGTGCTTAAAATCTTGATATGGAGATGCAGCTTCAAAAGAGATTCCCTCAGTAGATCTCCAACCAGATCACCATACATATACTTCTTTCTCATGTGGAAATTCTAGAGTTACCACTGGGTTAATGCCTATGGAAAACAACAGCTGAGAAGAGGATAGAATCTTCACAGGTCATGGGATCCTGTATGGTCTGGACATTTGGCCACAGAAATGGGTACTCAAACTAAAATAGGATCTAAATAATAGATGTCTCAGAAGGAAACATTTGAAGGATAGGTAAAGATCGAAGCCTTCCATATTGCTTTTCATGGAAGGTCAACAAGGAAAGTGTATGATTTTAGAACTAAATGGGCCTGGGTTATCATAAAAAACTTTTCATGTGCTCAAGCCTTTTATCTATAAAATAGAGGTCATACCATCTCCCATAAAAACAGTTTAAATCAGAATTATAAATATTAGCTATTAATTTCCTAGTTCTATGGGAAACATGTAGTTAAGTGGCTATACATGGGTAAGTGGGGGCTGATTAGATATTTTTATAGACTAAACACAATATGAAGTTATTATAAAATGCAGAATATTTTTCCTGTTCTATACATTACATCCCCATAACTCATTTATTTTACAACTAGTAGGTTGTACTTTTAAATTCCCTTCACTTATTTTATATTTCTCCTCCATTCCCCTATGGTAACCATTAGTTTGATTTTGTATCTGTGAGTCTGTTTTTGATTTACTATATGTTTGTTTTCTTTTTTAGATTCCACATATAAGTAAAAACATATAGTACTTGTTTTTTTTCTACCTGACAGTTCACTAAGCGCAACACCCTCCAGGTCCATTTATGTTTTTACAAATGGGAAAATTTCATTCTTTTTATAACTGAGTAATATTCCACTGCATGTGTGTATACTATATCTTATTTATCCATTCACATGTCAGTGGACATTTAGATTGCTTCCATGTCTTGGGTATTGCAAATGATGCTGCTGTGAACATAGAGGTGCATATATCTTTTTGAATGAGTGTTTTCATTTCCCTTGGATAAATACACTAAAGTGGAATTGCTTGATCATATTCTAGTTCTAGTCTTAATATTTTGAGAAAACTCCATTGTTTTCCATAGCAGCTGCACTAAGTTAAATTCCCACCAACTGTATACAAGGGTTCCCTTTTCTCCATATCCTCACCAACATTGTTATTTGTAGACTTTTGGATAATAACTTTTATGACAGGTGTAAGGTGATATCTCATTGTGGTTTTAATTTGCATTTTCTTTATCATTAGTGATGTTGGACATCTGTTCATGTGCCTGTTGGCCATCTGTATATCTTCTTTGGAAATGCATACTCAGGTTTTCTGCCCATTTAAAAAATCAGATTGGGTTTTTTATATTAATGTATGAATTCTTTTTATATTTTGAATATAACACTTTATCAGCCATATCATTTGAGGCTCTGACCCTTTTCAAGTTCACTTTAAAGAGGGCTACTTTTCCTCGTTCAGTTCAGTTCAGTTCAGTAGCTCAGTTGTGTCCAACTCTTTGCGACCCCATGAATCACAGCACGCCAGGCCTCCCTGTCCATCACCAACTCCCGGAGTTCACTCAAACTCACGTCCATCGAGTCAGCGATGCCATCCAGCCATCTCATCCTCTGTTGTCCCCTTCTCCTTCTGCCCCCAATCCCTCCCAGCATCAGAGTCTTTTTCAATGAGTCAACTCTTCGTATGAGGTGGCCAAAGTACTGGAGTTTCAGCCCAAGATAGTAGTCATCAGTAAATGTGGCTTTTTAATTTAAATTAAATGTTAATAAAATTAAAAATTCAATTGGTCAGTTGTACTAGCTGTATTATAATAACTCAATAGCCAGGTGAAGCTAGTAGCTATTGATGTTTCAAATATGGGGTTTAGATTCAGATATTATAAGGTGTGTCTTTAATTATAGCATCTTGAAAATCTGTTGGGGAGAAAAGTGAAATATCAGATGAATTTTATCTCTGGCCTTAGAGTAAAAAAGGGACAAGAATAACAAAGTTGAGTATGGACTTGAGACCCAGGTAACCTAGTTTAAAAGCATGCTTCTAACATTTACTAGTGTGTGATCTTGGGTAATCTCTTAGTTTCTGTGTGCCTATTGTTCTATCAGTAAAGTTTTGGTAATAGTGTGTGCTCAATCTCTCAGTCATGCCTAATTCTTTGTGACCTCATGGATGGTAGCCTGCCAGTCTCCTCTGTCCATGGAATTTTCCAAGCAAGAATACTGGAATAGATTTTCATTTCCTTCTCCAGTTTGTTGTTGTTCAGTCGCTCAGTCGTGTCCAACTCTTTGTGACCCCATGGACTGGAGCATGTCAGGCTTCCCTGTCATTCACCATCTCCCAGAGCTTGCTCAGAACTCATTTCCATTGAGTCAGTAATGCTTGATTTGTCACCCAAGATGTGGTCTATCCTGGAAAATGCTCATTGTGCACTTGAGAAGAAGGTATATTCTGGATTTGGATGGAATGTCTTGAAGATATCAATGAGATCCATCTTGTGTAATATCATTTAAGACTTGTGTTCCTTATTAATTTTCTGTTTTGATGATCTGTCCATTGGTGTAAGTGGGGTGCTAATGCCTCCTACTATTATTGTGTTACTATCAATTTCTCCTTTTATGTCTGTTACTGTTTATCTTATGTATTGAGGTGCTCCTGTGTTGGGTGCATAGATATTTACAATTGTTATAGCTTCCTCTTGGATTGCTCCCTTGAACATTATGTAGTGTCCTTCCTTATCTCTTGTAATATTATTTACTTTAAGGTCTGTATTGTCTGATATGAGGATTGCTACTCTAGCTTTCTTTTTCTTTCTATTTGCATGGAATGTATTTTTCCATCCTCTAACTTTCAGTCTATGCATGTCTTTAGGTCTGAAGTGGGTAGACAACATATATGTGGGTCTTGTTTTTGTATCCATTCAGCCAGTCTGTGCCTTTTGGTTAGAGCATTTAATCCATTTATATTTAAAGTAATTATTGATATATATGTTCCTATTGTCTCTTGAGAAATCTGTATGCAGGTCAAGAAGCAATAGTTAGAACTGGACATGGAACAACAGACTGGTTCCAAATAGGAAAAGGAGTACGTCAAGGCTGTATATTGTCACCCTGCTTATTTAACTTATATGCAGAGTACATCATGAGAAATGCTGGGCTGAATGAAGCACAAACTGGAATCAAGATTGCTGGAAGAAATATCAATAACCTCAGATATGCAAATGACACCACCCTTATGGCAGAAAGTGAAGAACTAAATATCCTCTTGACGAAAGTGACAGAGGAAAGTGAAAAAGTTGGCTTGAAGCTCAACATTCAGAAAACAAAGATCATGGTCCCATCTGGTCCCATAGCTTCATGGGAAATAGATGGGGAAACAGGGGAAACAGTGGCAGACTAGTTTTTTGAGCTCCAAAATCACTGCAGATGGTGACTGCAGCCATGAAATAAAAAAACAAACAAACAAACAAACACTTACTCCTTGGAAGAAAAGCTATAACCAACCTAGACAGTGTATTAAAAAGTAGAGACATTACTTTGTCAACAAAGGTCCATCTAGTCAAAACTATGGTTTTTCCAGTAGTCATGTATGGATGTGAGAGTTGGACTTTAAAAAAGCTAAGCACCAAAGAATTGATGCTTTTAAACTGTGGTGTTGGATAATACTCTTGAGAGTCCCTTGGACTGCAAGAAGATCAAACCAGTCCATCTTAAAGGAAATCATCCCTGAGTGTTTATTGGAAGGACTGATGCTGAAGCTGAAACTCCAATACTTTGGACACCTGATGCAAAGAGCTGACTCATTTGAAAAGACCCTGATGCTGAGAAAGATTGAAGGCGGGAAGAGAAGGGGACGACAGAGGATGAGATGGTTGGATGGCATCTCCAACTTAATGGACATGAATTTGAGTAAACTCCGGGAGTTGGTGCTGGACAGGGAGTCCTGGCATGCTGCAGTCCATTCAGTCACAAAGAGTCAGGCATGACTGAGTAACTGAACTGAACTGAATTGCCATTTTCTTAATTGTTTGGGGTTTGTTTTCACAGAGCTTTTTCTTCTCTTATATTTCCCACTATAGAAGTCCCTTTAACATTTGTTGTAAAGCTGGTTTGTTGGTATTGAATTCTCTTAACTTTTGCTTGTCTGAAAAGCTTTTGATTTCCCCATAAATTTTGAATGAGATCCTTGCTGGATCTATAACCTTGGTTGTAGATTTTTCCCTTTCAGTACTTTAAATATATCCTGCCATTCCCTTCTGGCCTTCAGAATTTCTGCTTAAAGATCAGCTGTTAAATGTATGGGGCTTCCCTTGTAGGTTACTTGTTGCTTTTCGCTAGCTGCTTTTAGTATTCTTTCTTTATGTTTAAGCTCTGTTAGTTTGATTAGTATGTGTCTTGGCATGTTTCTCCTTGGGTTTATCCTGTTTGGGACTCTGCACCTCTTGGACTTCATTGACTATCTTCTTTTTCTTGTTGGGGAAATTTTCAACTACAGTCTCTTCAAAAATTTTCTCATACACTTTTCTTTTCCTCTTCTTCTTCTGGGACCCGTATAAATTTGAATGTTGGGGCATTTAATATTGTCCCAGAGGTCTCTGAGACTATCCTCAGATCTTTTCATTCTTTTTACTTTATTCTGCTCTTCAGCAGTTATTTCCACCATTTTATCTTCCAGCTCACTGATCCTTTCTTCTGCTTCAGATAAGATATTCTGCTATTAATTCTTTCTAGTGTATTTTTAAATTCAGTAATTGTGTTGTTTGTCTCTGTGTGTTTATTCTTTAATTCTTCTAGGTTTTTGTTAATTGATTCTTGCATTTTCTTCATTCTATTTTCAAGGTTTTTGATAATCTTTACTATCATTATTCTGAATTCCTTTTCAGGTAGTTTGCCTATTTCCTCTTCATTTATTTGGATTTCTGTGTTTTTAGTTTATTCCTTCATTTCTGCAGTATTTCTCTGCCTTTTCATTATTTTTTAAAACTTATTATATTTGTTTCCCCAGGCTTCAAGGTTGAATTCTTTTTTCTTTTGGTTTCTGCCCTCCTAAGGTTGGTCCAATGGTTTGTGTAAGCTTTGCATAGGGTGAGATTTGTCTTGAGTTGCTTTTTTTTTTTCCTCTGATGGACACAGCTGAGCAAGGTGGTAATCCTGTCTGCTGATGATTGGGTTTGTATTTTTGTCTTGTTTATTGTTTGGATGCAGCATCCTGCACAGGGTGCTATGGTAGTTGGGTGATGCTGGGTCTTGTATTCAAGTGGTTTCCTTTGTGAGAGTTCTTACTATTTGCTACTCCCTAGGGTTAGGAGTTCTCTGGTAGTCTAGGGTCTTTAAATCAGTGCTCCCACTCCAAAGGCTCAGGGCTTGATATCTGGCCAGGAATGGAGATTCCACATGTGGCATTAAATTAGATTAAAACAAATACCTGAAAGTGAGAAACCAAAAATGAACCCCAGACCAATGGCAAATAATCAGGCAAACAAATCAAATAAATCAGGCAAATAATAATTAAAATAATAGAATTTACACATATACATATACACCCATAAACAAAATCAAAACAGTCCAACAAAAATAAAGTACAATAGATTGACCCTATGAACAAAGGAAACCAAGAATGATATCTATCAGTTAAAAACAAAACTAACTAAATCACAAATTGGAAAACAAAACTAAGGCAAGGTGCCAAGCGGGGAATGAAGCAATGAAAACAAAACCAACAAATATGGTAAGAAAAAGAAAGGAAAGAAAGAAGTATGAAGTTAAATAGAGATAGATAAAGAAGATTTGTATATATTAAAGAGTGACTGCAAGGGGAAAAGAATAATAGGAAAAACAAAGGAATAAATGTAGAAAAAATAATAATAGGTTTTAAAACTTAAAATAAAAGAAAGAGAAAAAAGAAAAAAAGAAGAAAAGGAAAACTCCACAAAGCTGCAAAAGCCCAACATAGAGGCAGAGGTTTATAAAAGCAGTGAAAAGTGTGATTGGAAAAAAAACCACTCAAAATCTTAATTACAGTTCACAGTGCTAATAAAATTGACAACTACCACAGAAGAAAAAAGAAAAGAAAAGAAAAATACAAAAGAAACTACAAAAATCAAAATATAAAAATAATAAATGTTTTTCTTGAGTCTCTACTGTCAGCGTCCTTTCGCTCACTGGGAGTCACAGTCCACCTCACCTCCCTAATCTGCCCTCCAGCACCACTCTGGTCTCTGGATCTGCTGTGGGGGCAGCTCAGACTCTAATCTTGTCCTACTCCTTGTGTTCTTGCGTCCAGTGGTCACAGCTATCAGAACTGGGATCCCTCAATGTTCTTTTATATATTATAACTCCTGTGGCTAAGGCAATCTGTGTCCCTGCACACTTGGCACCATCAGGGTCCCCACAACCCAAGTAGCTGTGCCACCTTCATGCTCAACCCTCACTGGGGCAGAGCTGCCACCAGAGCTACCACAGACAAAAAAAGTCTTGTGTTTATGCACATGGGGTCATTTCGGTTGTGTCCAACTCTTAGTGACCCTGTGGACTGAGGCCTGCCAGGCTTATCTGTCAGTGGAGTTCTCCAGGCAAGAATACTGGAGTATATTGGCCAATATGTATTCCCATACCCTTCTAGAGCACTATATTTCCTGCTGCCCTAAGCTGCCAACTCCCCTGAGTACCTGGTGCACCCAGAGCCCCTGTGACCCAAGCAGCTGCACCACCTCCACACCTTGACTCACTGGGGCAGACCCAAGTCCTCCAGGGCAGCCTCAGAAGTAAACCCCAATAGATGATCTACATGCAGAGGTGGAATTAAAAGCACAATTGAAACCCAGGGGCAGTTGTGGCTCAGGAAGAAGACCCAAAACCTTCCTGCCAGCTGTACAAACTTCATATAAAATCTCCATGATCAACCAGGAAGACTGTGTCTATGGAATATATAAAAGGATATTGAGACCTCCCCTGGCAATTTTGATTCTAGCTTGTGCTTCATCCAGCCCAGCATTTCGCATGATGTACTCTGTATAGAAGTTAAATAAGCAGCATGACAATATACAGCCTTGACATACTCCTTTCCCAATTTTGAAACAGTCTATTGTTCCATGTCTGGTTCTGTTGTTTTTTGACCTGCATACAGATTTCTCAGGAGGCAAGTAAGGTGGTCTGGTATTCCCATCTCTTGAAGGATTTTCCATAGTTTGTTATGATCCACACAGTCAAAGGTTTTAGCACAGTCAATGAAGCAAAAGTAGACATTTTTCTGGAATTCTCTTGCTTTATCTGTGACCCAGTGGATGTTGGTAACTTGATCTCTGGTTCCTCTGCCTTTTCTAAAGCCAGCTTGTACATGTGGAAGTTCTCAGTTCACATACTGTTGAAGCCTAGCTTGGAGGATTTTGAAGATTTACTTCTTCGATAGTAGTGCCCAATTTATAGGCAATTTTGAACAGTGCTCAGTATGGAATAATTCTTATATAGTGGTAGTTGTTATTGTTCTTGTTATGAAATTGAAAGATAGTGTTTTGGAAACTGGATTTTAGGGCAGTTGTTTAGGAGCCATTCAGTTGTAACATTGCTGGTAAACAGCTGAAACAACCAGATTTGATAACGAATAACTGTGATTTCATAGAGTTGTCACTATTGTTCATTCACTAAGTTGTTTCTGACTCTTTTTGACCCCATGGACTGCAGCATGCCAGGCTCCCTGTGCTTCACCATCTCCCAGAGTTTGCTCAAACTCATGTCCATTGAGTCACTGATACCATCCAACCATCTCGTCCTGTGCCTACCCCTTCTTCTCTTACCTTTGATCTTTTCCAGCATCAGGGCCTTTTCCAGTGAGTCTACTCTTCACATCAGGTGGCCATAGTAACCAAATCAGGTTGTATATCTTATGGTTGGAACTGGGTCTGGCTTTCCTGGGAGAGGAGGAAATGGATATATTTTATTTCCATGCTGAGTTTCAAATTCTAGGGAGATTTCCTAAGTGAGAGAGAAAAATTAGCTATATGGTCAAGAATGGGCAGAGAGGAGTATTAGACTGGAAAGTTAGTTTGAAAAAATAATCTCTGTAAGGGTGACATTTTCAGCAGGTTGGGAACAGCCACTGAAGGATATATTGAGAAAACAATTTGAATTTTAGTATAGGGGATGACCTAGGAGTAGTGTTAGGCAAGAGGAAGCTTACAGAAATAAAAAAAAAATAAAGAGATGTTAGCATTGCTTACAGTTCTCTTTCCCTCTTTCAGTGTGAGCACACTACATATAAAGACATGGGCACTTTCCCTTGTTGAGATGAGGGTCAAAAATATTTGAGCTTCATCATTTTTGTCTTGCAAGTTTAACTCAGGATTTAGATTCTATACCAAAGAAGAATTTCTTTGGGTTTAAGTATTTAGTAAGTACACTCCAGAAGTATTTGAGTAACTTCAGCCCAATCTAGTCCAGCTTTTCTTAGCTGGGCTGGGAGACTTCCTGGGCAGTCTATTACCCTTATTTCTCTTCCTCACCTCAAGTCCATCTAACATACAGTTTCTCCAGGGGAAAAAAAAAAAAAAGTTCTTCAGGCCAATTCAGTCATTTCCTTGTAGTGGTAATGGGTCTGACAGATGACAATGCAGATGGACTACTCCCAGAAAGAAAATAAAATAACATATCTGGGTACCTTTGTGCAGCACAAATGATGTGACAGAACAGTGGTAGCCTCGGGCTTAAACATGAAAAGCATGTTGCACCATGTTTAGAACAAAGTGGGCAACACAATGAACATCAGTTAAATAAATGGGCATTGGATGGTTGTGATAAATATTTTGGGTTTCATATTGATGGGGATAAACTATTAGAGGGAAAGAAAGATAAGAGTTTAAGAGAAAATTAGGAGTGTTGACAAGATTTGATTGTGTTTCATGGGATGAAGGATCTGAAGGAATCAAGACTGACTTCTGCATTTCTGAGATGAACAACTGATGCATAGTGATGCCTTTCACTAAGAACATTGGAAAGAAAGAAAAAAAGTGAAGTCACTCAGTTGTGTCCGACTCTTTGCGACCCCATGGACTGTAGCCCACCAGACTCCTCTGTCCAAGGGATTTTCCAGGCAAGAATACTAGAGTGTGTTGCCATTCCCTTCTCAAGGGGATCTTTCCAACCCAGGGATTGAACCTGGGTCTCCCACATTGCAGGTAGACTCCTTACCATCTGAGCCATGTGGGCAATTAAAAACATTGGAAGAGGAATAAATTTGAGGTGTGTAGATGATAAATCTAACTTGAAAAATATTTTTCTTGGTGGGGAGAAATGTTAAATATGAATTATCTGTGGGTCATCTAAGTGGAGGTTTTCTATAGGAAGCCAAATAATGAACTTGGATTCAGGAAACATAATGCACCACAAGACACACACCGATTTGGAAAGTGATCAGGAAAAAACAACAGAAGAGTAGGTGATTTTTCCTAGATTGATTTTAGGAAAGAGCCAAGGAAGAAGCCTGGAATATATCAATATTTAAGTGATCGATAGAGTCAAGTGAATGAAAATGAGGATAAAAATCTAAGAAATTTGATGAGAGCCGTGTCAAAAAAAAAAAGAGTGATAGTATAAACATCATCAGAATAGTTAATAACAAAAATGATCAGTGGAAATATATGCCACATGGAATTCAAAGATTTTTGCATTTAGTGATAAGTGCTGAGATTAGTGAATAATTACAGGAGGACTTCCCTGGTGGCTCAGACGGTAAAGCGTCTGTCTACAATGTGGGAGACCTGGGTTCAATCCCTGGGTCAGGAAGATTCCCTGGAGAAGGAAACGGCAACCCACTCCAGTACTCTTGCCTAGAAAATCCCATGGATGGACGAGCTTGGTGCAGGCTGCTGTCCATGGGGTCACAAAGAGTCGGGCACGACTGAGTGACTTCACTTCACTTCAAGTGTATTTCAGTAACCAGATTTTACTCGATTAAACCAGAAGGAGGGACAGTGAGTGTAGATTACTCATGCAAGCTGGTTGACTATAAAGAGATACAGAGTGGAGATAATAGCTAGAAGGAGATACCCGAAGGACTGTGGTGCCTTTGTATTGCTTTTGAACTTAAACTGTGTGTGTATGTGTGTATACATACATGGAAAAGACTTGAAAATGTTCATTGACTGTTGGAAAGAGTCTGTTGTCTGTTTCTTGGGAGGAGTAGAAAAAGTGAAATTGTGGCCTCCATCCCTTTGTAGAAAGGACATAGAAACAGAATTTTGAGTGAGGTCAAAAAGCTGCAGCACTACTGGAGTGAGCCGTGCCTGAAAATCTCATCTGGTGCATGAGTGATCATTAATTGCCTCCTGTATTGAGCATTAATGAGGAGGCGGTGGTAACCATTAATTAGGAGATGTTTGCAAGATGAAAAAAAAAAGGCATTCACTCCTGGGAAATTCAATGGATGGCATTAAAGGACACTGGCTTCTAACACAATTAAAGAGGGGAAATTAATGACATGAAAACTTGAATAAAGAGGTATCATGAAATAGCATCCAAGCAGGTGAAAGATATCAGAAAATTCCCACCTTGAAATGGCCACTAAATCTGTGTCTAAACAAGCAAAGGCAAATGAAGAGTTGAAGAAATTGTTTTAAAATCTCAAGGTTCCCAACCTCATTATGGAGAAAAGATAAATTCATAAGATCAGAACTTCTCAGGAGTGTTCGTGGCTCAGGGTCCATCCCTGGGGATTGTGGAACCTGGAAACAATCACACATCTATCTACCTGATTCTACTGTATTTGTCTGGAAGGAATCACATTATAAGGAACATAAAATAAAAATCTAAAGGAAAACAAAAGAAAGTCTTTACAAAAAGCCTTCCTGTGGGTATAGCTCCCAGATGTGGGAGCAGTACCTTCACTCTTTTAGGGGCCTAAGCTTGAAAGGCCTGTTTGTGCTTGTGAACTTCTTACCTGGTGTCTTTTATTTTAGTGTCAGGTGGAATCCAACTTGTCCTCTCATCTACAACCTTGTGGAAGAGCCCCCTTTGGGTATTCCCCTCTTTCCTTAACTGTTGTCCTGCCTGATAATTTGCATACTGAGGTAGCAGAACCGAGACCATGGGGTACTCATTTAGCATCAGACAGATGTATCTACAAAAAGTTTGAGAGAAGTCCTTTCAAGACCCGAGAAACTCAATTGCCATTTTTAATTTATTTATTTTATCAGTAAATATTTATTAAGTAGCAACTATGTTCCAAGCACTGTGCTAAGCACTAGGGACATAGTGATTTTGAGAAGGCTGCCTTCCTAGCAATCATATACTATTTGGAAATTTTGACTGCAGAAAATTTTTATACCTTTAGCCCATGGCTCAGCATTTGATGTCACCAGGCCCTATGTTGGACAGAAACTTGACAACTTCGTTGTGCCCTGTGACATGATTTCATGCTGATCCATCCAGCCTGCCTGCTTACTGCCTTGCATTATTTTTCATTTGGCTGCTTGGGTACCAGACATAGGCCACTTTGCTGCTGCTGCTTCCTAGGCCTGAGGGAGACACAAATACAAATATATACAATTTTAAACATTGAAATATAATTGATTTACAATGTTGTGTTAATTTCTTTTGTACAGCAAAGTGATTCAGTTATACATATGTATATTTTCTTTTTTATATTCTTTTCCACTATGGTTTACCCAGGATATTGAATATAGTTCCCTGTGCTATACAATAGAACCTATTGTTTATTCATTCCCTGGTGGCTTAGACAGTGAAGAATCTGCCTGCAATGCAGGAGACCTGGGTTTGATCCCTGGTCAGGAAGATCCCCTGGAGAAGGGAATGGTAATGCACTCCAGTATTCATGCCTGGAGAATTCCATGGACAGAGAGCCTGGCAGGCTATAGTTCATGGGATCACAAAGAGCTGGATACAACTGAGTGACTAATACTTCATATAATAGTTCACATCTCATAATCCCAAACTCCCAGTCCATCCCTTCCCCATCTCCTCCCATCCCCCTTGACAATCATAACTCTGTTTTCTCTGCAAGCTATTTTGCCTTCAATCTTGTTTTCACAGGCTGTATTGTGAAATTTGGGGAGGTGAAACATCAGAAAATTAGAAAAGTCAAGCACTAAGGTCTTGGTACTGGCTGTTGGCCCCACTACCCCTGATAAAGTTTGCAACATTGGGTAAGTGAATGCAATCCTTCTGTATTTTCATTTTCACAATGAGAGAGTTAAACTAGATAAGTAATTCTCAATATTTTCAATTATGAAAGACACTTTTTATTAGCAAAGAATGTCACAGACTGCCATGATATTATGTGTACTTAGTGTATCTTTGAGTTGAGTGATTAAGGCTTGTAAGACTATAAAACAAGTGTGTTCTTTAATTATTGCACCATTGTATGAAGGTTGAATGTAGTACTTTGTTCATTCAGTTGTTGATTTATTCACCCACAATTTGCTAGCACCTAAGCGGAGGCAGGAGCCTTGTTAAGTGGTAGGGGAAGCAAAGATGAATGAGCCAAGCTCTCTACTTTCAAAGCCTCATTCTCCATGGGGCAGACAGGTATAGAGTCAGGTGATAGGTAGTGTGGTTCAGGTACTGGGGTGCTCTGGCAGCTAAGAAAGGGAGCACCTGAGGTAATCAGAGAAGGGTTTCCTGTGGAGGTCATGTCTAAACTAAGGCCCAAAGTGTCTGTAGGAGCTCACCAGGTAAGGAGGAAGGTCAGGTAAAAGCCATTAGGCTGAGGGGCACTTAGTACTGTTATTTATCCTGACAACTGAGGATCCTGGTGCATATAGATTCCCATGCTAGCACCTCCCCTCAGGGGTCTTTAACACAGAGAATGAGGACTTCTGGACTAAATGCAGGTAAGATTCCTCCTTACTCGAATAATAAATGGTGCCTCATCTCTAACTTTTCACATGATCCATTTAGGGCCATTTTAAAAGTCAAGAGATGCAAACAAACCAAAGGGCAATATTACCAATAATTGCAGATAACAGACTTTCAATGAAATTACATTTTCTTTGTTTAATTAACTTATAGAGACTTTGAGATCTCCATTTGCCTAGGTCCACTTGCACATCTTCCCACTGCATGAGAATCTTCAAGGGTGTTTGTGAGCTGTCAAAGTGATATGCCTCTATGGTCAACAGTCCTCAGATTGCATGCTCTGTGATTCAGTTCAATTCAGTTGCTCAGTCATTTCCAACTCTTTGCGACCCCATGAACTGCAGCACGTCAGGCTTCCCTATCCATCACCAACTCCTGGAGCTTGCTCAAACTCATGTCCATTGAGTCAGTGGTGCCATCCAACCATCTCATCTTCTGTTGTCCCCTTCACCTCCGCCTTCAATATTTCCCACCATCAGGGTCTTTTCAAATGAGTCAGTTCTTTACATCAGGTGGCCAAAGTATTGGAGTTTCAGTTTCAGCATCATTCCTTCCAATGAATATTCAGGACTGATTTCCTTTAGGATTGACTGGTTTGATCTCCTTGCAGTCCAAGACACTCTCAAGTCTTCTTCAACACCACAGTTCAAAAGCATCAATTCTCCAGTGCTCGGCTTTCTTTATAGACCAACTCTCATATCAATACATGACTACTGGAAAAACCATAGTTTTGACTAGACAGACCTTTGTTGGCAAAGTAACGTCTCTACTTTTTAATATGCTGTCTAGGTTGGTCATAGCTTTTCCTCCAAGGAGCAAGCATCTTTTAATTTCATAGCTGCAGTCACCATCTGCAGTGATAAAGTCTGTCACTTGCTTTCATTGTTTCCCTGTCGTTTACCATGAAGTGATGGGACCAGATGCCATGATCTTAGTTTTCTGAATGTTGCATTTTAAGCCAACTTTTTACTCTCCTCTTTCACTTTCATCAAGAGGGTCTTTAGTTCTTCTTCACTTTCTGCCATAAGGGTGGTGTAATCTGCATATCTGAGGTTACTGATATTTCTCCCGGCAGTCTTGATTTCAGGTTGTGCTTCATCCAGCCTGTCATTTTGCATGATGTACTCTGCATATAAGTTAAATAAGCAGGGTGACTTATACAGCCTTGATATACTCCTTTCCCAATTTGGAACCAGTCTGTTGTTCCATGTCCAGTTCTATCTATTGCTTCTTGACTTGCATACAGATTTCTCAGGAGGCAGGTCAGGTGGTCTGGTATTCCCATCTCTTTAAGAATTTTTCACAGACTGTTGTGATCCAAACAGTCAAAAGCTTTGGCATAGACAATAAAGCAGAAGTAGATGTTTTTCTGGAACTCTTTTGCTTTTTCAATGATCCAGTGGATGTTGGCAATTTGATCTCTGGTTCCTCTGCCTTTTCTAAAACCAGCTTGAGCATCAAGAAATTCTCAGTTCACGTACTGTTGAAGCCTCACTTGGAGAATTTTGAGCATTACTTTGCTAGCATGTGAGATGAGTGCAATTGTGTGGTAGTTTGAGCATTCTTTGGCATTGCCTTTCTTGGGGATTGGAATGAAAACTGACCTTTTCCTGTCCTGTGGCTACTGCTGAGTTTTCCAAATTTGCTGGCATATTGAGTGCAGCACTTTCACAGCATCATCTCTTAGTACTTGAAATAGCTCAGCTTGATTTCCATCACCTCCACTAGTTTTGTTCATAGTGATACTTCCTAAGGCCCACTTAACTTTGCATTCTAGGATTTCTGGTTCTAGCTGGGTGATAACACCATTGTGGTTAGCTAGGTCATTAAAATCTTTTTTGTATAGTTCTTCTGTGTATTCTTGCCACCTCTTCTTAATATCTTCTGCTTCTGTTAGGTCTATACCATTTCTGTCCTTTATTGAGCCCATCTTTGCATGAAATGTTCCCTTGGTATCTCTAATTTTCTTGAAGAGATCTCTAGTCTTTCCCATTCTACTGTTTTCCTCTATTTCTTTGCATTGATCACTGAGGAATCCTTGCTATTCTTTGGAACTCTGCATTCAAATGGGTATATCTTTCCTTTTCTCCTTTTTCTTTAGCTTCTCTTCTTTTCATAGGTATTTGTAAGGCCTCCTCAGACAACAATTTTGCCTTTTGCATTTCTTTTTGGAGGGATGGTCTTGACCACTGCCTCTTGTACAAGGTCATGAACCTCCGTCTATATTTCTTCAGGCACTCTGTCTATCAGATCTGATCCCTTGAATCTATTTCTCACTTCCACTGTATAATCATAAGGGATTTGATTTAGGTCATACCTAAATGGTCTAGTGGTTTTCCCTACTTTCTTCAATTTAAGTCTGAATTTGGCAATAAGGAGTTCATGATCTGAGCCACAGTCAGCTTGCAGTCTTTTTGCTGACTGTATAGAGCTTCTCCATCTTTGCTGAAAAGAATACAATCCATCTGATTTCAGTATTGACCATCTTGTAATGTCTGTGTGTAGAATCTTCTCTTGTGTTGTTAGAAGAGGGTGTTTGCTATGACCAGTGCCTTCTCTTGGCAAAACTCTGTTAGCCGTGCCCTGCTTCACTTTGTACTCCAAGGCCAAACATGCCTGTTACTCCAGGTATCTCTTGACTTCCTACTTTTGCATTCCAGTCCCCTCTAATGAAAGGGACATCTCTTTTGGGTGTTAGTTCTAGAAGATCTTGTAGGTCTTCACAGAACTGTTCAACTTCAGCTTTTTCAGCATTAGTGATTGGGGCATAGACGTGGATTACTGTGATATTGAACGGTTTGCCTTGGAAACAAACAGAGAGGGATTTTGTTTTCTCTGTAGAGGGACTTTCTGTTTGTGTCCACTGTGGCTATCAATGTATCAGCCATGCAGTGAAGACCCTGTGAGTTGTCCTGGGTGCCTCACAGTTGATAAAAGGCTAAATCTCCTGAGCAAGTCTGGCTATCAATTTGTGGCATTTAGTTGCAGAAAATATGAGCTGTTTGTTCAAAAATTATTATGAATTTCAAAGTGCCTACTCAGTTCAGTTCAATTCAGTCACTCAGTCGTGTCCAACTCTTTGCGACCCCATGAATTGCAGCATGCCAGGCCTCCCTGTCCATCACTATCTCCCGGAGTTCACTCAGACTCACGTCCATCGAGTCTGTGATGCCATCCAGCCATCTCATCCTCGGTCATCCCCTTCTCCTTCTGCCCCCAATCCCTCCCAGCATCAGAGTCTTTTCCAATGAGTCAACTCTTCGCATGAGGTGGCCAAAGTACTGGAGCTTCAGCTTTAGCATCATTCCTTCCAAAGAAATCGCAGGGCTGATCTCCTTCAGAATGGACTGGTTGGATCTCCTTGCAGTCCAAGGGACTCTCAAGAGTCTTCTCCAACACCACAGTTCAAAAGCATCAATTCTTTGGCGCTCGGCCTTCTTCACAGTCCAACTCTCACATCCATACATGACCACAGGAAAAAGTGGCTACTGGACAACATTAAAAGGGTGGCAGGATCCTTCTCAGTGTATAGCCCCATTTATCTGCACATGTGTTACACCCATGAACTGAGCCTTCTTTTCAGAATATTTTTCCGAATATTTGGGGATCATAGAAGGGATATGCTTCAGAGAGGAGAATTCACCACCATCACTAGTATATATGGCTGCTCTCATAGCCCATAGGGGTTTTATAAAGAACATCCCTCTGCCTCTGTCTTTGCTTGCTTCTGTGTAGCCAGCAGCTAGCTAACTTTGACTTGCTGTGACAAGCAACAAAGGGTGTGATTGTGTATACAGGATAGCTTCCAGGTCAAACTCCAGCTTCTTCCATGTCCAGGGAGGTAAAATGTTTTCCCTTACCTCTAAATGAGGAGCAATTCCCATGTTCTGATTTCCTCCTTCAAGCCTTGTCTTTTTCATAACTGCTAATAGGAATGTTAACTCGAAAATGTAAACTCCTGCTCTCTTGCTTGAGGCCCTATGAAATGACCCTTTACTCTTTAACCAGAAATACAGTGACATCAGAAGATGATATGTTCAGCATCAGTGCATTTCCAAACTTTGGGTCATCTGGTCTAAAATTAAAAGTACAATGTATAGAATACTACCAATCTAGCCAAATTTAATTCACAGAAACCGTGTGGTTCTCCTTGCATCAGAATTACATCTATGAAGCAGACCTTGTTCATGTCTGTGCATCTCTCCTATAGTTGTCTAGGTCGCAACTAAAGCCATCTAGTGAGAAATTGATAAACATTTCCATATCTTCAAGTGCACAAACAGCCATGCAAGCACAATGTGCTCTAAATTCATTGAAAGCAACCACCCTACCAACCCCATAGCAATAAAATCTTCAGAGACAGCTCTGCACACCACACAATAGGCCAATAAATTTGGGAGATGAGGTGTTGGGGCAAGGAATACAACTTTATTCAGAAAGCCAACTGTCCAAGAAGATGGCAAACTAATGTCTCAAAATAACCTTCTTGTTGGGCCTAGATGTGAGGTTCTTTCATGGATCAGAGATGTGGGGAGGTAAGGAAAACAAAGTAAAAAGACCATTTGATTCTTGCAAATATCTCCTAGAATAGCAAGTCTCAGGCAGGGGGATGTGTTAGTTTCACCTTCTTACAACCATTTCACAGATGTGAAATGGAATATCTCCTGCCATATCAATAAACAAGGATGTCACAGATATCCATGATTCTGGACTTCCAAATGTGAATTTCTGGGTTATGCTGACAAGTGGTGCCACTACCCACACAAGGAACTCAAGAATGTCACAGTCATTCACAGGTGGGCAGGCTCAGGTTTTCTCCTTGTGAGCTAAACAAATTTAGTTTAAAGGTCAGGCAGACGGGGGCAGGGTTCTCTGAGACAGGCTATTATGTATGCTAATAATAATAAAAGCACAAAACAAGGGTTGAAGCCAGAGAAACAAATTCAGCATGGAGTAAAAATTAACATTTCCAGGTTATGGTATGTTTATTTACATAACCAGGGACTGTTAAGGGGACCTTCACCAAAACCAAAGGGCAGTTTACCCCAAAGATGATTTGAATTGTTATCATTTGGGAAAAAGAAAATGGCTTGTGATTTTTATTTGACAGCTTTTCCCTCTTGTGTCCATCAAGATTGCTAAAAACTTAGAGTCAGTTTTCACTTAAGGTAAAGGTACCCTGTTGGAAGAAACAAATAAGGTACTCATAATACTGCCATCACCAAAGAGTTTTGGAGTCTGTTTATCTAGCTTGTTGTCTTTATTTTTTAAAACTGCTCATTTAAAGAACATAAGAAATTCACAAATAAATCTTTCATGAAGAATCAAGTAAAAATTGAAAGTCCCTATTAACTGCTCCTGCCCCACTGTCACTCTCTTCCCTAGAAGTAATCACCTAAAAGAGGATTGTATGTATACTCTCTGATCTTCTTTTGTATATTTACATGTACAAATGAGTGTATGTGCACAGATAACTAGGCTAATACACTGAATATGAATGGTCAGGCAGTGGATGCATATTTTTAAATGGTCAGAAACATGGCTGAATCCCCCTCCAAAACATCACAACCAGTTCACTATATGATGCATGAAAGTGCCAACTTCTCTGCACCCATCCCAAGATTAGATGTTGTCATTTTAAATTTTTTCCAATCTACTTTCTTAATATGTATACTAATGCCATAATTCATTTTATATGAGACAGCTACTTTTGATATATGGTAGAGGCCACTCTCCTTATCTAGTCTTTATTTTTCTCACCTGTGAAATGGGAGTAATAATGCTATCTTTTTCATAGGGCTGTCATGAAATTTAGAGGGGATGACAGAGGTCAGAACATGTGTAGCTTTTGATAAGGAGTTTCAATTTTTATTCTGAATGTTATATGAATTGAAGAGAGGATTTTAAGCACAGGAATGATGTGATTTGATATATGCTTTAAAAGATCAGTCTGGCTAAGAATATTGGTGCTGATAAAACGAAAAGGGGGCCCACATTCTGATTTGCTCACTTCCCTCTCAGAGAAGTCACTGCTGGCATTGTCATAATGAAAGATAATAGGGAGTAGAGTTGTGAGATTTAGTAAATAGAAACACAGCTTACCCAGTTAAGTTTAATTTCACATACACAATGAATAATTTTTTATTAAATTATTTATTTTAATTGAAGGCTAATTACTTTACAATATTGTGGTGGTTTTTGCTATCCATTGACATGAATCAGCCACAGGTGTACATGTGTCCCCCCATTCTAAACCCCTCCCCACCTCACTCCCCACCCCATCCCTTTGGGGTGGGAAACACCAGAGCACTGGCTTTGAGCACCATGAGCACCTTGCTTCATGAATCGAACCTGCACTGGTCATCTGTTTTACATATGGTAATATACCTGTTTCAGTGATATTCTCTGAAATCATCCCACCCTTGCCTTCTCCCACATAGTCCAAAAGTCTATTCTTTACATTCATGTCTCTTTTGCTGTCTTGCATATAGGATCATCGTTGCTGTCTTTCTAAATTCCATATATATGTGTTAATACACTGGATTGGTGTTTCTCTTTCTGACTTACTTCACTCTGTATAATAGGCTATAATTTTTAGTATAGGTTTTCCTAAATAATACAGGTGGTATCCTCCTACTAGAAAATCATTTCTTGTTTATCTACAATTCAAATTTGACCTAGTACCCTATGTTTTCCCTGGTTGCCATCAAAGAAGGGAAGTGCTTACTATGAAAGCTGTCATGCTTTCTGTTTCCTCCCTTTTCAAAACATATCTTTCTTTTGTGAATTCTTACAGCCTTTTATCTGTCCTTTTCTTCTCGGACTCTTTGATGGCAGTGTTTTGTCTTTCTTAGTAAACTCCTTAGTAAGCTCATGCACTGCTGTACTGAACACGATGCCTACACATAGTTGTTACTCAGTAAATATTTGTTGAGTGAAAAATAAACAGATCAATAGAAATATGAGGCAAGGATGATCTGAATCACCACAATATTGCTATTTTGGCTTTCATTCTGTCTTTCTGAGGCAGTATAATCTGGCAAGTCTACTGAGGGATGACTAATTAGAGCTTTTGATGATTTATGGAACTTGGGACATTAGGAGGAACTGATCCTCTTGTTTAATTATTGATTAAACTGCCAGCCTTATGATGACACATGTTAGCTTAAGAGTCTGTGAATGAGCCATCTCTCTGTCTTCTTTGGAAAAATGTCTATTTAGATTTTCCACCAAAGCACTTGAAAAGATGTTCAACTTCACTAATTATTAGAGAAATGCAAATCAAAACTACAATGAGGTATTAAGGCACACCAGTCAAAATAGCTATCATCAAAAAATCTACAAGTAATAAATGCTGGAGAGGGTGTAGAGAAAAAGGATCCTTCCTATACCATTGCTAGGAATGTATAATGGTACCACTATTGAGAACAGTATGGAGATTCCTTAAGAAACTAAAAATAGAGCTAAAAGACCTAAAAAAACTGGCAATTCCCACTCTTGTCATATCCTTCAAGAAAATAATAATTGAAAAAGATGTGTGCACTCAAATGTTCACAGCAGCACTGTTTACAATATCCAGGGCATGGAAGCAACTTTAATGTCCATTGACAAAGCAATGGGTAAAGAAGTGATACATATATACAGTGGAATATTACTTAGCCATAAATAAGAACAAAGTTATGCCATTTGTAACAATATGGATGGACCTAGAGATTATCAAACTGGGTGAAGTAAGTCAGACACAGAAATACAAGTATCATTTGATATCTCTTATATATGAAATCTTAAAAAAAAGATAGAAATAAACTTTTTTACAGAACAGAAGTAGAGTGACAGGTATAGAAAACAAACTTATGGTTTCCAGGGAATGAAGGGGAGGGATATGTTGGGAGACTGAGATGGACATATACACATAATTATACATAAAATAGATAGCCAAAGAGAACCTGCTATATAGCATAGGGAACTCTACTCAATACTCTGTAATGGCCTATATGGGAAAATAATATAAAAAAAAGAGGAGATATGTGTATAGATATAATAGATTCCCTTTATAATACACTTGAAATTAACACAAGATTGTAAATCAAGTATGCGTCAATAAAAATTAAAAAGTTAATGAATGAAGTCTCTCTTGCTGGGTGGGCTCTTCCCTTCTCTTCAGCTGCACTATTTGCACCCTGGCTACTTCATTCTACTCTTTTTACCAGAGGGAGGCAAGATCATACCTTTTAAATATTTGACAGTATAGCCTCTTAGTTCTTCACAGTTGTTTGTCAAAGCTTTTTTCCCCTGTCTTCTGAGAAAGGTAAGAGGAAACTTGCTCCTATCACATGAATTTTGTGAAGTGCTAAATGCTTCACCAGAAAGTGAAAGTGTGAGTTGCTTAGTCGTGTTCAACTCTTCGTGACCTCATGGACTGTAGCCCACCAGGCTCCTTAGTCAATGGGATTCTCCAGGCAAGAATACTGGGGTGGATTGCTAAGTCCTTCTCCAGGCGATCTTCCCTACCCAGGGACTGAACCCAGGTCTGCAGCATTGCAGGCAGATTCTTTATTGTTCAAGCCATGAGGGAAGACCAAATGGTTTGCCAATGGGTTCTTTTATCAAGTAGAGTCAGAAAGCCGATTCTAATAATAGTGGCTGAACTATAATGGGATGGGGCAGAACTATGGTCATTTTTTTTTTCCAGGAAATGTATTTAATGCAAAATTTCTTGCCTTTAAATTTAGTGTCATTGAAGAATGAGATTGCAACTTATGGTTATCTCTGCCACTTCGATACATCACAACATTTATGCATATATATATTTATCCATATATATATGTATCTATCATTTATTATGTTATATACATATAATATATATGTATATCAAGCAATCAATCTAGGTTAAATCAAATCTAGTGGAAATAATAAACTCTAGAACCTGTCTTGTAGGAGAAAAAAATGATACACAGATACTGAGAGATGTATGTAGAGAGGAGGAAGGAAAGTTAAAATTGAGAAAGGGGAAGCAAGGATGTGTGGGTCAGTTGTATATATCAGCCTCAACACCAGTCAGAGTCCCTTCTCTTTCTAGTTCCTCCAAGAAGTTTAGAACTTGCCCTTTAAAACTGAATGTCTCTCTTAGAGATGAACAGCTTGTAATTAATTTGAGACTGCGAGTAGCTAAATGTATCTTCAAAACTAGGGTGCCTGATGTTAGAGCTGATATCTTGACATACACATCCATAAGGCATTCTATCTTTACTTTGTGAAAATCACCAGTCACCCTGGTTATTTTTTGTCTTAATTTATTTTCAAATTTCTATATCAGTGTCACCTTGGCTTTTTTGGTTTCATTTTGCTCTATTTTTATCTCTTGGATTATTTATAATGTATGAAAAAAAGTAGAAGTTCCTTATTTGAATCACTACTGACTGAATACTGTGGTGCTTACTTTGCATTCGGGTCCTGAATTGAATCAGAGACAGAGATGTAGGTGAACAAGTAGTTCTTTCTGTGCTTTGTGAGGAAGTCCTAAAATACATTGATTGCTCACTTTAACCAACCCCCTTCCAATATGGGCTTTGGCATCCCACCTGCATATGTAAAATTTAAAAGTTGCTGTTACCAGGCAAAGAGCTGTTCCAAATGTGGATCCCAGGTGTGATTGTCCTGGATCCTGTTCTTTAGCGGTCCCTTTCAGGATCACCTGAGTGGACAGCAACATGAAAGGAAGCTGACTGGGAAAGAGAAAGTAACTATTATGGAATCAGGAGAAATTGACCACTCCATCTTCATAGTAAGAGAATTTTGTTTACCTCCCCAGGTAATTGATAGATTAAGCAGATAAAACTCAATAAATATAATAGAAAACTGAATGACAAAAGAATAAGAAAAGAAGAGCAAACTGAACAAATTTTATCTAGTGGACATATATAATTAGAATGCTGTTTCCAACTATTAGAGAACAAAGATTTTTTTCAAGCATACACCAAACTGATCATACATACCATTGCCATAAAACACATTTGTATCTTTATAAGAATCAGTATCATAGATTGTATTCTGTAATCAAAATGGATTTAAGTAAGAAATAAGTAACAAAAATGTAACTAAAACCCATATATTTGAAAATTCAAAAGTATGTTACTATTTAATTCATGGGTCAAAGAAGAAAACATAGAAATACCATAGAATTTATATAAAACCTAATAAATAGTATATATCAAAGTACAGTGGGGAAATACAGATAAAGTGATAGTGAAAATAAATATATAGTCTGAAATGCTTATATTAGAAGTTAAAAATGACTGAAAGCTAGTAAGTTAAACTTCCAATTTAAGAATTAAAAAAAGCAATAGAATAACAGGAAAGATAGCACATGTAAGAAAATAAATGTAGAAGAAAAATGTAAAAGTTGAAGCACTACATAAAGCAATAGTTCTCAATATTTATTGAATGTTCACTTTAGAAGTTAGAACTCATCCCAGACTAATTAATTCAGAACCACTGGGTTTTTACCCTCAGGCATAACAATTATTTTAAGATGTTCCTCAGTTGATTCTAGTATGTAAAAAGGATTGAGAATCAGTGATAAAGAGGATACATACAGACAAGCATGGTTTTCTAGAAAGAATTAAAGTACTATTTAAAATGCTACCACTTTAATGTGTAATATATTTATAGAGAATTGAGAGATTAAGCTTCTTAATGGAAAGGAAAACTCAAGTTTGTAAATATGTCAATTCTTTCCAAATTGATCAGTTCTAATAAAAATCGCAATGGGATTTTCCCTGGAACCTAAAAAGCTGAATTTAAAAAGTACAAACCATAAAGGAAAAAGACTGATAAATTTAGTCATAGTAAAACAACAACTTTTGATAATCGAGACATCTTCATGAAAGTAAAAAGCCTAAGTTCAGTTCAGTTCAGTCGCTCAGTCTGACTCTTTGCAACCCCATGAATCGTAGCACGCCAGGCCTCCCTGTCCATCACCAACTCCCGGAGTTCACTCAGACTCACGTCCATCAAGTCAGTGATGCCATCCAGCCATCTCATCCTCTGTTGTTCCCTTCTCCTCCTGCCCCCAATCCTCCCAGCATCAGAGTCTTTTCCAATGACTTAGCTCTTCCCATGAGGTGGCCAAAGTACTGGAGTTTCAGCTTCAGCATCATTCCCTCCAAAGAAATCCCAGGGCTGAGCTCCTTCAGAATGGACTGGTTGGATCTCCTTGCAGTCCAAGGGACTCTCAAGAGTCTTCTCCAACACCACAGTTCAAAAGCATCAATTCTTCGGAGCTCAGCTTTCTTCACAGTCTAACTCTCACATCCATACATGACCACAGGAAAAACCATAGCCTTGACTAGACAGACCTTAGTTGGCAAAGTAATGTCTCTGCTTTTGAATATACTATTTAGGTTGATCATAGCTTTCCTTCCAAGGAGTAAGCGTCTTTTAATTTCATGGCTGCAGTCACCATCTGCAGTGATTTTGGAGCCCCCAAAAATAAAGTCTGACACTGTTTCCACTGTTTCCTCATCTATTTGCCATGAAGTGATGGGACCAGATGCCATGATCTTCGTTTTCTGAATGGTGAGCTTTAAGCCAACTTTTTCACTCTCTTCTTTCACTTTCATCAAGAGGCTCTTTAGTTCCTCTTCACTTTCTGCTATAAGGGTGGTGTCCTCTGCATATCTGAGGTTATTGATATTTCTGCCGGCAAACTTGATCCCAGCTTGTGCTTCTTCCAGCCCAGTGTTTCTCATGATGTACTCTGCATAGAAGTTAAATAAGCAGGGTGACAATATACAGCCTTGGCGCACTCCTTTTCCTATTTGGAACCAGTCGGTTGTTCCATGTCCAGTTCTAACTGTTGCTTCCTGAACTGCATACAGATTTCTCAAGAGGCAGGTCAGGTGGTCTGGTATTCCCATCTCTCTCAGAATTTTCCACAGTTTATTGTGATGCACACAGTCAAAGGCTTTGGCATAGTCAATAAAGCAGAAATAGATGTTTTTCTGGAACTCTCTTGGTTTTTCCATGATCCAGCGGATGTGGGCAATTTGATCTCTGGTTCCTCTGCCTTTTCTAAAATCAGCTTGAACATTAGGGAGTTCACAGTTCATGTATTGCTGAAGCCTGGCTTGGAGGATTTTGAGCATCACTTTACTAGCATGTGAGATGAGTGCAATTGTGCGGTAGTTTGAGCATTCTTTAGCATTGCCTTTCTTTGGGATTGGAATGAAAACTGACCTTTTCCAGTCCTGTGACCACTGCTGAGTTTTCCAAATTTGCTGTCATATTGAGTGCAGCACTTTCACAGCATCATCTTTCAGGATTTGAAATAGCTCAACTGGAATGCCATCACCTCCTCTAGCTTTGTTCATAGTGATGCTTTCTAAGGCCCACTTGACTTCACATTCCAGGATGTCTGGCTCTAGATGAGTGATCACACCATCGTGATTAATAAGAGTTAAGTATTTGCAACAGATATAATATAAATAAGGGATCAAGTTGCCATGAAATGTAAATATTCTGACTTGTAAAGACAAACTTCTCAATAGAAATATAGGCTTGGAGAGAAATTTTACAGAAAAGGAAAAGAAAACTTGCAAAAAATATGAATAGACTACAATGGGATAATGCTTCACAATGAGATAACACCCACTAAAATGGTTAAACTGAAAAAGACTGATAGCATAAAATGTCAACGTTTTGGAGCAACTGGAGCTCTACATAGGGCTTCCTTCTAGCTCAGTTGGTAAAGAATCTGCCAGCAGTGTGGGAGATCCCAGTTTGATTCAGGAGTTTGATCCCATTTTGGTCACAAAAATTCGCTGGAGAAGGAATAGGCTCCCCAATCCAATATCCTTGAGCTTCCCTTGTGGCTCAGCTGAAAGAATCCGACTGCAATGCGGGAGACCTGGGTTCGATCCCTGGGTTGGGAAGATCCCCTGGAGAAGGGAAAGGTTACCCACTTCAGTATTCTGGCTGAGAGAATTCCATGGACTGTATAGTCCATGGGGTCACAAAGAGTCTGACACAACAGAGCTCTACATTGCTGGTAGAAATGTAAAATGATATATCCACTGGAGAAAATTGACAGATTCTCCACTGTGACTCAGTAATTATTCTCCTAGGTATTTATTCAAGACATGTCAAAATATTGTACACAACAGATATTGTTCAAGAATATTCTTAGCACATTAATAAACAGTCTAACCAGAAATAATCCAGATGTCCATCAGTAGGAGAATGGGCAAACTGTTTATTCATACAATGGAATATTAAGCATTCAAAAAGAAAGTACTACTGATAAATGCAACAGTGTAGATGAATCTGTAAAAATACACTAAATGAAAAGAGCATACATACTGGATACTCATATTAAGTTCTACTATAGGCAAAACTATTCTACAGCGATAGAACTCAAATCAGTACTTACTTCTGGTCTGGGATGAGGGGTTTTTGGTGGAGACTAAAAAGGAATAAAAGGAAACTTTCTGAGGCAATGGAATGTTTTATATTGGATAGGGATCTGGTTACACAAGCTGTATGCACTTGCCAAAAAAATGACTGCAAGGCTGTGCATTTTTACTGCATGTAAATTACTCTGCAATTTTAAAAATGCCTTGTAAATGCTGAAAGTGATTACTTTGTGGGAATAAAAATTAAAACACAACTTTAGTGTTAGGATAAAATTTACCAGTGAAAGCCTCATGCTCAGGTTAAAAAAAACACACTGTATTTTAATCAACTTAAATAAAAAAATAAATTGTGATTTCAAAAGTGGCTATTGATTTGGTAAAAACAAAGCACTTATGTTGACGATGGATGTGAAGAGTTAAGATAGAATTATTTTATGGACAAAAATAAAGCTTCAGTCTCATCAGCCATCATGTTAATAAAAATTATAACCTCAGTGAGATAGCATTTTAAGTTTTTCAGTTTGGCAAACATGTTTACAACCTTGTAACATCCAATGTTGGCAAAATGTGAAACTATGGGGATTCTTCATATATTCCTAAGTGGGATTGTATTGATGTGGTTGTATTATGAAATAATAAATTTAATGAGATAAATGAAAATAATTTGCAATTAGTCACTTGAAGATATGCTTACCTTATGACACATTGTACCCCCGTTTACTCTAGAGATGCATATTAAGTAGTTTTTCATGTCTCCTGAAATAAAAGCCCAATTACCTAGAAGATTCTATAGAGTTTCTTCTCATTACCCATCTGACTTCATGTCCTTTTACTCTCTTCCTTCCTAACTTCGCTCCAACCTTGTAAAGTTCTTTGCTATTTGCTTCACATTCCAAAAATGCCCCCATCTTAGAACACTCTCCACCCAGAAGGTAATGGCTTGCTGCCTCACCTTTAGAGCATTACTTAAATATCGCCTAATCAGTGAATCTTAAAATTATACCCTGCCAACACTCCCAAAGCCCTTTTCCTGCTCTCATTTTGATCCATAGAACTTGGCATCATCTTATATGCTGCATATTTTGCTTACCTGTTTATTGTCCATCTCCCTGCACCACAGTATAAACTCCATGATGGCAGACATTTTTGACTGTTTTTTATTGATACTACTGAAATCCATAGAACTATATTAGTTGCTGGCTCATAGTAAGTACTCAACAAGTCTTTGTTGAATAAATGTATAACTGCATTACTTTTCATATCAACTATTTTTCAGAGTAAGTTTATACTCGTAGCAAAATCAAGTGTAGTGTCTTCCACCATCAACATCTTTCACCAAAGTAGTACACTTGTCACAGTGGATGGACCTACATTGACACATCATTATCACCTAAAGTCCATAATTTACATTAGGATTCACTCTTGGTGGTGTACATTCTGTGTGTTTTGACAAATGTATCATGACATGTATCCATTATTGTAGGATTTTATAATGAAGAAAAGCTATGACAAACTTAGCATATTAAAAAACAGAGATATCACTTTGCTTACAAAATTCCCTGTAGTCAAAGCTATGGTCTGTCCAGTAGTCATGTATGGATGTGAGGGTTGGGCTGTAAAGAAGGCAGAGTGCCAAAGAATTGATGTTTTCGAATTGTGCCACTGAAGAAGACTCTTGAGAGTCCCTTGTAGATCAAGAAGATAAAACCAGTCAATCCTCAAGAAAATCAACCCTGAATATTCATTGGAAGGACTGATGCTGAAGCTCCAATACTTTGGCCACCTGATATGAAGAGCTGACTCACTGGAAAAGACCCTGATGCTAAGAGAGATTGAGGGCAGGACGAGAAGGGAGCGACAGAAGGACGAGATGATTGGATGGTGTCACCAACTCAATGGACATGAGTTTGAACAAATTCTGGGAGATAATGAAGAACAGGAAAGCCTGTTATCCTGCACCATGGGGTCCCAAAGACTTGGACATGATTTAGTGACTGAATGACAACAAGTTGTTTCATGGCCAAAATCCTCCATGCATCAGCCATGTTTTTAATAGCAAACATTTGGAAACAACCCAAATATTCATTGACAGGAGAATGGTAAATAAAACATGTTGTATTCATTCAAGGAAAACTATAGAGTTGTAAGAAAAAATCAACTATGACTGCACAAATCTGTATGCATGAATCTGTCTAATATGATGTATAATAAAAAAGGCATATAGAATGCATATGCTATGATTCCATTTATATAAATTAAAACATGATAAGACTAGAAATATACATTTAGGACCTGGTATGAATTTAGTAAAACTATAAAGGAGAGAAAAATTATATGATATGTTTTATGATAATGGCTGGTTACCTCAGTTTGGGAAGAGATGGGATCAAATTGATCTTTAAAATTACTGGCAATATCCCTTATCTTAAAACAAATGATAGGGACATGCATTTTTGTTTTATTTCATATGGAGAGAGTCAATTTCTAGGTAGCTTGATAAGAAGTCCAGAGTCCCTGACAAGGAGAGAGTGGTCTGGGGCTCTCAAAGTGGAGATAGGGATCTGGAATTCTCAAGGAGGAGGAAAGGACAAATGTCTTTTTTTCTCTACATTCCTTAGTCTTAGTCACATAAAGCTTTTTTTTTTTTTTTCTTTAAGCCCAGAGCTGATGATTACATAACAAAGAACTCAGTTTAAACTCTGTACTAACTGCAATTCATGGGGTCGCAAAGAGTCGGACATGACTAAGCAACTGAACCGAACTGAACTGACTGAAGGATTATATAACAACAATGTATCCTGCTCGAGGACAGTTTCTCCTTCCTGAAAACCTTCTGACTAATCTTTATATCTTAGAATGTAAATTGCGGGAGTGGGTCAGGTAAAATTTTTACAACCCTGAGACATTCTTTTGATTTATTGTAATCACTAACTTAAAAGTATATAATTCCCTCACTAAAGACTAGTGAGGGGGGCACTCTTTGTCCCCCTTCTGATGTCTATGTCAGAACCTATCTCTGTCCCTTTTTATACTTTAATAAAACTCTGCTATACAAAAACTCTTGAGTGAACAAACCTGGTCCCTGGTCCCAAAACTAAATCTTCTTTGGAGATCACGAATCTGACACCGTTCACCATAAGCTATCAATATCTCTCTATCTTACAAACAGTTTTATATGTTAGTTGGTATGCATACATATTTCAAAAATTTGTTTAAAGTCACAAAATATAATTTAGGTGCTCCTCTAAATGGAGTGGTCAGAGATAGTCACTATGAGAAGTCAACATTTACACTGAAACCTAAACAGTGTAAAGAAGTAAGCCAGGCTTGAAGGAGGAAACAGACAGAACAGGCTCCATCTTGAAAGCAGGACTCCATCTTGGGCCAGACTGTGGACTTTGAGCTATATGCCCAGTATCTATGGAAATGAAATACCAACTGGAAAACCAGACACCGGCCCCCCTGCCACCCCCGCCAGATGGAAGAGCCCCAGGGCTCGTGTCTAGACTCTTATAGCCTAAAAGAATACCTTAATTATGTGTGTAACCGAATAGAATCATAAATTCTATTATGCTTATTGGGGTATGATGACAGGCCTATTGATAATTGTTCCCTGTTAACTACCTAGGCTTAAGGCATATGAATCATGGGTTAACTTTGACTGTATCTTTCCTTTCCTTTGTTCAGACTAGTTTCAGGGAATCTGGGGAGATGGATTTGCCCCTGTACACTTAGGGTATACAAGGTTTTCACAAAAACTGGTCGAGGTCCTTGGCTAAGAGGAAACTCTGCCTTGGGCCCGACGGTGTAATAAACTGCACTCCACTATCTGCATTGTCCTTCTGAGTGAGTTTGTTTCCCAGAACTGTGCCCACAACAGGCTGCTGCTGCTGCTAAGTCACATCAGTCGTGTCCAACTCTGTGCGACCCCACAGAGGGCAGCCCACCATGCTCCCATCTCTGGGATTCTCCAGGCAAGAACACTGGAGTGGGTTGCCATTTCCTCCTCCAGTGCGTGAAAGTGAAAAGTGAAAGTGAAGTCACTCAGTCATGTCCGACTCTTTGTGACCCCATAGACTGTAGCCGACCAAGCTCCTCTGTCCATGGGATTTCCCAGGCAAGAGTACTGGAGTGGATTGCCATTGCCTTCTAAGATCTAGGAAAACATGGGTTATAGGCAAAGAGAGCAATTCTAAGGATTCTGAGCAATGACTTAAGGAAGCCAAAGAAATAAAAGAGCTGCCAAAAAAGAAGTGGAAAGGTGACCCAAATATCTGAAGGGCTGAGATGAAAGAGGTTAATTCTGTATAGCCACAGAAGGGTTGAGGTATGCTGGTAGGCTAAAGGTATAGAGACAACTCAGAACAAGATAAGGAAGTATTTCTAAGAATCAGAGCCTTACAAGAGCTTACTTCAAGAAATAGCAAGTTCTTAGTCACTGAAGTGATTCTTAGTAGTATAGGTTTGTCATGTGTTCATGTGTATATTTTAATTTTAGTTTATTGCTCCACTGCATTCATTTCCTTCCATCTGGAAAATAGCTCTTACTTTCCTTCAGGACTGGCTGGAAATCAGTCCTGAATATTCATTGGAAGGACTGATTCTGAAGTTGAAGCTCCAATACTTTGGCCACCTGATATGAAGTACTAACCACTGGAAAAGACCCTGATGCTGGGAAGGCAGGAGGAGAAGGGGACAACAGAGAATGAGATGGTTGGATGGCATCACCAACTCAATGGACATGAATTTGAGCATGCTCCAGGAGTTGGTGATGGACAGGGAAGGCTGGCATGCTGCAGTCCATGGGGTCACAGAGTCAGAAAATACTGAGCAACTAAACTGAAATTCCTTCAGGAGTATACACTTTTTCTCTTCCGTGTGACATGCTGGTGTAGACTAATAATTAAATGCCCTGGTTTATTCTATCCAACAATTGGTATGCTTGAAATCAATGTCTCTCTTCCCCCTGTTTTTCTGCCCCCTTCCTTCCACTTGCCTACTCTTGGGACTTTCTTGTCCCTATTAACATAAGGATAGAAACAGAAAATTTATTCCAGAGAACTTTGCAGTGACTACTGTCTGGTTGGAGGGGTTTACAAGTGGTCATCAAGTTTGATGACCAGAGCTTCCCTGGTAGTTCAAACAGAAAAGAATCTGCCTGCAGTGCAGGAGATCTGGGTTCAATCTCTGGGTTGGGAAGATCCCCTGGATGAGGACATGCAACCCACTTAAGTATTCTTGCCTGGAGACTTCCATGGACAGAAGAGCTTGGTGTGTTACAGTCCATCAGGTCACAGAGAGTCAGACATGACTGAGCGACAAACACTTTCATTTTCACATCAGGTTTGATAACAAAGGCTTGAATCTGTGTTTGCATAACATTTCATTTCACATATGATCCACATGACATAAATTCTCCATGTAAAAGAAGAGGGCAATCTGCTCTAATCTAATCTGCTCTTTGATTGCATCCATTGGCCCACTCTGGAAAGACTGTTGTTTAACTCCTGTTATCTTGATCCCTGAAACTTAGTTCCTCACCATTTTGGTTTTCATTGACTGTTATTTCCATTTCATGACACACCATTCCAAGCAATTCCTTTTTTGTTGTTTGTTTTAACTCACTCCTCCAACTCAGCATATGTATTCCACTTTCTTTACATTTATTGCACAGTCAGCACAATAAATAAATGTGGTATTATCTGCTTCTACTTGTAAGATCTCATAAGGGATAGAAATACTCAGTAAATCATAGAACCTTTCATTTGGCCTTTGGTGACCATTATGTATAGTGAAATTATTTAAAGCAAGATAGTTTGATCATGTTTTCCCTTTATTTTGGTCATTGATATCATCCTATACCACTGCTGGAGTCCCTGCAGGCAGTGCTAATAATTTGAGATAGTCTTTTAGTTAATTTAGTTTAATTTTGCAGGTGCTGTTAGGAAAAACCAGCTGGCTTGAATAAAATTGCCCCCTAGATGCCAGCCAGCCATGATATTATTGGCTTTTTGAGGGTTTTCAGAATAACAGATGAGATAATAGTAGGTTTTAAAAATCCTAGTTTAGATATGATTTTGCTGCTTTGAACTCCAATGATTTTGTGGAAGCAGTTATTATTCAGTTCTGTCCTTAATGAATCCCCCTTCTCCTCTTCCTCTATTTTCTAAGCAAATGGAATCTCTCCCTCTCCTTCCCTTGCTCCTTTTTATCCTTCCCTCCTTTCCTTTGTCTCTCCCTTTTACACACAAGCTATTATAATAGGTAGTGTAATAGGTAGTATAATAAATAGTGAACAGTCTTCATGCCATCACTAATGAAACAGGAAAGCTCAATTTCCAACCTATTAATTGCAGATTGTAGAAATGCATGATGGACCTCTGTGACAAAAATTATTCAAGGCAAGCCAACACTGTAGGTTAGTAGTCGTATAAGTGTTACATTCATTAAAAATTCTGACTAATTTAGCCAAAGTAACTCAAATATTTGAGTGAATGTTTACTAATCACTTGTGCTTCTAAGATCTTCAGCAAAAATAAACCAAAATATATCAGTGCATCCTTGTTTTAATAAACTCTCCTTTCCTTTGCCATGTTTCCTGAAATATTCATGGTTATCCCTTTGGGATAAATTCTTACTTAACATGAGGATGGGCTAGCTTGGGAAGTTCAGGTTAAGGGGAAAATATATGTGAAAGAGATTCATAACATGTAATGAATTAAAAGAATATTTTCGTAATGAAACTACTGCTGTTATTGCTGTTCTTTAGTTGCTAAGTTGTGTCCAATTCCTTGTGACACCATGGGCTGTGCCTGCCAGTCTCCTCTGTGCATGGGATTTCCTAGGCAAGAATATTGGAGTGGGTTGCCAAGGGATCTTCCTGACTCAGGGATCGAACCTGCATCTCTTGCATCTCCTTCATTGGCAGACAGATTCTTTACTACTGAGCCACCTAGAAAGCCCTCATCATTAAATCCCTTAATGTGATAGGGGATTTTTAAAACTATGGATGAGAATCAATAATTTGGGAATAGTCAAGAATTTGGGAATGGTCAGTAATTTAGAGTGATAATATGAAAGCAGGACTTCAGAGTTCCTTCATTTACTTCTGAGAGACTAACTCCATTTTCATCTTTTATGCATTTAGTGCTTCTACACAAAGTACTAAGTACATAGACTTGGTTAAACAAAAGATTTAACTGAATGCTGAAAAATGTTTGACAATCACTACTGTGACAAGAAAGTCAGATAATTTTGGCAGTGGAAAGGGTCCTAGAGATTATTTTATTTCACAGATAAATTGAGCCATAAGCAGATTTTGAAGTTTACCCAGGGTCTCGTAGCTAGCCAGTGGCCATAACCTCATGATCTTGGCTTTGTACATGCCATTCCCATTTCCAGAAATATTCTTCCTTTCTTGGCATCTGTAGATGAATTTATCTAGAGCAGAGGTGGTTCTAACTATGACCTATGGTCAAAATCTAGCCTACAGGCAGGTTTTGTAAATAAAGTTTTATTGGAACACAGTCAGAGCTATCCATTTCCTACGGTCTGTGGTTCTTTTTGTGCTCCAGTAACAAAGCTGATTAACTGATACAGAGACCATATGGTCTGCAAAGCATAAAACATTTCCAATCTAGCTTTGTACAGATAAAGTTTGCCACTGACTGACCTGGTGCCTGAAGTCAGTATAACCTCCAGTATTCCCATAAATTGAATCAGAAATAAGAAAAAAAAATGAGGTAGATGACATGTTTTGTGGCTTCATGCCAGCAGAGTGAATCCTTGAAATGGCCCTTTGCCAATTAGCCCTTTCTTTGCTGCCAGCTTCCAAGTCACTGCAGGCTGCTAACATCTTCCCCTCCCTCTGCCATTTGCTAAGCCATCTGCATACAATTGGTCTCCCAAGTCATAACTCTAGCACTATTTCTGTTCATTCTCAGCCTTGCTTCTGATTTTGTTTAAAGGCCCTACATCCCTTTTTTATCAGAAGACATTTTACAAGGCTCAGATATTCAAAATATAGCAAGATATATATATTTTTTTAATGGAGGAGAGAAGCTGCTTTGTCACAGGGAGCCAAACTCCAGATAATGAGGTATCTCATTTGCCTTGTGGCCTATGGGATATTTTGCACTGAATGTAGAGGCAGGCCTGGAGATACAGATCAGAGGGTCCCAAAGCCTCTGAAAACTTAAAGGAATATTCCTGTCCATTTGAAACCAATTCTCTAGACTTGGTCCCTTATTAGGGAAGAGCTGTGGGAGACAAGTGAGTGGAGATTTAAAAGGCTACATTTAAGGTACAGTGTGCTTCATTTAGGGATTGTGACATATTTAAGGGGGATATATACTGAACCTTGATTGTACTTTTCAATATTGTTGGCTAGTGCTAATTGATTGCTTATGAGAAATGGGATATCTTCTGCCATATCAGTAAACAAAGCAATTGTAGCCATCATGGATGCAAGTTGATGATCCCTGAGTGAACTCAGGAAATAAAGCATATCTGACATCTAGCAGGCCATTAAACTGAAGCCACTCTTGAGGTGAACCCTGAGGAAAGGAAGCTTAGGATGTAAAAACAGGAAACTGGCCCGAGATAGCTGAAGTGCATATCCAAGCAATGATTGCAGTGAGCCCAGATTTGTGCATCTTCCTATACATCAGTTCAGTTCAGTCGCTCAGTCATGTCCAACTATTTGTGACCCCATGGATTGCCACACACCAGGCCTCACTGTCCATCACCAACTCCTGGAGTTTACTCAAACTCATGTCCATTGAGTTGATGATGCCATTCAATCATCTCATCCTCTGTTGTCCCCTTCTCTAGCCTTCAATCTTTCCCACCATCACAGTCTTTTCAAATGAGTCAGCTCTTCCCATCAGGTGGCCAAAGTACTGGAGTTTCAGCTTCAACACCAGTCCTTCCAATGAATATTCAGGACTGATTTCCTTTAGGATGGACTGGTTGGATCTCCTTGCAGTCCAAGGGACTCTCAAGAGTCTTCTCCAACACCACACTTCAAAAGCATCAATTCTTCAGCACTCAGCTTTCTTTATAGTCCAACTATCACATCCATACATGACCACAGGAAAAACCATAGCCTTGACTAGACGGACCTTAGTTGGCAAAGTAACGTCTCTGCTTTTGAATGTGCTGTCTAGGTTGGTCATAAATTTTCTTCCAAGGAGTAAGCATCTTTTAATTTCATGGCTGCAGTCACCATCTGCAGTGATTTTGGAGCCCAAAAAAGTAAAGTCTGACACTGTTTCCACTGTTTCCCCATCTATTTGCCATGAAGTGATGGGACCAGATGCCATGATCTTCATTTTCTGAATGTTGAGCTTTAAGCCAACTTTTTCAGTCTCCTCTTTCACTTTCATCAAGAGACTCTTTAGTTTTTCTTCACTTTCTGCCATAAGGGTGGTGTCATCTGCATATCTGAGGTTATTGTTATTTCTCCTGGCAATCTTGATTCCAGCTTGTGCTTCATCCAGCCCAGCGTTTTTCATGATGTACTCTGCATAGAAGTTAAATAAGCAGGGTGACAATATACAGCCTTGACATACTCCTTTCCCTATTTGGAACCAGTCTGTTGTTCCATGTCCAGTTCTAACTGTTGCTTCCTGACCTGCATATAGGTTTCTCAGGGGACAGGTCAGGTGGTCTGGTATTCCCATCTCTTTCAGAATTTTCCACAGTTTGTGGTGATCCACACAGTCAAAGCTTTGGCATAGTCAATAAAGCAGAAATAGATGTTTTTTGGAACTTTATTGCTTTTTTGATGATACAGCATATGTTGGCAATTTGATCTTTGGTCCCTCTGCCTTTTCTAAAACGAGCTTGAACATCTGGAAGTTCATGGTTCATGTATTGTTGAAGCCTGGCTTGAAGAATTTTGAGCATTCCTTTATAAGTTTGTGCTGCTGCTGCTGCTAAGCGAGATGAGTGCAATTGTGCGGTAGTTTGAGCATTCTTTGGCATTGCCTTTCTTTGGGATTGGAATGAAAACTGACCTTTTCTAGTCCTGTGGCCACTGCTGAGTTTTCCAAATTTGCTGGCATATTGAGTGCAGCACTTTCACAGCATCATCTTTTAGGATTTGAAATAGCTCAGCTAGAATTCTATCACTTCCACTAGCTTTGTTAGTAATGATGCTTCCTAAGGCTCACTTGACTTCACATTCCAGGATGTCTAGCTCTAGGTGAGTGATCATACCATTGTGATTATCTGGGTCATCATGATCTTTTTCATACAGTTCTTCTGTGTAGTGTTGCCACCTCTTCTTAATATCAACTGCTTCTGTTAGGTCCATACCATTTCTGTTTTTTATTGCACCCATCTTTGCATGAAATGTTCCCTTCATATCTCTAATTTTCTTGAGATCTCTAGTCTTTCCCATTCTATTGTTTTCCTCTATTTCTTTGCACTGATCACTGAGGAAGGCTTTCTTGTCTCTCCTTGCTATTCTTTGAAACTCTGCATTCAAATGGGTATAGCTTTCCTTTTCTCATTTGCTTCTTGCTTCTCCTCTTTTCTCAGCTATTTGTAAGGCCTCCTCAGACAGCTGTTTTGGTTATTTGCATTTCTTTCTCTTGGGGATGGTTTTGATCCCTATCTTCTGTACAGTGTCACAAACCTCTGTCTAGTTCATCAGGCATTCTATCAGGTTTAGTCCCTTAAATCTATTTCCCACTTCCACTGTATAATCTAGTGGTTTTCCCTACTTTCTTCAGTTTAAGTCTGAATTTGGCAATATGTAGAAAAGCACTAAATTCCTTAATTGACATATCTGTTTTCTTTAATTAACAGTAATCTTTTGATGTCCAGACTACTTTTGTCACAAATTCTGCATGCCTTGTCACTCTTCCTCACCCCCTCTAAGCAATTCTCTCAGAGTTACTTGAGAATGCTGTCTTTTGGGTTTGAAGTCCGAAAAATTTCAGCCCAATGAAACATAGCTATCAAGTTTTAGGTTGTGAATATTTTTGCAGTCCACACTTATAATCTGTCAAATTCTATGTTACATATTTAATATGAGGAATTGATACTTATTTTTCTCCACATTTTATAGGTGATGCAGCTGAGGCTCAGATCAGATAACTTGCCTAAGATCACACAAGTCATAAGTAACAAGCAGAATTTAGACCCAGATTTGTCTGATTTCGATGCTTTTTCTTTTAATCTTTTCACTATCTTGATGTTTCAGTGAAGAATAATATACAACTTTTAAAATATTAAGATGTAGAAACAGAACATAACCTTTCAAAGGAATGAAGAAACTCGAGGACATAAGATCTTTGCCTAATGATGTTTCCAAAATCTTTATAATTGCTTGTCTTTTAAACATAAAGCATTCAGGTTATAATCAGATTTTATAATTGCTGTGTTAATAATTGTGTTTTATAATTGTTGTCTTAATTTAACCAACATATGCTCTGTCCCACATATGGGTGAGGGGTTGTGATGTTTTCTAATCACTTACTTATGTTAATAATACAGTCATTTCTCTCAAGGAGTTCACATATTGGCTAAGAAGATAGTCATAGATAGTTAACAAACTTTGTTGAGTGAAAAAGAAGTGTTGGGAATACTGTGTGGGCTTGGAAAGACATTGGATCTATCTTTCTAAATCTCACAGTTCTGTTGGTGAAGCAAACATGTATACAGGTTATAAATGTGTTGAATGATAAATAAAATAATGGGGGCGGGCATAAGGTGTTCAGTTCAGTCGTTCAGTCATGTCCAACTATTTGTGACTCCATGGACTGCAGCATGCCAGACTTCCCTATCCATCACCAGCTCCTGGAGCTTGCTCAAAATCATGTCCATCTAGTCAGTGATGCCATTCAACCATCTCATCCTCTGGCATCCCCTTCTCCTCCTGCCTTCAGTCTTTCCCCACATCAGGGTCTTTTCAAATGAGTCAGTTCTTCGCATCAGGTGGCCAAAGTATTGGAGCTTCAGCATCAGTCCTTCCAATGAATATTCAGGACTGATTTCCTTTAGGATTGACTGGTTTGATCTTCTCACAGTCCAAGGGACTCTCAAGCATCTTCTCCAACACCACAGTTCAAAAGCATCAATTCTTAGGTGCTTAGCTTTCTTTACAGTCCAACTCTTACATCCATACATGACTACTGGGAAAACCATAGCTTTGACTAGATGGACCTTTGTTGGCAGAGTAAGGTCTCTGCTTTTTAATATGCTGTCTAAGTTTGCCATAGCTTTCTTCCAAGGAGCAAGCCACTCAAGATGAATGGATCATGGTGGAGAATTCTGAGAAAATGTGGTCCACTAGAGAAAGGAATGGCAAGCCACTTCAATATTCTTGCTTTGAGAACCCCATGAATAGTATGATAAGGGCATAGGGTGAGGATTAAGGATTTTGGCAGGCTGACAAAGTGAAGAAGGACCTTTCTGGTAGGGAAATCTAAAATGGGCAAAGTCCTGGAAATGTGAACTAGCATGAGGTCATAAGGGATTTTTAGGTACTTTATTACACCTGAGGGTGAAAGTGATAAAAGGACATGTGCCTGGATACATAGACAGGGGGGACCAAGGAGTGATTTTTTTTTCCATTTAACCAGTATTTACTGAACATTATTGGTGTGGGACCCTGGAATGCTATTTGTAGGATCCATGAACAATAGAAGATATTTCTATATAGCCCTGTTCTTGAAATGGTGGTTGGCTTCTGATGACAAAAACAACTCACTCACATAATCAAGTGATGCTTGTGTTGTCCACTCTGGATGTTTGAGTTCTGGGTTTTGGAAGGAGCTTTCATGACTTGGCTAGAAATGCTCACCCTATTTTTTTCCTCTTTTCCTAGTCTTCTACCTGTCTTACTTTATGTTATACCTCTTCTTTTTCTCTGTTTTCTTTTTTAAAATTCCTAACTTTTCTCCTCTACTCTCATTACTACTTCACCCTTCTCTCTCTTTTCTCTACTTTTTTTCTGAGAGTGTTAGGGAAGTCCCTGTGATAAGTCTCTCTGCCTCTGCCTCTTGGTCTTTTTCTCTCTTTGAAAGGGCTGACAACTTGGAGTGAGAATTACAGTAAACTTTCAAGTTATTCTTCATTCCAACCTCAGACAGGAATGCCACAGTCCCCACATGTACCATACAGGTTTGGGACCAAAAGTAAGTTGTGCTCTTTGACTTTTTTTGTTTACCACACCTCACGGCTTGTGGGATCTCCCCCAACCAGGGATTGAACCCAGGCCAGCACAGTGAAAGCCCAGAAATCTAACCAGTAGGACACCAGGGAAGTCCAAGTTGTGTTGTTTGAAATTCAGATAAAATCATTTCAGGACACTATCCCACATTCTGTCAGAAATTCTCTGCCTTCTCGGTTATTTTATGCTGTAATTACAATGGCTGGCTCACAATTTATTCTTACTTCTGGTTCTGAGTTTTTACTTCCACTGAGATGTTGTTCTTACTGGCCTCTTTCTCTCATTATTCTCTTTCTCTTTCCTTTGTCACATGCCAATTCAGAATTGGGAAGTCAGTGATATTTCTTTGATTTCCACAACAAATACACACTTTTAAATGTCTTCTTTGATTTACAATGGCACTAAGTCTTGATAAACCCCTCCTACTTTAAAACTATTGTAAGGGCAAAATGCACCTAATACACGTAATACACGTAACATACCAATCATACTGCCTTCACAGGTGAGTCAGTGGTAAAGAATCTGCCTGCCAATGCAGGGGACAAAGGAGAGACAGGTTCAATCCTTGGTTAGGGAAGACCCCCTGGAGAATGGAATGGCAACCCACTCCACTATTCTTACCTGGGAAATCCCATGGACTGAGGAGCCTGATGGGCTACAGTCTATGGGGTTGCAAAGAGCTGGACGTGACTGAGCACACACACATCCATCATAGCTTAGCCTAAACCTATTTTAAACATGGTCAGAACACTTCCATTAACTTATAGTTGTGCTAAAATCATTTTATACAAAGCCTGTTTTATAATAAAGTATGGAGTATCTGATGGAATTCACTGAATACAGTACTGAAAGTGAAAATCAGAATGGTTGTGTGGGCACACCATTCTAAGTGTCTCTGTTGTTTACCCTCATGATTGCCTGGCTGACTGGAAGAGCTGTGGATCACTCTGCATTGACCAGCATCATGAGAGAATATCTTACTACACATGGCTAGCCTGGGGAAAAAAAAAATCAAAATTCAGAATTCCAAGTATGGCTTCCAGTGAAGGTATACCATTTTTGCACCACGGTAAAGCTGAACCATCAAGTCAAACCATCATGTCAGGAGCTGTAAAAGCTGGTGTGGGGAAATTTCACAGCATCAAAAATATTCCACAGTATCACAAATGTGCTTTTCCTCTCTCCTCATGACAAACTCTTATTTAATTCTTGTGTGGGGAAGTTTAACTTGCTCTATTTTTAAACTTTTTCTTTCCAACCCAGACCCTTCTGATCTTGCCTTTTATACCCAGTTGACCATCGATATTTTGTTAAAAATATTATCATTCCTTTTCTGATGGAGTCTGCCCAGTTATTAAAATTACTTTTTGATTCTGATATAATAATAGTTCAAAGTCTACCTTTTTCCTGGGGATTCTGCCAGGCCCCCTCAGGAGCGACTAAAGGGCTGGGGAGAAGACAAGACTCAGGCAGCAGGGTTCCACGCATCCATAGCCCAGCTGCAACCATACCAGCTTCGCTTTGATCTCTTTTTCATATTTGATTTCTTGACCATTTAAGGTCAAAAGAAAAAGTTCCAGTTTTAAAATAACATTTGAAAACGACTGCTTTAACAGTTGAAACTTATTAACCTCCAAAGAGAGTATGAATTGGACTTGTAGAAATTTGTTCCCAAAGAAGGCCATGGGTAAATTCTTGGTAGAATCAACTCTGGGAACATGATAGTGTTTCTGAGAAGAGAAGCTGTTTCTTTTTCCTGCCTGGAGTCCTGTTGTATCATGTGTTTTCTTCAGACAGGAAGATATGCCAAAGGGGTAGTTAAAGATAAGCTAAACTTTTAGGGAGCACAGCCCTTAGTTTCCTTCCTTTATTTTCCCTCAGATGTCAATGATGAACAGTTTGGCACTTGAGTTTAGGATGATTTTCTTCATTGATGCCATCATAAAATCTTTCTGTGTTTTATATATTCCCCTGATCTTGAGTGAGTTGTCTCGCAGATGGATTGGTTTGATATGCTGCTAGCAATTAAGAGAAATAAAATTCTATTAATTATGCATTTCTACTTCTGATTAACTCTTGTGTGTAATTAAAAAATAACCACTGGGTTTCCTGGGATTTAATAGGAATCTATGGCATTTGGGCTTGTTCTTTGAATTGAGGTCATTCATGCATATCTTGTTTCATTTATAAATTATCTTCTTTCAGGTAGAAATTGCGTTTGATTTATCTTTGTGTCCTCCATAGTACTAGGCAGATATTAGGTGTGCAGAAATAATTTGCTGAATTGAATTTTTGCCAAAGTAGTCTATGGCCCACCATAGTATTATTTCATGTTTTTTTTTTTTTTTTAAAGGGTCCTGTGGGAAATTGCATGATAGTCCAGTGGATAGGACTCAGCGTTCTCACTGCCAGGGTCCCAAGTTTGATCCCTGGTTGAGGAACTAATATCCTGCAAGCTGAATGGCATGGCCAAAGAGAGACAAGGTGTGGAGGTGTGGGTCCTATCTTTTGGAAATAAGTTGAGATTGACAGGGAATTAAGAGGCAGGGACCTGACAGTGTTGAATTTGCAGTGCTATCCTTGGAATCTTTTCTATGTCATCTTATTTATTGTGCTTATACTGCAGTGCCATGTGTTTCATGATACAGATTTGGATCATCCTCGCCAAAGTGTTGGCTTCTTTTTGATCTAATATATAGACTGTATGATTCAAAAAGTCCTATACTTTTCTTTGCTGCTATAACTTCATCTTCATGGCCTCCTTTTGGGATGTGACCTGAGAGTACAACATTCATTCACTCCCCAGTGGTTAGTTTTGATACCACTCTTTTTGGCTGTTTCCATAACATTTAACAAATCTACTTTATGTATGAGGCTATCACAAGGCACAGAGCATTAAAGAGAAACAGTGAGACATATAAGTAACCTTGGCACTATTGACTTGAAATATTCTCCAAATACAGCCCCTTTCTGGCCTATATCTTTCATTTCTTGGTTCTCTAACTAGTCTTTACTTCCTAGTTCTCTGTGGGCATACCCTACATCAAGTTAGAGATTTCCCTAAGCTTACCTTTCTATTGAAGGAACTAGTAACTAGATTTTTTTCTTGCTCTGTAATTCCTTCTACAGTTTGGAAAAAAGAACATTTCAAGTCTAGTGGTGTTGAGTCTCATAATGTGAGCCATCATAAATATACAGTTATGGAATTCTTCTCTTGGGTTTAACCTCTTCCCTTTTATTTTGTTTTCCTTCCATACAGAGGCCTATGCTCTTTTACTCTTTTGTCCTCCTGGTTCTTGGAAGCGCTTCAATCCAATCACTCTAGTTAACATACAACTCTACTTGTCTGTGTCTCTGAATAGTTCCGTGTAAATCACAGAATTATGAGAAGGTCACATATTGAACAGAAAGCCAGCCAAAAGGACCTAGACAATGGGGAGAACACTTTTTTCCAGCAGGTGAACTCAGATATGAAAATATTTATTTATGCAACTAATAAAGCAAGGGATAATTTTTCATGTTACAGAAGGATTCACCATGGGGTTCCTTTAAATAGCTGCTTCTCTTTGTGCACGTTTTAATGTTTTTCTACTGCAAAATAATCAAATACAAGTTTCCAGAAAAGAGGCAATTAGTATGACACATGGTAAATTTTGTAGATTTTTTTCTAAAAAATAAAATTTTAAAAATTAGTATTACTATATATATATATATATGGAGAAGGCAGTGGCACCCCACTCCAGTACTCTTGCCTGGAAAATCCCATGGACGGAGGACCCTGGTGGGCTGTAGTCCATGGGGTCACTGAGGGTTGGACACGACTGAGCGACTTCGCTTTCACTTTTCACTTTCATGCATTGGAGAAGGAAATGGCAATCCACTCCAGTGTTCTTGCCTCGACAATCCCAGGGATGGGGGAGACTATTGGGCTGCCATCTATGGGGTTGCACAGAGTCGGACATGACTGAAGTGACTTAGCATATATATATATATATATATATATATATATATATATATATATATATAGAAAATTTATAAAAATTAGTATATACTATATTATATATAGCTTAGTGTGTGTATATATAGCATGATAATACAATAATTCTGAGGAAGGGTAGAGTGTTGAACAAGATCAGTTTCTCTCCCCATAAACCACCTGCAGCAGAATCTCCTATGGTACTTTTGAAATGTAAACTCTCTAGGGGCAGGCTTGTGAATCTGTACTTTAACAAACTCCTCTGCTGCTCAGTCGCTTCAGTCGTGTCCGACTCTGTGCGACCCCATAGATGGCAGCCCACCAGGCTCTGCTGTCCCTGGGATTCTCCAGGCAAGAACACTGCAGTGGGTTGCCATTTCCTTCTCCAATGCATGAAAGTGAAAAGTGAAAGTGAATTCGCTCAGTCGTGTCCGACTCTTAGCGACCCTGCAGACTGCAGCCTACCAAACTCCTCTAGGTGATTATAATTCACACTGATGTCCTGAGAACCATTAGATTAACTCATTTCCTCCCTGAATCTTTCCTGTTTGTCTTTCCTTGGCTTTAAGGAAAAGCTCATGACCTTAACTGTTTTATCAGTGAACAAACAAAGATACTAACATTGAAACTGCAAATAAAGGGATATAAGGAGCAGGGTTGGTGGGGGTGGTGAATATACATTAGTGTGTGTTCATGTATATAAAGAAACAAATCTTAAAATATATAAAGAAAAATCTGGAGAACGTTGTCATGTACAGCCTTCTCATTTGTTTTGGATGTGACCTTGTGTGATAGGTGAGCAGACATTATGCAGTGGGTACTGCTCTTCCATGTTTTGGTTTAAAAGAGCTTTTGAATAATGGTGTTCTCAAATAGTATTGTACTGAGTGATGCATTCTGTCCTTCATAGATTTTTACATTTTTTTCTTATTTGCTCTATTACTTTCTTTTTCTCACTCATGTCCATACAAAGTCAATTCCCCTCTGAATGCTAGGCTTTGTGCTAGTCATCATGTCAAGCTTGTAAAAGAGAGATGGCTATGATAGTGAAGGAACTGAGTGAATCAATAAACTAGCTGAAGTCCTAATGTAGGGTTAGCATATACATAGTGAAAGAAAGTGCAAGTTGCTCACTTGTGTCCAACTCTTTGTGACCCCATGGATTATACAGTCTGTGGAATTCTCCAGGCCAGAATACTAGAGTGGATAGCCGTTCCCTTCTCCAGGGTCTCTTCCCAACCCAGGGATTGAACCCAGGTCTCCTGCATTGCAGGTGGATTCTTTACCATCTGAGCCATCAAGGAAGCTCAGCATATGCATAATACTATATATAAAATAGATAATCAACACAAACTTACTGAACACAATTAACTGTACTCAGTATATTCTAATAACCTATGAGGGAAAGAATCTGAAAAAGAATATATATATATATATATATATATATATATATATATATATATATATATATATAAATCACTTTGCTGTACACTTGAAACTAGCATGGTATTGTAATTGAGTTATGATTCAAGTAAAAAAAAAAAGAAGGTCCAATGTGATATAAAGTGATTCTCTGACTGAGACAATAAGAATTATAGTGAATGAGCACAGAGTGAAGAGTGAAAATACCTGTTAAAACCATTACATAGGTCCATATAAATAACATTACAAGCTCCCAGAAAATTCCTTTATTTTTTATATTCATTATCCCCACCCTACTATCCAAAAGGTAACTGCTACTGTGATTTCTAACTTAGGTAGATTAGATTAACTGCATATTTTGAATTTTATAAAATGTGAATTATATACTTTGTACCATTTTGAATATAAATTATTTCATTTAACATTGTGTTGATGATTTTTTAAATTCTGGATGTACACTCTTTTTCAGTTGCATGTTGCAAAAGCTATTTGGTGGCATATATATTCTTTTTCTTATTGGTATCTCCTTTAAACAGAAGTTACTAATTTCAATAAACACCCATTCATTGTATTTTCCTTCAGGTTAGAATATTTTCCCTATTTCAAGATCTTGAAGATACTGCCCTGGTATTTTTTGAAATTTTTGTTGTTTCTTCTTTCACACATTGATCTATAATCCATATTGAAATTATCTTTGTGTGTAGCACATAGTAAGGGTCAAGATTCCGTTTTTCTCTATTGGTATCTGAGTGATTCAATATGTCCTTTAAGGTTCTCCTTAGCCCAGAGTCTTTGGGAATCCATAAACAAGCTGCAAAATATGTGATTCCATAGTCCTCAAATAAATGGTGCTGAGTAAGGTCAAGGTTCAGATCAGCAATTTTTCCCTGGCTCTGGTACCATTGTCTCATCGCAGTGCACCCAACTGTGCTCTTAGCCAGTATGTCGACCTCTTCCTACATCCTGCTTGGTACTCAGGGCAATGAGAGAGATCATGGTTGTTTGAGATAGTTGGATTGCAAAGTTTTTATCAAGAAGGTTATATTTGAACTGAGTCTTGAAGGATGTGTGAAATTTCTACAGAGATTTAGAGAAACAGCATTCCAGAAAGAAGCAACAGTAGGGGCAAAGGCTTGAAAAGTGTTACTAATTAGGAAAGTAATGCTTTACTGGACAGTTTTTCTCAGCCTTTATTGTGCATCAGAATCAGTTGGAGAACTTTTACAACATTCAAGTCAGAAGACTCCATCTGCAGAGATTCTCACTTAGTAGTAGGTTTGGGGAAAGGTCCAAAAATTTGCTGTTTTTATGGGCTCACACAGTAATTCAGAAGCAGGTAGTCTATGGACCCTACTGGGTGAAACATTAGTTGAAATATAAAAGACAAAATTGAAAACAACTATCTACATGAAATAATTGCAGAAGATTTCAAATATGAAGATCATGTTACATAAATTACTGAGATATCATGTATTGAAAAAAGAAAAAAAAAACATGATTTGTAGAAAGGAAGTCTTTTATGACATTTGAGAGAGTAATGGAAGCAGAAAGGTAAAAAAAAGAAGCTATATTTTAGGGAGAACAGTAGGTGTTCTTTGCCCACCAAAAAATGAAGCGTTGTAAGTTAGGGTGTACAGATCCCAGAGATTTTCCTCCAGTCTCCTCTTGTAGGAAGTAAGATTTGTGGACTAATGCGTTCTGATGCGCCTTACTCTTAAAACTTATATAGGACCTGCCCGATGCCCCTTAAGAAATCATTCTTTATCATACTCCATATTTTAACGTCTTTTATTTATTTTTGGCTGTGCTGGATCTTCACTGCTGTGCGGGCTTTTCTCTAGTTGCAGTGTGTGGGCTTCTCCTTGCAGTGGCTTCTCTTGCTGCAGAACATGGGCTCTAAGCACACTGGCTTCAGTAGTTGCAGCACGTGGGCTCAGTAGTTCTGGCTCATGGCTCTAGAGCACAGGCTCAGTAGTTGCGGCACCCGGGCTCAGCTGCCCCATGGTATGTGGACTCTTTCTGGATCAGGGATTGAACCTGTGTCTCCTGTATTGTCGGGCTGATTCTTCACTACTGAGCCACCAGGGAAGCCTCTACATAATTTTTCAATCACCTTCATTCTTGTTACCCTCTCTTGTAAATAAATCTTCGTCCTAAATAAATTCCCTTCATATTGCTCACATTCTAAAAATATATTTTTCTTGGTTATTTTCTTCCCTACCAGAACATAAATGACTTCAGGGACCTCATCCTTTTTTTTTTTTTTTTTTTAATTGCTGAAGCTCTTGTGCCTGAGAAAGAGTGAACACATAGTGTCAATATTAATTTGTTTTTAAAAAAATGAGTTCAGTAGGCACTTCCACAGGTCCCCGGTAATCCAATCTCTTCACTTTTCTCTGTCTGTCAAAAAGTCCCCTGTTTTTCTGATCAAAGAGATATTTTCCTAGGCTACTGCTGCTAAAGACATTTTATAGTGGAATATACTCCTGAGAAGAGTAACACCGTAAGATCTGGTCAGCCTCGTATATCCCAGATGATATACTGAAGGAATAGAAATTGGGTTTTGAGTGAGACAGGAGGGAGTTGAGAGGGAAGATTCTGGAATAAAGGTCCCTTCTAGGGAAGACAGACTGAATTGGGTTACTACAGTAGCTGATCCAGATATTGGGTACTGAGAGAGTACAAGGAAGGTTGTAAATGTAAATTATGTGGACGTCCAACTTGGCCCACAGCCAAATCTGGAATGAAGAAACCCTTTCTCCACCTTTCAATTTGTAAGCAGTTTTCATTTCACATCCAGGCTCAGCACCTTCCCTCCCTTTAAAAAACTGTCTTTTCAAATTTCCAGGACTTATTTGTCATTTTCTTACATGCCACAACCAGTTGTGTTGGCTGTTGCATTGTCCTCCTGACATAACATAATGTACTATGACAGATGCAACTATGGCATCTCTGTGAGTCGTAAATGGGAGACGACAGAGGGTTGGATTCTGGAGAAGTGTGATGGCACATGCCTTTGCGGATAGAATCTTAATGAGCAGATGTGGTTCCAAACTCTCATTTGTGGGCTGAAGCTTTAGTGGCTAGATTTAGGCTCTAGTGGAGATAGTAGGTTTAAGCAATATTGACACTCAGACTGAGAAACTGCTATGATGTGGAGGTACCATTGGGATGTGTAAGTGAAGCCCTCAAGATGTTTACCAAAATACTAGTAATATTAGCTAATATTGATTTGGCATTTACTTGGTGCTGGCTGCTATTTCTAAGTGTTTCACATATGTTAACTTATTTAATCTTCATAATCCTGTGAGACACACAGGGAAACAGAGGTACAGAGGAGGTTAGGGACCTGCGAAAGGTACTAGGCTATGGAGTGGTGGAGCACATACTGAAACTCAAGTCTTGCTGCCAGACTTGAGCTCTTTATAATGATTAGCCTCCTCTTTTTGGTAACTCTCAAGAGAACTGTGTTCTATTAGTGGTGGTCATCATAATAAGAATTAGTATTACTGCCTGTATTTTTGTGCTGTGGCCTTTGCTAAGGACTTTACTTACAGGGTCTCCTTTAACACTTACACTAGTTCTACAAGGTAAGTATCATAAGAAATCTTGTGTTGTAGATGGTGAATATGAGACTCAGAAAATGTGACTATCTTGTCCAAGGTCTTGTGCCTAGGAAAGGGGGGCAGCCAGGAGTTGAACCCAGGTTTCTCCGAATTGATTTTCTCAAAAAAATCAAACCCTCTTTTCACAGGACCATCCTTCAGATAGCTTATAGGCCAGCATGTAAAGGTTTTCTTTGACTTACAATGAGTTTTTTCTGGCAAGTTGGGAGAAATTAGTGTCTCTCTCTCTCTGCTGCCTTATAGAGGGGGCTCACTGAGTACTCATATAGGCATTGCATTCCACACTTTGGGCAATTAGTCAGAAGCAACAGTCTACCTAACCCTGGGCCCCTGTAAGAGGAACTTCTGTCACAGGATTTCTAAGACAAGTCTTTTTCCTTTGTACAATCCCAGTTTTCTCTTTGCTGTTCTTCATATATCAACATAATACATCCCACCTACTGGCCTAGAATGTTACTTTGAATTGGTTCTCTTGCTGTAGGGATGGGGCAAACTGATGCTTCCGATTTTGTCTGGCCCCTGATGTAAACAGCTGGTCAAGATTAGAGACTTAGGCTATGGTCAGAGTTAAGGGTCCCATCTTGTCCAAGGAAAAGTTTGAGGCAGTAATGATGGTTAGAGAAAACTCACGGTCTCACAGCAGGGGTGAGGCCCATACTTAATAGTACTGCCCTTTAGCCAGTTCCCAGTGAGGCAGCAGGGACTGCAATTTTCTGGTCATGGTACCGCTTGCAATGCAATTCAAATTGCTCAATATAGTTTTTCCTGCTCCCACCTGCTGCTGTATATTTAAGTTCCCCACTACTTCCACTCCTCTATGAAGTGTGTAGTGAAGTGAACCTGTTTTATTTTCCTCATACACAGCAGTCAGTGATTCCCTGTTGATGCACTGAGACACATGGCAAGAGTATGGCATCCTAGCCACTCACGGGTTGGAATATGGGTTTTACAATTTTTTTAAAAAAAATCATTCAAGTGACCTGGTAACATCTGAAGAAGACTTATCAAAGTTAGAGGCCAACTTCCTTCCCCACCTCCAATACAAAAATGTTGCCCCACTGGTCAAGAGGGGAACTTAGGTGAGCTCAGGTGGAAGCTGCTCTTTGCATGCTCCCTGCTTCTGTTTCTAATGACTTTTCTTTGGCATTAACTGTACTTCACTGCCAGCGGACCCTTTCACCCACTGAGGATGGACTGACATGGGCATGCTGCCTTGCTTTTATGAAGTAGCAGCAGTATCTTCTTATAGTTACTATAAAATTAAAGGGAAATACAGTCTTCTAAGCCTTAAAAAGGGCATCAAATATCCTTATTATAGCTTCTGCCACAGCAGTACTTAAGATCTCAGACTTGGACTATTGATGACAGAAGGAAAGACATTGTGAAGAGGGCGGTTCTGGGAAGATCTCTTGAAGGGATGATGTCTAAGCTTACTGGAAATGCACCATTGTCAACTTTGACTATTTGCAAAGAAACAGCATTCTCCTCACTTGAAGCTTTTGTCTTACTCTACAGCCTGCATCCCACATGGAGTTTTGTATCTCTGCCAGTGAGTTCAAAGGAATGGGCAGGTTTGTCACTGTGTGTGTGTTTGTGTTACCAGATGCAAGTTCATGTGCTCAACATGCAGTGAGGCCAAACAGTACTGAGACAGTGGGGTCTGGAGCAGAGAAAGGTTTATTCCAGAGCCCTGTGAGGAGATGGGTGGCTTATGCCCCTCAACCCTGAACTCCCTGAAGCATTTCATCAAAGATTTTTTAAAGTCACCTCGAGGGAGGGACTTGATCATTTGTTGGAGACTTCTTGGTGTAAGAATCCTTTGTTCTTCCTGCTGTCCATGTAGGTCAGTTCACGATGTTCCTGTAAACCTCCAGCAAGACAAATGTTATTCTCTGTTCTGCAACTTCATATCTCATGTGAATGGAAAAGTATTATACTTTTAAAGGTCAGAGCCTTGAGACTGGGCTATCCTGTATATTTCAGGCTATAGGCAACATTCTTAACTCCAAGGAAAAGCAATAGAATCCAAAGGTTAAAGTGATAGAAACAGATCTAATATGGAGTCAGATTTGTTTTCCTCCATTACATTTGGATGATGTGAAGGAAGGGGAAAAGTGTGAAGACAAGAGTATATCAAAATAGGGCAGGGGACATGTGTGGCTTAGGAGATAATATTTGATGTTATAGAAATTTTAGGTAGAAAACAAAATTTGATTGTTTTTTTCTTGCTTGATGGAAATCAGTTGCACACACTCTAGTTGCCCTATATCAGTGATTCTCAAATGGTCGAGTGGCAAGCCCCCTCAAAAAGGATTTATCACAACAAAAGGAAAAGTAGTGTTTCATGTTTATAAAAGGAGGTAAGGGTTAAAAAATAATTAAGAAAACCAGCTTTGTCTTTCAGGCTTTTTTGCTCATGCAGTTTCGCTGACTGATGGCCCTTTGTGTTCATCGATGTTCTTGATAGGACACCAGGAAAAGCACCTTGACTGACAGCACCTTGCCCCCTCGAAGGGCCAAGCTCAGGGTTTCTTAGTTCGTAAGGTTTTAATGTTTTTCCCTTTGCCTTTTCCTATCAGCTGTTTTCTGCTTGGTCTGCTCCTGCATAGTTTACTCTTCTCTTGCTCTTTAATCCTGTTACCTCACATTTGGTGACTTTAGGCCACCTCTCTCGGTGTCTGTTACCTCTGTGTCTGCCTCCTTGTCTCTGTGTTTCTCTTTATTTCTGTCCGTCTCTTTGTGTCAGTTTCTCAATCTCTGTCATATCTTGACTTTCTTCCTTGCATCTTTTCTCTAGCATTGCCTATGTGAAAGTGTTTTGGAAACAATTATTATACAAAGGAAAGGTGGCACCATTGCTACCAGTTCTGAAAGTGCATCCAAACTCCAACAGTTATTCATGAAAACAAGAAAATACTGGAGCAATCCCCTGATAGGCTCGACAAATCATCTTTTGGATTGATGGGAGTATGGGAAGGAGACAACGAATACCAGTAAAATTAGTGAAGCTGGGTGTTTGAGGGAGTCAACTTGTTACAGTCTTATCACTTGTTAGATTTTGAGTGATGTTAGCTAGCATTTGAACTGTAGCCAAGTTGATCAGGATACAGATAAACTGAGGCCCAGTCATTTAAAAAGGCTTAGACTTACTATGGGGGCTAGGAGATTGAAGAGGCAGCTCATGGAGACAAGAGAAGGAAGTATCAATCAGAGCCTCTAGCAGATGGCAATAATAGTAAAAACAATTGCCTGAGATAGTTATATATAATTAGCATCAGTACACAAATCCCTTGCCACTTTCCTCTTATCACCAAGGCAACGGAGACAGGACAGAAGTAGAGATACTTAGTTCTTACAGACATGATCTCTTCACATTGCTATGGCTTATGACATATCATTACAAAGCTGGTTTCTGGTGTTGAGTACTTATTAAGTGTCAAGTATTATGTTAAATTCTTTGCATTAATCTCATTTAATCAATCCTCAAAATAATCCCAGGAAAGAGAAAGATTTTATTATTGCCTGGGGTAGTTGAATTTCCTGCCCAAGGTCTAATAGTTTCCATATGGCAGTGCATGGATTCAAATCCAGGTCTTTTTGACTTCAGATCACATGCTCATCTGTTTTGCTTCCCTGACACCTGCTTTCCCAGACTGGTGGTCTCTGCTTCACAATATTTCAAAATAATCTGGTGGGGAGGATTGTTGCCTCCCTAATACACAAGACAAAGAAAGCATTCTTGGAGCCTGTGGAGGGGGGTTATTTTCCCATGTTCCCTCCTCAGTCAGAGCACTTCCTTTTTTTTCAGAAATGCCTTGTAATTGACTTTCTTTCTGAGTTGCCAGTGTACCAAGGTAGCCCCTTATGCAAGGCACAGACCTGAGTTTGGGGAAATTCATCCTGTCTACGCATACTACCTATGTAATAAGTAGCAAATGGACAGAAAGCTAAGGATTTGAGAGAAGGGCCAGAAAATGTGAAGGCTTCCATGCAGTTTTCAAAAATAATAGCTTTGGGGAGCAGGCATTGTGCAAACAGGCACTTGGGTGTTTGCACTTACTTCTCCTGTTACACTTACTTCTTGTCCTTTGACTGTGGTCCCACCATCTGAAGACAGCAGGGAGCTTTGTGGCCATAGCCTATGAATCATATAGGCTCTCCCAGACTGGGAAAGCCTATGAATCATATAGTTGGAGCCTCTCTCAACTCCAAATTTCTTTTTTTTTTTTTTAAGCAGCGTAGGCCTTTTGTTTGTTGGTAGATCTTAAATTTTTAGAGCAGTTTAGGTTTACAAAAAAATTTTGCACAAGATAGAGAGTTCCCACGTACCCTCTGCAAATTATAAACTAACCTATTTCACCTCTTAATCTAGCTATTATTTCAAAGTTGGAAAGAAGGTCCTCAAGGACAGATTGAATGACCACAACAGAACATACTGGGCAAATTCCTAACTTGCTATAGCCACTAGGAGGGGCTTCAGGGCCTCCAGAGAGACAGGGTTATGGCTAAGCTCCCCTCTTCTGGAATTAGACTGATTTTGGACTTAAGTCTACCACTTACTGTTTTTTTGTCTATTTGCACATGTTACTAGACTCCTCTAAGACACTCCTAGAAGGCAAAAAGGGGCAATAGTATTTCTTGTCACTCTGTGATATTTCAATGAGTGAAGCTCTTGACACATGTGAAGCACTTAACACAGTCCCTAACATGTGACTTTTGTTGTTTAGTTGCTGAGTAGTGTCCAACTCTTTAGTGAGCCCATGGACTGTAGTCCACCTGGGTCCTCTGTAGGATTTCCCAGGCAAGAATACTGGAGTGGGTTTCCATTTCCTTCTCCATCCAAGTGTCTTTTGAGGTTCCTTCATGGAAAATAAATCCATTTTGCTCTTTTATTCATTAATCTGTCCATTACTGAATATCTGCTGTGTACCGAGTACTATGCATGGAACTTTGTAGAATTGCTCTATTTTCTTTTGTACTACAGGTGGTGAGATTAGAATGGGGCATTAATCTCTACAGGAATAGGCTCTTACAGATATTTAATGAAGTGTATGCAGCTTTTGCCAACTTCCTTTGGTTACTTGTTCTGCCAAGTTTGGACCACCATTGCTTAGGCCGTTTTCCTCCAGCAAGGTCAGTGATGCCTTCCTTTCCCAATAGCTTAGTTTCCTTTCATCTTAACTGATGTCACCTTTTCCTTGTTATGAATTTTCTGAATTAAAGCTCTTTCTCTAATTTAGTGGTCATGAGGCCATTGCTTCAGAATTGCCCAAAGTCATTCTTATTACAGTGTAGATTTCTACCTCCTGTCTTTAATTCAGGGATTAGAATCTCCAAGAAGGTGGGCTTTGGAATCTGCATTCTTATCACACTGATAAGTTAAAGAACCCTTGCTATAATTGTTTTCCCTCCTCCATTCCAGATAGACACTGGAGACCTCTTTGATCTTGTTTCCTACTTCCAGAGCAGTTTAGTGTCTCTAGGAGATGCTTGAGAGGATCTTTTATGTACCTAGGAATTAACTGCTATTCATTGAAGAGAAATACTCTGAAGCCACCAAGGTAATTAAAGCAAATGTATATCACCCATGCCCCGAGGAGTACAAGGGCAGTTAAGAAGAAAATGTGTGGACAGTGCCTACTACCTGCATAGGATGGCTCTATAACTAGATCTGAATGCCAGCCTATAACCCATTCACTAACAGTATGTCTCGCATTCAACCTCAAATGTGTAGGCTTGTCAGTGGGGTGGCTTTCTACATCCCAGTTCATCAGCTCCATTGAACTGTGGAGACACTTTTGCCTACAAAATAACCTTACAAACACCTGGCCTTAAAGGCAGAGTTGGGAGAGGGAAATTGATTTCAATTTCCAAGTGTAATAGCTGAAGGCTGGGGTGTGCAAGGTAATGTTATTTTGGAGCACACCCTGGCTCCCAAGGTCATGAACAAAGCATGACTAATAAGATACTAGGAAAAAAAAATCTCATAAGGGAGAGGTTCCAAACTGTGGAGGTGCCCTGCAGATATTTAAAGCAGTTTGTATACTTAAAAATCATTTACTTTCACTTAAGTTACTAGTCTCGAAAATATCTAGTGATGGATACACAAACAGAAGTCCAAATTTTCATTAGATTAGGGGGGAAAGTGGCTTCCCTGGTGGCTAAGACAGTAAAGAATCCACCTGCAATGTAGGAGACCTGGATTCAATCCCTGGGAATATCCCCTGGAGGAGGGCGTGTCAACCCACTCCTGTATTCTTGCCTGGAGAATCCCATGGACAGAGGTGCCTGGTGGGCTCTGGTCCATGGGGTTGCAAAGAGTCACAGCTGAGTGACTAAGCACAAGATAGGGGGAAAAAAACCTAAATACAATTGACCCAAGGAATCACTTTATCTCCGGTAACCATTTTGTTCATAGTTCAAACTGGGACAGTTTTGAGAGTGGAAAGGAACACTATTAATCAAGCCAGGACACTAGGCATAAACTGGTATGTAAGCAAACCTTATTTACCATTTAACCTTAGCTGGCAAGCTCCTTGCCAGCAGTTGCCTTCCCTATTTCAGGGAGCTATGCTAGTCAGTATTTTGGGATGCAGAAGCAGAAATAGATTGGGGGAGAAGATAAACAGAAAATCAGCCTGTTTTCTCCTCTTTGTTTTGAATATTGAGACAGCCGTGGTTTTTTTTTTTTTCTTTCATTTAATATGATCACTGGGAATATGAGGAGAGGTGACTGGATGACCCATACACCATGACAAGTGCTTGTCAGTGATAACAGCCAAGTGAAAGTTTATGTGTATCACTCTATGTGTAGCCACTTGCTAAGCAGTTCCATTACAAAAAGTAAATTTAGAATGTATATAGGCCACTTTAGACTCCTGTTTGGCTTCAGGATTTGGGGCGTTTGAAGCCCAATTAATGCCAGGATGACCCTTTCCCCTTCAATTCTTTTCCTATGTTATTTTAAACACATAACTCACACATGTTCTCAAAAGTACAAGAGCTCATGCACATGTGTGTATGCAGACACACACACTCTCGCTGTTTGTAACACCTGGTGACCAACTTCAGAAGAGATCAGTATCTAGTGACAAGAGAATGTGGGCCATTGTCATATCTCCACCAGGGAGTGATTATCATTCTGTTCGCCCTCTCCTACAGCATACTGGTTGCTTTGTTGTTGTTTAGTCGCTAAGTCATTTCTCTCTTGCCACGTTGTGGACTGCAGCCTGCCAGGCTATGGGTTGCCATTTCCTTCTCCTGGAAATATTCCCGACCCAGGGATCGAACCCACATCTCCTACATTGCAGGTGGATTCTTTACAGCTAAGCCACCAGGAAAGCCCATAGTAGTTGCTTAGGGGAAGAAAGTATGTCCCTAGAGGAAACCAAGGGAGGTGCTTGCTACAAACCCTCTATCTCCCTGATGTACACCCTTCCTCCTTCTCCCTTACCTTTCTCACTTTCTTCCCTGTAGACCATATCTTCAACTTTTAGCTGACTCACAAATTTTTGGCCAGCAAGGACCTCTCAGTGTGAACAGAATTGAAGTGGTTATTGTATGCAAATGCAGGGTCAAATGACCCCACATAGAGCCCCAGTGGCATGCTGTAAAAATCATCTATAGCTCCTGTTCTTTGACTTCCATGGGTCCCTCGGGAACTCTTTAGCCTCTGTGTCACCAAGCCACATGAAGGTTGCCCAAGATTTAGCTGCCTTTTGTAGAGGATCATTTTCAGAAGTTGATAGTGAACTTCCAGGAGCTAATGTACAAAGGGTATTTAATATTGATTTCCTGTCTATACTATTGGTCCCCAGTACTTAAGCTGCTCCTAAGGATAAGAACTAAGATTTTGCAGATATTTGGTAACTTTGTAACTGCTAATTACTACTTTCTTTCCTATGGCTTCCACTAGGAAGTAGCCTAAGGTTACTAGGTGATTGTGCTTAGTCAGTCAATCATGTCCAATTCTTTGTGACCCCATGGACTGTAGCCTGGCAGCCTCCTCTGTCCATGGGGATTCTCCAGGCAAGAATACTGGAGTGGGTTTCCATGCACTCTTCCAGGGGATCATCCCAACACAGGGATTGAACCCAGGGTGATTGGGAAAGTACTTTGTTTTATGTTTACAATCCCAGAAGCACTCAACTTTGTCCCTTACCCTTCTAGTCAAACCCTGGCATATACAGAAATAGTATTACAGGACCATTATAAGTTAGAGCTTGAGCACAGTAAAGAGGTCAGCTTGTCAGACCGCTGATTCAGGAGGTGAGATCCTCTGCAGCTGTGGTACTCCCCTGCAGAGACTCCTATTTGGCTTTGACATTGTTGTTCAGTCACTCGGTCTTTCGACCCCATGGACTGCAGCACGCCATGCTTCCCTGTCCTTCACCATCTCCCAGAGCTTGCTCAAACTCATGCCCATTGAGTCGGTGATGCCATCCAACTGTCTCGTCCTCTGTCGTCCCCTTATCCTCCTGCCTTCAATCTTTCCCAGTATCAGGGTCTTTTCCAAAGAGTTGGCACTTCACATTAGATGGCCAAAGTATTGGAGCTTCAGCTTCAGCATCAGTCTTTCCAATGAATATTCAGGACTGATATCCTTTAGGATTGACAGGTTTGATCTCCTTACAGTCCAGGGGACTCGCAAGAGTCTTCTCCAATACCACAGTTCAAAGGCATCAGTTCTTCAGCGCTCAGCTTTCTTTATGGTTCAACTCACATCCATACATGACTACTGGAAAAAACCATAGCTTTGACCAGATGGACCTTTGTTGGCAGAGTAAGGTCTCTGCTTTTTAATATGCTAAGTTTGCAATAGCTTTTCTTCCAAGGAGCAAGTGTCTTTCTTTCTTTCTTTCTTTTTTTTTTTTTTTGAGCAAGTGTCTTTTAATTTCATGACTGCAGCCACCATCTGCAGTGATTTTGGAGCCCAAGAAAATAAAGTCTCTCACTGTTTCCATTGTTTCCACATCTATTTGCCATGAAGTGATGGGACTGGATGCCATGGTCTTAGTTTTTTGAATGTTGAGTTTTAAGCCAGCTTTTTTCACTCTCCTCTTTCACTTTCATCAACAGTTCTTCTCCGCTTTCTGCTGTAAGCATGATATCATTGGCATAACTGAGGTTATTGATATTTCTCCCAGCAACCTTGATTTCAGCTTGTGCTTCATTCAGCCCAGCATTTTGCATGCTGTACTCTGCATAGAAGTTACATAAACAGGGTGACAATATACAGTCTTTGAGACTAGAGGTGGGGAACTCAAACTAAATTTTAGGAGTGCCTTGTCTTCTTTAACTCTTTCCTTCTTTCAGTCACTATAACTCTTCTCTTTCTTTGCCATTTCTCCCATAACCAGCCATGGAGTTCATATCACGTGCTGATTTTCCTGTCATGAGTTGATGGTTATGGCTACCATCTTGCTTGCTTCTAGTTCCCACAGCCACAAGTGGGTGTTTCACAGACCTCCTCTTTCCTTACATTGGATCAAACAAAGAACCCTACTTGTATTTCTCTACATGCTCATTCCTGTGTATGGAGAATTAGAAAGCATAGGCTTCATGAGCCACCAGGGATCTAAAAGGTTAGACTCTACCAAAGATAGATAACCACTAGTTTCTATGCATCTCAGATTCAAACCAACCTGCAAAAACTGCTACTCCTCAATTCTTTCATTCTCCTAATTAGAATTCACTCTCCTTAAGCACTTGTTTTAATTCTCAGAAATCTCATTAGGCCTGGTATTACAGTACCTGTCTCTTCCATTGGATTGTTAGTTCCTTATAAAGGGAGATGAGAATGAGTTAACCCCATCATTCCATTTAACTCCATTATTGTGTCTGATATGCAGTGGTACCCAAAAAAGTTTTTACATGAGATTTAATACATTTTTAAATGATCTGTTTATTGCAAACCAACCTAGTTTTCAATACTGCAGTGATTTTACAAATTGCATATATAGACCCTTGATTCATTTAAAGTTCATTCTTTAAATTAAAAAAAAAATATATCACAGGCCTATTATATTCCAAACAGTTTGGAAATGGCAGGGAGTTTTAAACAATTCTTGTTTGGAGAGATGTAACACATGCAATATAGATGTTACATCAGATTCTGGGTCTGGACAGCTTCACTTTGTTGTTGATTAAGCTCCTACCTTACAATCATGTAACAATCTCAGATGAATAAATCTCCAAGTGCAAATCTATTCTCCTTCCCTCTAGATCTGTTTCTAGAGCTCTCAACACTCCCTTATAGCTCAGCTCTCATGTTTCCCCATATGTCCCAGTTCCAGTTCCAGTTCCATTCCAGTCGCTCAGTCGTGTCTGACTCTTTGCAACCCCATGAATCGCAGCACGCCAGGCCTCCCTGTCCATCACCAACTCGTGGAGTTTACTCAAACTCGTGTCCATCGAGTTGGTGATGCCATCCAGCCATCTCATCCTCTGTCGTCCCCTTCTCCTCCTGCCCCCAATCCCTCCCAGCATCAGGGTCTTTTCCAATGAGTCAACTCTTCACATGAGGTGGCCAAAGTATTAGAGTTTCAGCTTTAGCATCAGTCCTTCCAAAGAACACCCAGGGCTGATCTTCTTTAGAATGGACTGTTTGGATCTACTTGCAGTCCAAGGGACTCTCAAGAGTCTTCTCCAACACCACAGTTCAAAAGCATCAATTCTTCGGCGCTCAGCTTTCTTCACAGTCCAACTCTCACATCCATACATGACCACTGGAAAAAACATAACCTTGACTAGACAGACCTTTGTTGGCAAAGTAATGTCTCTGCTTTTCAATATGTTATCTAGGTTGGTCATAACTTTCCTTCCAAGGAGTAAGCATCTTTTAATTTCATGGCTGCAGTTACCATCTGCAGTGATTTTGGAGCCCAGAAAAATAAAGTCAGCCACTGTTTCTACTGTTTCCCCATCTATTTCCCATGAAGTGATGGGACCAGATGCCATGATCTTCGTTTTCTGAATGTTGAGCTGTAAGCCAACTTTTTCACTCTCCTCTTTCACTTTCATCAAGAGGCTCTTTAGTTCCTCTTCACTTTCTGCCATAAGGGTGGTGCCATCTGCATATCTGAGGTTCTTGATATTTCTCCCAGCAATCTTGATTCCAGCTTGTGCTTCTTCCAGCCCAGCATTTCTCATGATGTACTCTGCATATAAGTTAAATAAGCAGGGTGACAATATATAGCCTTGACATACTCATTTTCCTATTTGGAACCAGTCGGTTGTTCCATGTCCAGTTCTAACTGTTGCTTCCTGACCTGCATATAGGTTTCTCAAGAGGCAGGTCAGATGGTCTGGTATTCCCATTTCTTTCAGAATTCCCACAGTTTATTGTGATCCACACAGTCAAAGGCTTTGGCATAGTCAATAAAGCAGAAATAGGTATTTTTCTGGAACCCTCTTGCGTTTTCCATGATCCAGCGGATGTTGACAATTTGATTTGTGGTTCCTTTGCCTTTTCTGAAACCACCTTGAACATCTGGAAGTTCACGGTTCAGGTATTGCTGAAGCCTGGCTTGGAGAATTTTGAGCATTACTTTACCATCGTGTGAGATGAGTGCAATTGTGCGGTAGTCTGAGCATTCTTTGGCATTGCCTTTCTTTGGGATTGGAATGAAAACTGACCTTTTCCAGTCCTGTGGCCACTCCTGAGTTTTCCAAATTTGCTGGCATATTGAGTGCAGCACTTTCACAGCATCATCTTTCAGGATTTGAAATAGCTCAACTGGAATTCCATCACCTCCACTAGCTTTGTTTGTAGTGATCCACATGGCAATAGGAGTGAATTAATCTATCTATTCGAGGGTGATGGGGGGGAAACTTCAAGGAAGTCTTTTTGGAAGAGGCTGCAATGAAGCTGGACCTTGAGGGATAGACAGAGATGAAGGGAAAGATCATCCAGAAAGAGACATTAGTAAAGGCAGGTATAAAAGCAGTGCAGAGAAGTGGTCACCAACTTTACTTTGAATTAGGGTTAACTGGTATGAATGTGGTATTTTCAAAAAGGCAAATTTCTGACACCCTTCTCTTATCTCCAGAGATTTTGATTAAGGAATTTTTGGCTTGTTTGTTTTTTTTTAAAAAAAGATGTTCAGTCTCCTTCAATTATCACCAATCTCTTTTACCCATTTGGCTAACTTTGAATTTTCCCTTTCAGTGACTTTCTCTGTACTCTTTCCTGACCATAGGCTGTCCCTTTCCTTCCCCTCTCCATTCATGGAGGCATGGTGCAGTCTTTCTTTCTTTCCAAAAGGCCTTCTTGAGTGAAGCTGCTAGATGTGTGTTTTCCCTTGTTCTGAACTCTGATCTAAAGCACTGAGTGGCCCTACCAAGATTTAGGGGACTGGTCTTTTTATTTAAGATTTTGTTTTTTTGAAGGGGAACATTTTAAAAATCTTTACTGAGTTTATTACAATGTTGCTTTTGTTTTTTTATGTTTTGATATTTTGACCATGGGACATGTAGGATCTTAGTTCTCCCACCAGGGATCGAACCCACACAGTGCATTGGAAGGCAAAGTCCTAACTAATGGACCACCAGGAAAGTCCCAGGGTACTGGTCTTCTTAACAGCTTATTTTTAGACAGCGGGAATTCTAGGTTGAGGAAAATCCCAACTGCTTTCAATTTCCTGTACCACTTTGTACAGTCCCCTCTACATAGTACATACTCAGCAAATATTTACTAAGTTGATTGAGTTAATGTATCAGACTGGCTTTAACCAATACTTTACTTACTAGGTTGCAATGGGGAATTTTGGGTCCTGAGTATATGTGTAATCATAATGATTTCAGTAATGGAAATTGAGCATGTTATAAAAGGAATGAATGAAAACAGTGTTTCTTACAGATTTTCTGGCTTGAGTCATGGCCAGAATAGTTTATGATGAATTTAGAACCTATTAATGAAAGACTTCTTGGTAAGGAGAAATAATCTATCTCTGTAATAGTGATTTTCCCTATTAAAGTTGTTAAAACTAGAAAGTTATGCCAAGTATGTAAGGCTCTATATATGTGTGTGTGTGTGTGTGTGTGTGTGTGTGTGTGTGTGTGTATAAGTGCATGCGTATACTTATGTTTGGATATGTGAAGTGTTAAGAATGTGAATTTTTATGCAAGGATTTCTTGCATCTTTAATAAAATTCACACCCAAGAGCTCATATCTTCCATTTTAATATTTTCTTTGATATCACCTTTGAAAGTGAGAGTTCTGTTGTCCTTTCTGAAATTTGATATTTATTCTTAATATTTTGGAGGGGGATTGGAAGAAAAAGAACTCTGGATCAGAGATCTCAATCAATGTGAAGCAAATATGTGGTTATTTTTAAATTTTTCATTTGGGACCAAAAGCCTAAATAATTTTTATATCATTCTCTTCCTGAATCACTGTCTCTTTAGAAGCTTGGGTGTCATTGGGTTCAAGAACAGGTTTTATACACCAGTGTCAAAGTTCCTTTGCATCTTTTTTTCATATAGGGAAACCTCTGAGTATCTGGCTTCCCCCTAGGACACACAGGGAGACTGTCTTTAGGCAATGATATAAGAGCCAATGTAGCACTTCAATATGGTTTTGTTTAGTTGCTAGCACTCAATTTTCCAGCCCTCTCTTCCACTGTTGACAAGACTGTAGAGGGAAGTGTTGATATGGAGGGCTAATAATAAGTCATCACGTATAAAACAGCTACTCTGGAGAGTCATATGGACATAGAGCACATTTTCCACGAGTAAAATATAAACAAACCTTTGTTGTTGAAAGCAGTGAGAGTAGAGGATTATTTGTTGTTGCAGCATAGACTATCCCATCCTACCACAACCACCAAAGAAATATTTTTTTTTTTTTGCCCTTGTGGGGATCACTTTCAGCCAAAAAAATAAAAATCCCACAAAAAAACCATGAGTAATTTCACTCTTTTGTCTGCACTAGTTCACTAATTATTCCTTAAATGGCATGAACTGTAAATGGCTGACACAGTGATATCTTAATACATTACTTAAATCCTGTATTTAAATGAAAACCTTTCTCTGCTGTGCTTCTGATTCTGAAATGAGGTAGATTGACAAATTTCTTTGAAATCAATCTTATCATGTCTTGCACAGAGTAGACATTCAAGGAATATTTGCTCAACTTGATGTAGCAGTTGTTCAGTGGCTTGGTCATATCCAACTCTTTGTGACCCCATGGACTGCAGCACGCCAGCCTTCCCTGATCTCCATTATCTCCTGGAGCTTGCTCAAACTCATGTCCATTGAGACAGTGATGCCATCTAACCATCTCATCCTCTGTCATCCCCTTCTCCTCCTGCCTTCCATCTCTCCCAGCATCAGAGTCTTGTCCAGTGAATCGGCTCTTAGCATCAGATGGCCAAAGTTCTGGAGCTTCAGCTTCAGTATCAGTCCTTCCAATAAATGTTCAGGATTGATTTCCTTTAGGATTGACTGGTTTGATCTCCTTGCAGTCCAAGGGACTCTCCAGTCTTCTCCAGCACCACAGTTTGAAAGCATCAGTTCTTGGGTTCTCAACTTGATGTACAGTGAGACAGTCCTATGCTAAGGAATCTGACTGTATCTGGAATTTGGACCAGGTTGATCCTTGGAAGAATTTTGGTATAAATGAAATTTGCCTCTCTTCTCCTTCCCCTCCTCTCAATTCCCTAAATCATTCTCTCCCCGTCTACATTCATTTTCTAACAAATATTTCTGTGCTGTCCTAAGCTCCTTTGGTTAGGAAAGTCTGTTGATAATACAGTAACAATAAGGTAGAAATGGAGTCATGTATTACCTTTCCTTGACAGAATAGCATTGTGTTGGAGTAGATCAGTTGTTCTCAAAGTGTAGTGCCTGGCTTGTATAGGCAGCATCAGCATTATCTGGAACCATGCTAGAAATCCAAGTTTTAAGGCCCCACTATAGACCTAGTGGATAAAACATTATCAAAGTAGAGTCTAGCTATCTTTGAAAAACTTTTTTATTTTACCAAAGAAGACTTACAGATGGCTAACAAACACATGAAAAGATGCTCAACATCACTTATTATCAGAGAAATGCAAATCAAAAGCACAATGAGGTACCATTTCACACCAGTCAAAATGGCTGTGATCCAAAAGTCTACAAGCAATAAATGCTGAAGAGGGTGTGGAGAAAAGGGAACCCTCTTACACTGTTGGTGGGAATGCAAACTAGTACAGCCACTATGGAGAACAGTGCAGAGATTCCTTAAAAAACTGGAAATAGAACTGCCTTATGACTCAGCAATCCCACTGCTGGGCATACACACCGAGGAAACCAGAACTGAAAGAGACACATGTACCCCAATGTTCGTCGCAGCACTCTTTATAACAGCCAGGACATGGAAGCAACCTAGATGCCCATCAGCAGATGAATGGATAAGAAAGCAGTGGTACATATACACAATGGAGTATTATTCAGCCATGAAAAAGAATACATTTGAATCAGTTCTAATGAGGTGGATGAAACTGGAGCCTATTATACAGAGTGAAGCAAGCCAGAAAGAAAAACACCAATATAGTATACTAATGCATATATGTGGAATTTAGAAAGATGGTAATGATAACCCTGTATGCAAGACAGCAAAAGAGACACAGATGTATAGAACGGTCTTTTGGACTCTGTGGGAGAGGGCAAGGGTCGGATGATTTGGGATAATGGCATTGAAACATGTATAATATCATATATGAAATGAATCGCCAGTCCAGGTCCAATGCGTGATACTGGATGCTTGGGGCTGGTACACTGAGACGACCCAGAGGGATGGTACGGGGAGGGAGGAGGGAGGGGGGTTCAGGATGGGGAACACGTGTATACCTGTGGCAGATTCATGTTGATGTATGGCAAAACCAATACATTATTGTAAAGTAATTGAAATAAATAAACTTATACTTAAAAAAAAGGGGGAGGGAGTAAAGGACAGGGAGCACACCAAGGAGAAAAAACACAGTGTGTACTCGTGCTTACGGAAGACCATGTGCATTTCTGCTTTTAATAAAAGAAAGCACCTAAGATATTGGGGCACCAAACATAAAAACAAAACAAAACAAAACAAAACAAAACAAGCTATCCAGATGATACTGTGATACTGAATACAGTAAAGTTTGAGAACTTTAGGTAGAAGTTGGAGTTTTTTAATTTTAGAAATTCATGCAATATAGTATCGGAGAAGGCAATGGCACCCCACTCCAGTACTCTTGCCTGGAAAATCCCGTGGATGGAGGAGCCTGGGAGGCTGTTTATGGGGTCGCACAGAGCCGGACATGACTGAAGTGACTTAGGAGCAGCAGCAGCAATATAGTATATGGATTTGGGGGGCAATAATTCTGCATTTGGAAACTTCTAAATGTATTTCACAATGGAATCATTACATAGATAGGAATTTGGCTGTGTAATATGCATGCTTTTCAGATTGAGTGCAGGGCAAGTCATTGGCTCAGCATACACCTAATCCTTTGAGGAGGGAGAATAGTTTGCAGCCTAGTGGACACAATTTCACAGCTGCTAGAAGAGGATAAAGATCGAGATTTACTGCTTGCCATGTTCCCTGACATTTCACCATTAGAGATTCATTTCATATTTTCTTATGAAAATATTAGTAGTATTTAGAGGAGTATACTTTAATCCAGTATCACCAGTACTCTGCTGAAAAGAATATCCTATAGGACTGGCCACAGAGGGATATTTGGAATAAGGAGATAGAGTCAAAGAGAAACATTACTAACTGCAGAGTGCTGGTGGCATCTCTGTGCACCATAACTTGTGATGTTGCTATTTGTCTCTCACTGTGAGTCCGAGAGCCCAAAGCAAAATCCTTATCTGGGCATTCTTCCTCTACCTCTCATTTGCTAGTATTTTTGGGATAAACTTCCCAGTCCCTTTGTATCCCTTTTTGTTGTTTTGTTGTTCAGTTGCTCAGTCGTGTCTGACTCTTTGGATTCCATGGACTGCAGCACGCCAGGCTTCCCTGTCCTTCACCATCTCCTGGAGTTTGCTCAGCCTCATGTCCATTGAGTCAGTGATGCTATCCAACCATCTCATCCTCTCATCCACCCCCTTCTTCTCTTGCCCTCAAACTTTCCCAGCATCAGGGTCTTTTCCAATGAGTTGGTTCTTTGTATCAGGTGGTCTTGTAACCCTTTGATAGATAAAAAAATATAACATTACAAAGGGATGTTTATATTACAATAATAAAAGTCATATTCTAGAGCATAAAGAGAGGGCCTAGTATACATTTTATATACAGAAATGGATAAAAAGTCATTTGAAATTGGATTATCACATCCTATGCTGAGTAATTCCCAGCTCACATGCTTTATTCAGTCCATGAATCATCATCAAAAGGTAAATAAAATAAAAAACAAAATCTCTTAAAGTTCCAGGGACTAAATGCAGCTGACATGCCCCTTAGCCTCCAGTTACTTGTTTCCAGCTGACAAGCACGATTATTTTGACAGTACAGGTGCATAGCATATAATTGAGCAGAACCACACAGTATGTATTTACTTCCTTCTCAAATGCTTCAACATTTACCAGTTACAATTTCAAACAACTTTCAGCCATCAGTACACATCAAAACATAAGGAAAACATTTATTTTGGTTAGTTGGGGCCATTCATCAGAGAAAGGACCCCATGGAGACTTTGATCTGAATCATACGCAGGCTCTTAAGACAGAAAGCCTTTGTAATTGTAAGCATAGCATGCCAGCTATCTCCACACACAGGGAAATGCACGTGGCAGCCATTCAATTGTTAGTTTACTTTGGTACGTGTGGGAAAATGCAACACCCTTCTAGAAAATCTTCTTTATAGTCTAGCATGAGGAGATGCTAAAGCAACCAACAATTTGGTATCAGCAAAACTAGTGATGAAGTCTTTCTAAAACCCAGACTAAGCAATGTCATTAAATCAAGTGTTCAGTATTTATCTTTTAAAAATAGACTACCTGACTCTGGCTAAGAGCTTTGCCTTCCTAGGCCCTCTACTTCTGTGAGGTCTTAGGTGAAGTTAAGGACACAGAGTATAGGCCATTTGTCTTCTGACCAGTGGCTGGCCAAATATTGGAATAATTCAAGACAGCCACAGTACTTCTGCTGTCACAAACGCAGCCTTGGGCAGAGCCACTGGCAGAACTCACAAGTGTGCACAGTCACTTTTCCTTTGATGAAGATGGGCCAGGGTAACTGGTGTAGAAGAGGCTTGCCTTAGATTTTTCTCCGCTGATATTTCCTGCAGCTGACCATGAGTGGAGACTAAATTCCTCTAAGAGACATGAATTTCATTTTCAGCAATCAGTGTTGTTGCCTAAATCCAGAGTCCAGCTCTAGGGTCTGATGAAGCCTGGATTCTGAGCCCTCAATCACACTTAAGTTCCTGGCTTCTGCTGTCCATAGATTACAGGCATTTTTTTCCCCTCAGTGACTTCTGTGCATTTGAAAAGTCCTCTGTAGGTGAGTATGGGAAGCCCCATAATAGCATCAGCTAGTTCATATTGTGCTCCTTTTAGTCTATATGTTAAATCTCCCTACGTCTCAGGATAAGTTACTGTATGCCCAGTTCCTGTGCTAATGTGGTCGTGTCCTTAGGGGTCTCATGGTTCTACTGCCAAATGTGTAGGTCAATATACAACTCACCTGAGGCAGCAGCCAGATATGGTTCTGAGGCTGTAATCGTGGCTTACTCACCCATACTGACACATGCAGTCTCTGGAAACATTTTCTGATCCTCCCACCTTTAGTGTTATCTTGGGAAAAAACAATTGCAGATTCTCTCTGTGACTTCTCATGGTTCAACTAGGCAAATCAAAGCTTGCAACTCTGAGCTAACAGCAGTCTGTACAGGGATGAAAAGATATATAACAGATAATAGTCAAATCCCTAACAGTGAACATGTGGTATCATTGTCACCTAGTTCCTGCCTTGCTGAATGTCTTTTTTCCCCACCCTGCTTCAGCAAAATCCACGTGTCACTCATTTAAAAAAGAACTACTTAGTGCCATCAACACCACCTGAACTCTTAATCCTCCTTAAGAAGAAAGAAAGTGTTAGTCACTAAGCATGTCCAACTCTTCACGACCCAATGAACTGTAGTCTGCCAGGCTCCGCTGTCCATGGCATTTCCCAGGTAACCCTCTGGAGTGGATTTCCATTTCCTTCTCCAAGGGATCTTCCTCACCCAGGAATCAAACTCAGGTCTCCTGCATCGTAGGCAGCTTCTCTACTATCTGAACCACCAGGGAAGACCAAATTCTCCTTAGCACCTTTTAAAAGAAAAAGCCATATTCACAGATAGTGATGAGAGAGTCCCATTAAAGGAAGAAAGCAGCTAGTCATTTTGCTTCTGAAGCATTCCCTCTTTGTCCACAACAGATCTGATTATTTCTCATTTGAGGGAGCTGGCCAAGGTGCCCCATTCAGCCAAAGCAGTGGTCCATGAGATTCCCATCATACACTGAATACTTTGTAGGTTTCCATATTTCTTAGCAGATGAGGTGGACCTGGCATAGGAGGCTGGTGGCCTCCTCTTCTATTTGGCATGCCTACCACAGCCAGAAACTCAACAGGAAAGCTGCTCAGACTGATGCTGGGGACAGGCTAATTATGATAAATGTTACCCAGTTCCCAATTAGAACCTAGGTATGCCACCTGGCAAACTCTCCTTTTTTCTTGGAAAACAAAAACATAAGAAATATAGCTTTTGGGGAAAAAATACTCATTAGTTTCAGCTGGACCTATTATTTCCAGTGCCCCATAAGCAAACAACTTGGACGGTAAGAGCCAGCTGGTAGTAGAACTCATAAAAAACCAAAAAACACTCTAATATGGGCTCCAAAGCACTTGGAGAAGTGAGATCTGCAGGGATGAAAGAAGTTCCCTACTTTCTGAATTTGAGAAATGTCACCAGCTCTTTGTCAGCCATCCTGGGAACTATACAATCTCACAGGGAAGTTGCTAGCTCCACACACCCTCTTTATAATTTTTTTTTTGATGTGGACCTTTTTTTCTTTTTCAAAAAAGTCTTTATTGAATTTGTTACAATATTGCTTCTGCTTTAAGCTTTAGTTTTTTGGCCATGAGGCATGTGGGATCTTAGTTCCCCTGCTGCTGCTAAGTCACTTCAGTCATGTCCGACTCTGTGCAGCCCCATAGACAGCAGCCCACCAGGCTCCCCAGTCCCTGGGATTCTCCAGGCAAGAACACTGGAGCGGGTTGCCATTTCCCTCTCCAATGCATGAAAGTGAAAAGTGAAAGTGAAGTCGCTCAGTCATGCCCTACTCTTAGTGACCGCATGCACTGCAGCTCACCAGGCTCCTCCATCCATGGGATTCTCCAGGCAAGAGTACTGGAGTGGGGTGCCATTGCCTTATCCTACCAGGGATCAAACATGCACCCCCTGCACTGGAAGGCAAAGTCTTAACCACTGGATTGCTAGGAAGTCCTCAAACAGCCTTTTTTAATAGGGTATGATATAGGGTGATCTGATCAACTTGTATCACTCACTTCCGATATTTCCTCCCACTGTAAGAATGAAATGTGATGATATTTTTGAAAGTGACTTTATTTTTTAAAAAAATTAATGCATTTTTAATGTTATATTTCATTTACAGTTATTACAAAATATTGGCTGCATTCCCTGTATTGTATAATACATCCTTGTAGCCTATCTTACACCCAAGAGTTGGTACTTCCCACTCCTCCACCCCTATACTGACCCTCTCCTCTTGCCCTCACTGGTAGCCACTAGTTTGTCTTCTGTAACTGTGTCTGCTTCTTTTTTGTCATATTTGTTAGTTTGCTGTATATTTTAGATTCCACATAAAAGTGATATCATATAGTATCTTTATTTGTCTGTCTGGCTTATTTCACTTAGCATGTTCTCCAGGTCCTTCCATGTTGCTGCAAATGGCAGAATTTCCTTCTTTTTTATGACTGAATAGTATTTCATCTCTCTCTCTCTCTCTCTCTCTCTCTCTCTCTCTCACACACACACACACACACACACACACACACATCACATCTTTATCCAGTCATCTGTTGATGGACACTTAGGTTGCTTCCATATCTTTTGACTATTGAAAATAATGCTGCTATGAACATCGAGGTACATGCATTTTTTTCAAGTTAGTGTTTTTGGTTTTTATGGACATATACCCAAGAGTAGAACTGCTGTTTCATATGGTAATTTTTACTTTTAATTTTTTGAGAAACCTCCATACTGTTTTCCATAGTGGCTGTACCAACTTACATTCCCACCAACACTGTATGAGGGTTCCCTTTTCTCCACAACCCTGTCAGCATTTGTTATTTGTGGTCTTTTGGATGATGACCGTTCTGACAGATGTGAAGTGATACCTCATTGTGGCTTTAATTTGCATTTCTTTGATGATTGATGATGTTGAGCATCTTCATGTGCTTGCTGACCATCTGTATGTCTTCTTTGGAAAAATGTCTCTATTCAGTGGGATGAGATGGTATTTTAATAGCTTCTCATTCATTTCCTCCACACCCTCCTTGGCTACTATGAAAATATTCAATACATTTGGAGAAAGATTTTAATGTCAGATAATGATAACTCATTTCTATTCCCAGGTATTGTTCTACTCTTTTGACAGGCCTTCCATGCTTTCATGCAGAGAAATTTGGAGATTATTTATTTATTGGCTGCACTCAGTCTTCATTGCTGGGTGCGGGCTTTCTATAGTTGTGGTGAGTGGGGGCTACTCATTGTGATGGCTTCTCTTGTTGTGCTCCAGAGTGCACAGGCTGAGTAGTTGTGGTGCATGGGCTTAGTTCCACCAAGGCATGTGGAATCTTCCTGGGAAAAGGGATCAAACCCAGGTCCCCTGCATTGGCAGGAAAATTCTTAACCACTGAGCCACCAGAGAATTCCAAGAAATCTGGAGATTTAAAGGCAACTGAACAACAACAGAGGCAATGCCATAAGGACTCACATTAGCAGTATTCTGGGATGGTGAATTTTTCCATCTTCTCAAGCTATTCAAGAGATAAATTATTTAGAAGCATTCCTAACTAGCATTCTTCTGCCATCCCAAGTACCTGTAGCCCCCATCCTCATCAAGCAGAAAATGAATGCAAACCAACCCAAAGTTTAGCTCTACTGGTTTCACTGCTCAAAGCTTTGACATTCAGAGTGAAGGAAGAGTTAATTTTGAAATTTTTATAGCCTAGTACTTCCCACTCCTAGTTCCTTCCTTGCTATTTAAACAGAGACTTGACATTTCTAATTAGGAAGTTTTACTTCCAGGCAAGTGGAATTTACCCCCAGCTGGGAAAACATGGCTTAGTAAGAGTTTGACATCAGCCCTCATTGATCTGAAGATTATCTCTCGTTTGAGACTGAAGAGCCTCTGGGAGACTAGGGAGGGGAAACAAATGTGGGAAAGTGTGTGGAAATGCTTTCTTTGACTTCGGGGTTAGGTGGATCAAATTTGGCAGGCAGAGACTTGGGAGCAGAAATCGTTTTCTTTCTGCCCCCTTACTGCAGCCTTCCTTCCCTAGATCCCCTTGTCAATATTTCAGAATCTTAACTTGCTAAAAGGAAGCAAAGGACTTGTTGATCACAGCCACTAAAGATTTGTACAGTATTTTAACTTTACTGACAAAATGGCTTATTGCTTTGTTACTTTCAGATATTTGGTGCACACGTTAAAAGTATGTTTGGGTAAATGGGAAAGTGAGTTACCTCTGTTTCTCTCTAAGGACTGAGTGTAATAATGGTCCTACCAAACTGATCATCCCTGGGAAGTCTGCCTCCCAATTGGAAACCGTATATGAGTTTTCTTCCTCCTATTTTTCTTGGTTTCTTCCTTTGGTACCTTTGGCACACTGGCATTTCCTATTAGCCTGTGTCTTCCCTCTGGCTCTTAGGGACATCATGTCATGCCCGTTATGTCCGTATCAAGTGTCTGAAACCTGGATCATCTCTCCTACAGGGTACCAAATGGCAGGATATAGCTGCCATGCAGTGGTATATCCTCTTTACTGAGGAGAAAACTCTGGTCCCCAAACACTCTAATCCAAGTGTTCAGGAACATCTCTGGGAATTAGTGTATGCTTGTCATTTCTGGCCTGTCTAGAGGCTACTCTAATCTCTCTTGGGAACACCTGGCTGTATTCCCAGCCCTGCTATCACTGTGGATGGTGATGTGACTGAAATAGTTACCTTTGTGTTGTGCTCCATTATATGCATGCTCAGCCACTCAGTTGTGTCTGACTCTTTGCAACTCTATGGACTGTAGCCCGCCAGACTCCTCTGTCCATGGGATTCTTCAGGCAAGAATACTGGAATGGGTTGCCATTTCCTCCTTCACGGGATCTTCCCGACCCAGGAATTGAATCTGCATCTCCCTTGTCTCCTGCATTGCAGTTGGATTCTTTACTGCTCAGCCACTGGGAAAGCCCACTGAATGCCTGTTTCTCAGTGGGCTATATTCTTTAACTGCTATAACTCAGAAGTCTGTCCAGCTCTCAAACCTTAGAGTTGTCCTGAGAAGTCTTGTGAGGGTAACTCCTCAGGGCTCTGCTTGATTCTTTTAAAAAAAATAATTAATTTTAATTGGAGGCTAATTACTTTACAATATTGTAGTGGTTTTTGCCAAACATTGACATGATAAGAGAGTGTGACAGCACCTTAGGATAGGACTCTCGAGTGCTCCAATCCCCCATTGCTATGGATGAGTTCTAATTTGGTCTTATGAGTGTAATATTCCTTTGGTTACCTCCTTCTAGTGGTTTATCTTAAATTTTATATAGAGGATGTAACAAGATTACCATCTACAAGTTTCTAGTAAAGCCTAGGATCCTTTTGTAAATTGACCTGAAAGTGAAAGTGAGAGTTGCTTAGTCGTGTCTGACTCTTTGCGACCCCATGGACTATACAGTCCATGGAATTCTCCAGGCCAGAATACTGAAGTGGGTAGCCTTTCCCTTCTCCAGGGGATCTTCCCAACCCAGGGATCGATCCCAGGTCTTCTGCATTGCAGGTAGATTCTTTACCAGTTGAGCCACAAGGGAAGCCTGGACATTGACTTAGTATTTCACAATTCTAGGAAAATATACAAATTTGACCATAACAAGGATCCAGGCTTAAACTGATATATGTATTAATGACAGAGAATCTTGCTACTACAGAGTGCCTTATAAGTGAACTTTCAGGGTTTGCTCTTTGCCTTTGAATTATAGCTTTAAAATGACTAACAGAGGGGACATTATATAGAAGAGAGTAGCACTGAGAGGTCTTAGGAAGCCTTCAAAGTTCCTTGAACTGCTTTAAGTAGGTAGCCACCTGAACCTAGACAAAAAGGGATGAAAAGTGCAAGAAGGGGTATCAGCACACTGGGTGCACCAAGAAAGGAGCCAGGGTCCTTTCTTAAAGGGATCAAGGTCAAGCGGGTGTCTGAGTTCAAGACAGATTATAGGTGAACACTGCGTGAAAACAACAGTTTTGGAGGGGTTGGAGAAGAGAAGAGCTGGACAGTTTCTGAGTAGGAGGTCAATGACACGAGAACCAGCTTAATGGAAGCTCTCAGAGAGATAAATCAAGGGGGCAGGGTCATAGCTTGGGGAAATACTTGGATATTAGGTGACCTTCAGGAGTTAGAACAGAGAAAAGCAGATGGTGGATGTTAGCCTAGCAGTTAGGAGCCAAGAATCAGAGAGTTTCAAACAAGTGAGTCAAGTAGAAGACATAGTTCACACCACCAGTGACATGAGACCAAGCCTTGGGTCAGCCTATGACCTTTGATATGTTTTCTACAAAGGGAGAACCTATTTTCTAAGTCTGAAAGTGAAAGTTGCTCAGTAGTGTCCAACTCTTTGCAATGCCATGGACTTAGTCCATGGAATTCTCCAGGCCAGAATACTGGAGTGGGTAGCCTTTCCCTTCTCCAGGGGATCTTCCCAACCTAGGAATCGAACCTAGGTCTCCCACATTGCAGGTGGATTCTTTACCAGCTGAGCCACAAGGGAAGCCCAGGAATACTGGAGTGGGTAGCCTATCCTTTCTCCAGTGGATCTTCCTGACCCAGGAATCAAACTGGGGTCTCCTGCATTGCAGGTAGATTCTTTACCAACTGAGGTATGAGGGAAGCCAATAAGTCTAGGTATTGACATAGGATAATTGAAAGCTGCTAACTGGAGTGAGGACTGAACAACTGGAATGACAGGTAGTTCTTTAGAGCTTGAGTTATCTATTTTGTCTCCCTCCCAAAAAGTAAAATGCCGCTTTGTCTAGTGTTTCGTACATAGTGGGTATTTGTTTAATGTGGACTAAAAAATGGTCATTTTATGAATAATATAAAGAGGTAAAAATAAATGCATCTGCTTTAATTACAAGAGAGAGTTATTTTATTTACAAGTGATTAAATTCATGAGGCCAGGTCTGTGTGTGCCCATTGTGTCCCTACTGACTTGCAGAGGGTCAGGCTCATTGTATGTCCTAGATGAATATTTGTTACATGGATAAATGTACATATGTATGAAGGTTCCAGTTGGATCTCATGGGCTGAGGTGGAACTTGGCAACTGTTTAAAAATTTGGACCATGTCCTTGATCTTTGCTTGATGTTCTCCTAGTTGGGTTCAAATTATTGAACCCCTGTGTTCAAAAACACAGGGTTCTCTAAGTTGAAAGTTTGGATATGGGAACAGTGTCTGTTTTATCTGGGCAGAGAAAGAAGGCTTTTCTCTGGGGGACAGTGCAGAGTTGTACTGTCTCTAAATCCAATTGCATATAGTAGCTTTGACGATGGCAGGCAGGGTGCTGTGGTGGTGGCAGGTAGAGTCAAAGTATGATCCAGTTTATGAAAGTTTGATTTGCACAGAGTACTTTAAGAACATGACTATGGTGACCTCCATGGTGATCCAGTGACTGAGACTCTGTATTCCCAATGCAGGTAGCCCAGGTTCGATCCCTAGTCAGAGGACTACCTCCTACATGCCACAAAAAAGAAAGAGTTCCTGTGCTGCAATTAAAGATCTGATGCAACCAAATAAATAATTTTTTTTAAAAGAATATGGCTATATTGTAAAACATTTCATACATTTGGATACAACATTATGGATAATGTTTCTAAGGAACTGAAGTCACTTTGTAATTTTGATTCGGCCCTGCTGCTTAGAAGCTAAATTATGATGTGGAAGAACCCAGGGATATGATTTCAACTTGGGCCTAAACTATTTTAAGATATACATGTGCTTGCTTGTTCAAGATAGCAGGCAAATGTGGTATACTCATTTTTTTTCTCAGTCCTTTGCAAGATAAGGGGAGCTGGGGCAGGGGGCAAATCTCTGCAGTCAGCCAAGTTTTTCTTGGAACCTTCAGCCTTCCCGTTTTGCTCTCTTTGCCCCTTGGAGTACTCTTCTCCTTCAAGTTCTCAGTGCCCTGCTGCTTTCTACCTTCCTCCCTTAATTAAGCAGGAAATAATTTGATCACGTTACTTTCACTGCATTCCTGTGATGCTGATTTGCTTCTGCCAGGTGCTCTTTGCAGTTCAGTTCAAATCAATGGCTACTGAGCATCTACGGCATTCGAGGTACCAACTGGGCTAGATGTGGCGGATATAAAGGCTAATGGGTCATGGCCCCATCCTCAAGAAATTAACAACTTGATACTGAAATAGAAGAGATGAAAAGCAACTAAAAGACAAGACTATAAAATGTGCTATAAACAAAATTCAAAGTATAACAAGCATATGTGAGAAAGGGATTATTCTTAGCAGGTTTTTAATTGGAACTTGAAAGTTTATTGCTGAGCAAATAGGGATATTGGAGACAGGCATTATGAGCAAAAGGATCTGTAAAGGAAAGGTCCACTGAAAGCAAAGTGAAAGGCATGTTCCAAGAACATGAAAGAGTTTTTTGAGGGTAGAATATAGAATACACAAAAGAGTGTTATTTGATATGATACCAAGTTGAGAATAGTTTCATAGATTTCTTTCTTTATGGAACAGTGAACCATCAGTTGTTTTTTAAGAGAGGAGCACTAATTTAGGAAGGTCAGTCTCATGGGAATATGAATTTCAGATTGAAGTCAGGGAGACTGTAGGATGAGAAACAGTTAAGCTACTGTAATTGTTTAAATGATATGTGATGATGCCCTGGACCAGTCTACTGGCAGAGAAATGGAAAGATGGAACAGATAAAAAGACAGAAGGAGGAAGATCTACAAAATTTTAGTGACTAACTAGAATTGGTACATAAGCGGGAGGGAGGATTTAAAGATGAGACCCTTTTGTTAGTCCTGATCATCTGGGAGAAGAATAATTTTATTAATCAAATTTGGAATCATTGGCACAGTTAAAGGAGGTAGGTGATGAAATCAGATTGTGAATGCTGAGATTAGTTGTTCCTTTTATTTTCAGATGGAGATATTCAGGAGGGGCCTAAAAATGCATGTAGTGTGATTCTCAGAAGACAATTCATAGTGAAAAATAAAGATTTGGGAGATATTGTCATTGATGTGAATAATTACTCTATAGGACTGGTGGCATCATACAAAAAATGGAGGCTAGTGTGAGAAGAGAAGAATGAGGACATCTCCTTGAACTCCTGTATTCAGAAAATAGGAGGAAGGAGAAGAGCTCCTGATGGATGTTAGGGCAACAGACTTTTAGACTCAGTGGGAAAAGGCAAGGGTGGGATGATCTGAGAGAACAGCATTGAAACATGTATATTACCATATGTTAAATAGATGACCAGAACAAGTTTGATGCATGAAGCAGGGCACCCAAAGCTGGTGCTCTGGGACAACCCAGAGGGATGGGGTGGGGAAGGAGGGAGGGGGGTTCAGGATGGGGGATACATGTATACCTGTGGATGATTCGTGTTGATGTATGCGAAAACCATCACAATGTTGTAAAATAATTATCCTCCAATTAAAATAAATAAATAAATTGAAAAATAAAAGAAATGGAAAAAAAGAATAATCAAACATAAGTGATAGCGAGATAAGTATGTACTGACTGACCCACCTGTCCCTTGAGAAGAAGAGTTTTGTTGTATTTATTATTCTTTTGTATTCATAATAATTGCTGAGGAAATTCTTGCCAAATGAATGAATATTACAGAAGCCAATGGGGAAGACTACTTTTCATTGAGGATAAAAACTGACAAATGTGGTCTGAAGTTGAATAGAATTGAACCCTGGGGATGGCACTGGTCATAGTGATAAAGAGATCATTTATTGGTAATTTGGTCAGAGCAGTATCTGGAGAGGTGAGGGCAGAAATCGGATTAGAGCAATTTGAGTAGTGAATTGGAATTGGATATAAAGAAGCAGGACTGAGTATAAACTATTTTTTTAACTAAGTTTTGGAGTACAGAAAATGAGAGTTATGGGATACTTTTTTTTTCCTGGAAAGGATTTTTCACAAGAGGTTTGATGCCTTTAATAAATATGCATTGATTGTCTATTTTCTAGACACTTTGGTGGATGCTAGAATGTTCCAATTAAAGGAAGATTTGAATAGGTTTGCAGGTCAAAGAGAAGGAATCGATGCAAAGAAAAAGGACTGAAAATGAAAGAGGCAGAAAGGCTGAACTCGCAGACCAAAGTATTAAAGGAAGTCAGAGAACTGAAAGGGACAGATTCATAGATTAGTCTCCAAAGAGGTGGACCCTTTTCCTTTGAGACAAGAAATAGGAATGAAAAGAAATAAAGGTAAAAGTATAGGGAACTTTTGTGATTGGATCACTGAGAGCTGAAAGAACTCATATGAAATTTTTTTTCCCTCACAAAAGTGGATAGAAGAGGTCATCCGTTCAAGTTTCAGGCTTGGGGGACTTGAGAAAAGTGGAATATCTTTGTATGCTTGCATGCATGCTAAGTCGCTTCATTCATGTCCAACTCTTTGTGACCCCTATCGACTGTAGCCTGTCAGGCTCCTTTGTCTGTGAGATTCTCCAGGCAAGAATACTGGAGTGGATTGCTATGCCCTCCTCCAGGGGATCTTCCTGGTGTAGGGACTGAACCCATGTCTCCTGCGTCTCCTACATTGGCAGGTGGGTTCTTTACCATTAGCGTCACCTGGGAAGCCCCATCTTTGGTATAGGTACCTTGAAAAATTCTCCAAGTAGGCTGAAGTGGTGAAAAGAAAAGCATTGTTCATAGGCCCTGAAAGTCCAGTGTTTGTTGGACAGCAAGTGTTCATGTGAAATACCCCATCAGGGTATTCATATAACTTCCCCCAGCAATGCTTAGCCCCCAGAAGTAGGAAGAGTAAATGAGTATTTGAATCAATTCTATCATGTATACTATCATGTAAGAATTGAATCGCCAGTCTATGTCTGACGCAGGATACAGCATGCTTGGGGCTGGTGCATGGGGATGACCCACAGAGATGTTATGGGGAGGGAGGTGGGAGGGGGGTTCATGTTTGGGAACACATGTAAGAATTAAAGATTTTAAAATTAAAAAATAAAATAAAATTAAATTAAAAAAATGAATCAATTTAATAACCAATTTAATTTTGCAGTTTGGTTGAAACACAGGTGTGAAATACTAAGGAGTGAGTGTTTTGAGGGTGAGAGAGAAACTGAATGAGTATATATTTGCAATTTATTGAGATCTTCCAACTTGAATTCACTGTAATAGATGCTTTTCTTGCATGCTCTGGTTTAAATCCCATCATATATCTGGAAGATGAAGTGGTTATTATAGCATCAAGTTTACAGGTAATGAAATCATGGCTCAGAAAGTATGTCTACAGTTTCACAGCTAGTTTGAAGGGGAGCTGAGATTCAAACCCTTTGTCTCCAAATTCCATAAATTTTAAGTCTTTAGCAGTAGAGTAAATATAATGTCCTCCTCACAGTTAAAGGGTGAGAGGGAGGTAAGGAACTAAGAATATTTGGGAGCCAGGGAATTCTTCTTTCTCCTTTGTCCATGAATGAGTTAAATACCTCTCTCTTGTTCTCACTGAAGGTAGTTTCTTTACGCATAGGTGCCCTGGTTAAAGAATGAACCAGTTCTTATAGTTGTCCTTTACTTTCCATTTGCTAGACTGATATGTTTTAGAATGCTTCAGTTTTGAAGTTAGGATGACCTAGATTTGAATCTTGCCACCACATGCTATGACAAACCTGCTGCTGCTGCTGCTGTTAAGTCACTTCAGCCGTGTCCGACTCTGTGCCACCCCATAGACGGCAGCCCACCAGGCTCCCCTGTCCCTGGGATTCTCCAGGCAAGAACACTGGAGTGGGTTGCCATTTCCTTCTCCAATGCATGAAAGTGAAAAGTGAAAGGGAAGTCGCTCAGTTGTGTCTGGCTCTTCACGACCCCATGGACTGCAGCCCACTAGGCTCCTCCATCCATGGGACTTTCTAGGCAAGAGTACTGGAGTGGGGTGCCATTGCCTTCTCCGATGACAAACCTCGACACCATATTAAAGCAGAAACATCACTTTGCTGACAAGGGTCTGTATAGTCAAAGCTATGGTTTTTCCAGTAGTCATGTATGGATGTGAGAGTTGGACCATAAAGAAGGCTGAGCACCAAAGAATTGACGCTTTTGAACTGTGGTGCTGGGGAAGACTCCTGAGAATCTCTTGGACTGCAAGGAGATCAAACCAGTAAATCCTAAAGGAAATCAACCCTGAATATTCATTGGAAGGACTGATCTTGAAGCTGAAGCTCCAATACTTTGGCCACGTGATGCAAAAAGCCGCCTCATTGGAAAAGACCTTCATGCTGGCAAAGGTTGAGGGAAGGAGGAGAAGGGAATGACAGAGGATGAGATAGTTGGATGGCATCACTGATTCAATGGACATGAGTTGAGAAAACTCCAGGATATAGTGAATGATAGAGAAGCCTAATGTGCTGCAGTTCATGGGGTTGCAAAGAGTTGGACACAACTTAGCGACTGAACAACAATCACATACTAACTGTGAAACCCTGAGTGAGTTATATAACGTCTCAGGGCTTTTGTTTCCTCTTCCATGTAATGTATTCAAAAATTGCATCATTGAATTAAGCCAGATGGTATCTATCAGTCCCCTAGCAGAGTGTTACATGAGCTCAGTCCACCTATCATACCAAACCATAATCATTACTGTTATGTATTTTATAACTTTATTCACACTGGCCTTATCCTCTCCAATAGCTCTGCCCTATGATTCTCAGATGTTGGGGAAAATTCCTCCCAGAACTGTGATCATCTTCATTTTTAATACCTGAGGCCTAGAAAACCATTCAAAATCTTGTGGTTCAGAGTATCAGGTGCCTAGGACATCCTGCATCCAGGTTATTTGACTGAGTCCCCTAAGGTTTGGGTCCAGGCCATGAGAGAAGCCAGGCACTTCGGCTGTTAGTGGGTGAAGGACAGGTAGAATTGGTTCTGAAGCAAAGTAGGGAGGACCAGTTGGCTTTAGGGTAAGCTCAGAAGATAAGGGTTCAAATCTGAGACCTGAGTTTCCATTAGTTTGTGCAGTAAGATGATGATTAAGTGTGGTCTGTATCAAATGTCCACAATGAGGCAAAATAACTAAAATTACAAAGAAAATTGATGAAGGCATCACTCAATTTGTTCTCTCTTGATCTGGCTCTTCTGAATTTTCAGACGTTAGTCCTACTTCCCAGTTAATACTCCCACAGTGATGAGCTGCTTGCCTCTTCCTCATATACATCTACAAAGCTTTGCTGTCACTGTCTTTGCTTCTCGAGTCTGTTGACTCCCTTTCTCATCCTTTCATTTGTGCACTCCTACTTCTCCACTAAGAATCGAGTATCACCTCCTCCAGAGACAATTGACCCCTCACCCCCCACACCAGATTGGGCTTTCAAAGCACCCTGTGTATATTTGTACAGCAGTACTTCTAAATCATCCTATCACTTTGTCTCCACCCTGTGGACTTTGAGCTTCTGGAGGGCCGAGATGGCATCTTTTTTTTTTTTTTTTCCCCGAGATGGCATCTTATTTATCTTTGTTCTCATAACATTTAGTGTGGCATATAGCATAGAGTTAATATTCAGTGAATATATGTTTATAAAAAACGTATGTGTTTGCATGTAGCATAGTAACAATTATGTAGGTCATTTACTCTGCATTTAATGACATCTTTGTTGCAAGTTTTATTGGATTACAGCAGTGATCTCTCTATATGTTTGCTCAGTCTTCATAGTTTATTGCTGATAGAGCATGGCTGTCTGTTCACAACTTAAACAAATTACTGGGAACACTGCTTACAAGGCACACATTTTTCTTTATAGTCCTTTGTTCTTTAACCTCTGGGGATTTCTGAATTGCTGTATACTGTCACATTTGAAAAAAAAATCCCAAAGAATGAAGCATCCTGCAAAACAAGTTAAAAATACACATATAATATTTCAATGGCCATATTTAATTGTATAAGTAAGAGCTGATTTACCTGGCCTCCTATCACCAGGAATTCTCCATTAACTGTTCCCTTTCCCCTCTCACTATCCAGAGAGAACTCTGATGCTTATAACATGAACCCTGAGACCCTGTGGCTTCATGAAGTGACTTCTGAATCATCAAAAAAAAGTTGAAGACCTCTTCAGTGTTGTCTCCATAAAGAATATATTTTCTCTTCTCATTCTTTGAAAGTTGTCTCAGGCAGAATGGTAATTATCTAGTAGAATCTTAGATTAGCTATGTCCCTTGACCATACCAGAAAACAGAGTTCTGTAAACAGGTCTGATGATAATAATTGGATTCTTGTATAGAATTTCAATAGCACTCCAGGTGTGATTTCTATGTTAAAATTTAGGCAAGCGGATGCTGTTTCTGTTCTTTCAGGGAGAGTTATTCTAAGGATTAATTAACTGATACCTGAATCACACCTTTGGCCTTTCTGAGAAGGGTGCTAGATAAGTGTAATACCATCAAGTAAAGCGGGCGTCACTTCTCCTAGTCCATAGAAAAAATCCTACAGTTTTCATCTAACTGATGCAGATGCTTTTCCTCTTACAGTTAAGGTCAACCATCTCTTGTTTCAGTAGAATATAGAATTTTGAATTAGTGTCTTGCCAAGTTTGCTTTTTCTCAGCTCTGTGACTGACATTCTATTTTGTTGTATCCTAGAATGAAATGAGTGCTTCATAATTAAATGATCATGCCTCCAGATTAACAGGTTAATGTCGTTTTTTGAAAGATTGATGATTTCCTTGTAGGCAGTATGCTTATAAATGGTAGCTATAACTTTAAATGTTATAGTATGTCCTTTGGCTCAGATGTCCATATTCTTTTCCAGCCAGCTGAGTGCAAGGGATAACAGAAACAAAGCTGCAGGTACCCACCTCCAGGAGAACAGTTTTTAAAAATTCGTATATGGCCTAGCTGACACCCCACATCATACCTACTAAAATCCCTAGAGCACAGGTTAAGTCAAATACATTTTTCTTTCTTGAGAAATTGGGATCAGGACCAAAGATTCTAACTCATGTTTTTTGGACACTTGAACTGGGACATCATACGTGGTTGATGCTGGGGGTAGACTTCTTTTGGTTATGTGCACATGGAGCAGAGAAAGTCAGGAGGAAGAGAATGAGAGAGTTTGTGTTCCCCCCTAATTTATATGTTGATACCCTAACCTCCAATATTATGCAATTTATAAACAGAACTTTTGAGAGCTAATTAGTTTTAGGTGGTCACGAGGGTGCATCCCTATGATGGGATTAGTATCCTTACAAGAGAACAACACCAGAGCTCTGTTGCTGTCTCCACTGTGTGAGGACACAATGAGAAGGAAGACGTCTGGAGGTGAGCAAGAAAATCCTCTCTAGAAGCTATTTATGCCAGTTCCTTAATCTTGGACCTCACCACCTTCAGAACTGTGAAATATAAGTGTTGCTTAAGCTGCCCAGTCTAATAGTAACCTGAGCTGACTGAGAAAGGGAGAGAGAGATGGAGAGAGATCGGGAGATTAAAAAGTGACAAGATACAATTTGTTTCCAAAGAATAAGAGGTAAAAGAAATCTTTATTCTGATCAGCTATGCAGTTCCTGGTTCCAAACCTTCATGAAACCTACCTATGCTCCCTAACCTAGGGTCTTTGACATACTCCTGTATTCTTGCAATAAATTCCAACACCTTTTTTGGACTTGGTAAGTTTGTCTTTTTGCTCTGGCTCCCATATGAACCCTAAATAAGATAGCTACTTGATATTCATCCTATTTACATGGTAGAAACAAACAAACAAACAAAAACAAGAGCAGAATCATTGAATATATATTTTTAAAGTTCGATGGATATTTTATATTGGAAATCTACCCAGCTTTTATGAGGATAATATAAATTACTGACCTTTATGCACAGACCATTTTCTAAAAAATCTTAAAACACATGTTTAATTTCATTTTTTACCTTAACAATATTTAGAACCATACTGATTTTTTCACATTTTGGTGGATGAGTGCATCTTTAATGGGATAGTACATTATATGTATGTACACACACACACAAAGTTTTCCCATTTACATCCTTAGTGGTGATATTTAAAGGTCATGTTGCCTTTATGATTTTTAGCACACTGTTGCTAGAGACTGCTGATCTTTAATTAAAAGGTCAGATATCTCATCTTCCTCCAGTGACTTATGATTATTTTCATTACCAATGAGCTGAATTTGTATTATTTAATAAATCTGGATTCAAATAATTATTTAATCTCTGGAGCTGTGGAAAGATTTATTAATTCTAAAGGCTAAATTGAATTCAAAATATTCCATTTTGTTCAAATACCCCCTCCATTAAAGAGCGTTGTTAGCAATCTGCAAAAAATATTTTGATTAGCACCTTTTCTCTATCCCACTTGGACTCTTGAAAGCCATACCGTCTTGCATTTCTTGGTTCTTTGAACCAAGGCCAAAGCCCAATTCATTCCCTTGAAGCAGAATTTCACTTCACATTTCAAGAACCTAATACCTTCTGAATCCTTCTGGCTACTGTAGTTGTTGTAGTTGTTGTCTCTCTCAAGCTTTTTCCTCCTCTCACATGTCAATATTTAGTACTTGCTACTGCATATCTTCATGTAGAATTGTAGTGACTCAAGTTTCATTGTACAAGAGCTCTGTTGTATCTGCTATGATCCTGGGGGCAGATCAATAGTCATGATGGTGTCCATGACTACAGATGATTTGATAGATTCTCTACCATGGTGCAGTTAAAATTAGAATTGGAACTCCTGTCCCAACAACATGTAATGACTTAATGAAAATTTGGGGATTTGTGGTATGAAGTGTGCCAAGGTAGGTTCTAATAGGACTTCCCACTTGACATGGTAGGAGGCTCTGAATCTCTTGAATCCTAGTGTGGACTCTGGGAGTTGTTGGCTTTATCAGTCACCAAGTCATGTCTGACTGTGATCCCATGGACTGCAGCACACCAGGCCTCCCTATCCCTCAGAATCCCCTGGAGTTTGCCCAAGTTCATATCCATTGAATTGGTGATGCCATCCAAGTATCTCATCCTGTCGCCCTCTTCTCCTTCTGCCTGCAGACTTTCCTAGCATCAGGGTCTTTTTCAGTGAATCAGCTGTTAAATAGCCTTTGTGTCTCCCTCTGGGTGACAAAGATAGAAATGACCTCATAGAGGTGCAGGAAGAAGAATAGAGATGGGGCAGCTGGAGATTCTCTTTTTCTCTGACATTCTAGTGAGGTCTTTGTTCTGCATTCGTTCATTCATTCATTCGACAAATCTTTATTGAGCATCTACCCTACCTTATGAGGCACAGTGCTAGCTGTTGTGTATAAAACAATAGGTAAAATGCTCACTTTGCTCTCAAGGATCATGCAACTAGGGAAGGAGCGAGAATGTACACACATTTTCATGCTAAACATGTCATGTTCTTATTGATGTAAATAGGGAAAACATAGAAGAGGGATACCTAAACCTATACCTGGGTATTCAAGGAAGGCTTCTAAAAAAAGTAACCCCTAGGAGAAGCTCTAAAGCAGTGGTCCTCAACCTCTTTCAAACCAAGAACTGGATTTGTGGAAGACAGTTTTCCCACGGACTGTGGTTGGGGGGATGGTTTCAGGGTGATTCAAATGCATTACATTTACGGTGCACTGTATTTCTACTATTACATCAGCTCCACTTCAGATCATCAGGCATTAGATCCTGGAGGTTGGGACCCCTGGTCTAAAGGACGAGGAGGAGTTAGCCAGGTGTGTCTGAGAGAGAGAGAGGCAGAGAAGAAAGGTATATTGGAGTTAGTGGGAAGTGTGTGTTGTGGGGAGAAAATGTGCAAAGGCTTTGAATTCTTTCAGAGAATAGAAATTAATTTGGCACGGTTGGAGCATAGGTAGGGAAAGGTGATACAATAAGCTGAAAAGAACTGCAGAATATGCAAGTCTTTTTTTCCTCATACTGAGGGGTCTGAAAATTATCCTGAGGACAATGGGCAACCTCTAAAAATTTTAAAGGAGGAATGTTGCATCATCATTTCATTTTCAAAAAGTCACTTTGGGTGCTGTAGACAGGATGCACTTGATTGGGGCCGACAGAAGGATGTTTTCATTGGCCAAGTGATGGCAGTGGGGGTGGAGAGAAGTGAATTGATTCATAATATATCAGAGCTGAAGTGAACTCTTAAAGACTATCTCTATCCAATGTCAACAAAAGTAAGTAGCACAAGGTAGGTGTTCAATTAATATTGTCTTAGTGAATCAAGGTGACTAAGTGAGGCCTCTTGGTGTATACAGTAGCTTATCTGGGAATAAGTATATAGAGAGAAGAGGAGAGGGTCTAGGTCTCAGCCTGGGGTTCTGCTCATGCTCATAGGTGATGAACACCAATGAAAAGCTGAAGAAGAACTGAAAAAGAAGTAGGATGAGCAATAAGGAGAAGAGAAAAGGGAATTGAGGTTGAGGAATTAGAAATAGCAAGTATAGCTTTTTATTCCAAGATGATTGGTAATTTGAAATATACGAGAAATAGGACCAAGGGATAGAATGGCCCAAGGAAGGGTTATTTTTAGTGAGTGAAGATATGCACACTTTTAAAATTCAAATATCAAAGGTAAGAAACAAGATGTCCATGACCTAGTTTCTGGAACCTGTGAATGTGTTACCTAACTTGGTGAAAAGTACTGTCCATAGATGATTAAGTTGAGGAACTTGAGATGAAGATTATCCTGGATTATCTGGGTGTGCCCAATATAATCATGTTGTTGTTCTATTGTTCAGTCGTGTCTGACTCTTTGTGACCCCATGGACTGCAGCACACCAGGCCTCACTGTCCTTCACTATCTCTTGGAGTTTGCTCAAATTCATGTCCATTGAATCGATTATGCCATCCAATCATCTCATCTTCTGTTGCCCCTTTCTCCTCCTGCCCTCAATATTTCCCAGCATCAGGGTCTTTTGCAGTAAATCGGTTCTTCACATCAGGTGGCCAAAGTATTGGAGCTTCAGCAATACTGTCATAAGGTGCCTTAAAAGAGTGAGAGGAAGGAGATGTGATGAGGAAGGCAACATGTCAGGATCAGAAAAAGATGTGAAGATGCTACACTGTTGGCTTTGAAGATGGAAGAAGGGGTTTGGGAAAATGGAGGAATGAACTAAGGAAGGATTGTATTCTATGTACCATGCAAGTGGTCTCCAGAAGCTGGAAAGGACAAGGAATGGATTGTTTGTGCCCTGAGCCTTTAGATTGGAATACAGCCCTGCCAGTGCTTTGATTTTCACCTAATGAGACCAGTGTTGGACTTCTGACCTCCAGAACAGTAAAATAATAATTTTGTATTGTTTAAGCCACTAATTTTCTAGCAAGTTGATGCAGCAGCAATAGGAAACTACTACAGGCCACGGTGGAAATCTTTGCATTGAATCTAGGACTTCATATCTTCATGAGACTGGAGAAAACACAGAGAGTGAATAATGCAGCAGTGAGATTCTCAGGTATAAAGGGCCATTGAGAGTTTATATGTGTCCAGACAGGCCCTTTCCAACATACTCGAGGTTGGACTGAATGAATCAGGTTAACTAATCAGTTAACTCAGATCTAAATGTTAAAGGCAAGCATTATCCATTATTGGTTGTGATCATTTTAATGTGGATTGGCTTTCTTTAAAGTAAACACAATTATACAATGGTTAAAATATTACAAATAGTTATAAGACTCAGGATTATGTTTTAAAGTGTAGATAGATTTTCCACTACACTTTAAATTCCATGAGGGCAAGAAATACACATCTTTTTTCACTATGAACTTCCTTTGCCTAGTACAGTACTTGGCATGTCACAGGTGTTCAGTCAATATTTGGTATATGAGTGAATAAAAGAAAAGGCTTTACCATAGGGAGTTTCCAACATATTAAAGAACATTTAATACATATTTGATTTTACACAGAGGTTTTCATGAAGATATGTTTTGTGTAAAGAGGGCTTATGCCAGCCATGAGATTTGTAATTGACTCAACATATTGGGTATTTTTGGACTTTCACTCTCCACTCTAGGAATAGGGGACACAGAAGTGAAGAAAACCAAATACCTTCTCTCATGTAATGTATAGAATTTTAGTAGACACAGATGGTAACCAGACACACTATGGATTCACAAGTATTTCTATACCTTCTACAAGGATATGTCATTCTTTATCCAATATTAATTGGATGTAAGCTTTGAATAACTCCCCCCCCCCAAAAAAAATGAAAGGTTTGGAGCCACCCATATTCTTATTTTGTCCCCTTTTTGTTAGGTTATTTGATACAGCAGAGGAGGAAAACTAGCCTCTGTTGAATGCATTCTGTATACTGAGCACTGTGCTCGGTTCTTGCTCTCATCTACCTACCTATGATGAATGTTCCATTTACCCTGTCAAGATAAATTTAAAAGCAGTTTACATAAGGTGTTTTCTAGTATCTTCAGTTTGCACGTGAAGGAACAGTCTCAGAGATGTAGGAGAATTGTTAAAGAGCCCACAGCTAGTAAACGGTGGAGGCGGCATGTGAACACTCATTTACTGGCAGAATCCATCGTGCACAAACCATCACATCACTGTGTTGAACATGACCTCAACTTCTTTACCTCTGTATTGCAGCAAGCCACAGTAAAAGGCTCCTGAGTTGTCAATTTGTATTGGACTTCTAATGAGCCGCTGTAGAACATAATACGGTTGTGGAGGAAGGCCTGGTTCACTAAACCAAGTGATTTGAGGGAGTGACAGATAGTGGAGACGTGAAGAAGGACCAGCACAATTGAGGGCAAGTCTTCCAATGTGCTAACTAGCGTGCAACTCTGCACAGTGTTTCTTGAAGATGTCTGAGGCATCCCAGTCTCTGAGCTCCCCTTCTGCTGTCTCAAAATTTACCTTTGCTTGTACTTGTGGACTCTCTGGTTTTTGCGATCTCATTAACTGTCTGGTCCAGGTTCCTGATGTGCTGCTGTGATTGTGGAAGCATTCCAGTCTTTGCCGGTCTTGAGGAGGGGCTGGAACTCCAGTGTGGGAGGCAGTGCACTGCTTTTAATTAGCTGCAGCTGAATTCCCATCCCCTGGATGCAGTTTTAGTGTACGCACACATCATTTGAATAATGGGCTGCATTGACTGAGAGCTCCCATCCCCTGATGGGAGTCTGTCTAGTTTGAGCTCAGGAAGCTGATGTGATTAAGTGCAGGGGTTTTGATTAGGTGGACTTTGGCAAGGCTTATTTGATTGTGTCAGACTGGGGTTTCTTAAGGAATTGCCTCTGTCTCAAAATTGAACCACAATTTGACATGTCTGGGAACTTGGGATTTTTGGGCTGTGAGGCCAAAGGAATTAATTTTAATTGGCTAAAAGTAAAGACTGAGGAGTTCAGAATACCTTGCATACCCCCATTATCTCACTCAACCATTTGTTTTCCTATCATGGACACTAATTTAGATGACATCAGCAGGCTCTGCAGATCATTTTTATCTATGCACTAGGCCTGAGAGTTACAAATGGACCAGCCAGAGGAGATTCTTATCCTTGCCCTACAGGATTCATAACTAGACGGTGCCTTACTCAAGCACACTTAATAGAGCCTCTAGGCAGGACATCTGGAACAAGGCAACGGAGCAGTAATGGAGGTCATGAGTGGGCTTTATATTTATACCATGTATGGCTAATTATTCATTTCACTAAATGCCATAACATGATGTCCTTTCCGGCTAGTGAAAACCTAGGGGATTTGCCCTAAAGATCGAGTTCAGTAGTTCCTTAATTACTGCAAGGCTGTATCTTGTTGGCAATTTCAAAGGAATTCCCAGACTACCTCCTCTATGAAAGGCAAGAGTGAGTCAACATTGTGGGGAATGGAGCTTCAGTATGTACGTATTTCTTGTGTTTGAGGGTTGCTGACCATGTAACCTATATTAGTATAGGAAATGCTGCATCACAGTTTGCCTGGGCAAGCCATCTCAGTATTTAACCTCTGGCATGGCACTTAGGATAGTCTGGAACAGAATGTGGCTCTCTGAGACTAGGTAAGTTGATCTCATATTGTAAGCACCTCTCTGTTGAGCAACAGGTTATTAACACCCACCTCAAAGTTCTTAGATGAACCCAATGTTTCATCAAACTCATCCCACAATGATCTCCCATTACTAGTAGCATCTTACTAATGACACAGAGCCCTGAAGCTGCTTTTAAAAAAGGACATGAAATGTGTTGAATGAGAGCTGTTTCTAAAGAAGAACAGATGTGCTACCCAAACTCAATTCCTTGGATGCTTCTGTAGTAATTGTGTGTCGGATCCATATGCTTCCCCCCTCCTCTGCTCCCAGCTTCTAAAAGGCAAATGTCTAAAGTAACACAAAAGCTACAATAACCCACTCAACCTAGGAACCAGGTCAGCAAAGGACAGATTGTGAGGAAATGTGGTTCCTTGTGTGATGCACTCCTAGTATTTCTAACTTCCTGAATGTTGGGAGAAATAGACAAGCAGAGACACACTCTTCCATGCTTCCCTGGCCACAGCATCTTCCTTATGAATTAGAATTAAGAAAGATTAATTAGTGTGTTGCTGTAGAGCATGTGGAAGATGGCTGCTCCCCCAATGCATGCAGAGAGGGTGCTACAGGCCTGTGATTCATTGCTCTGTCAGCAGTGTGAGATATCCTCTATGAAAATGCCATATAAATGCAAATACAAATACAAACACCACCTTCCTCTGTTGGCTAGTGATAAGGTGCTCATCCAGATGAGACATTAAGATTTAAAAGCAGAAAAGTAATAGCTGGGAGGGGAGAGAAACACAATTACTCTTCAAACAAAGTTTCCTTTTTAAGAAAGTCATTAAAATGTTTTGTTGCCCCACCCCCACCCCCAACCAGTGACAGTTGTTCTACAGCCTTAATGGGGAGACCATATTCAGAAATGATGCATTTGTGATTCAATTAGTAAGGGGACAAATTTGGAAATAGGACTGGGAGATGGGGGATTTATTGTGCCAAAGAGGGGTGTGTTTTTCCCAGGGGTGAGTGAGGAGCTCATGGCCGAGTTACCTCTGATATGGGCCCTAGTCACTGACTTAATAATACATTTGGATCTTTATATAATCCCTTATATTTTTTCAACTGCTTATGTGAAACTGTAAAAAAAAAAAAAAAAAAAAAAAGGCAACCTAGTGAAGGCCTAGCATGTGCCTGGCACTTTCTTCTTAAGGAAAAGAAGGGTTTGCAGAGAGCCATTTTCTCAGTTGTGTTTCCCAATTGTATTGCAGCTTGATGGCTTACTGTTGATATATGGAGAGGTCCCTTAAGATAGATATGAAAGGAGAGTGAATAATGGAATCATAGAATTTTAGAGCTGGAATGAGCCTTTGAGGATTCTATCATTGTTTCAGAACTGAAAATTTAGCCAGACCCTGTCAGCAGCGAAGCTTTTCAATCCCATCAGAATCCTTGTATACGAGCCTGAAAAGAAATCCCACTTGGGTTTCATCCAGTCTGGAATTACAGAAACTGGGATCCAAAAGCAAATGATATCTTGGGGGTAGACCTGCTTGTCCTTCCTGACATCATCCTCAAAAGTTAAGGGACCTCCAAAACAACTGACATTTCCCTTTATAACCCATTGGAGAGATGGCAGTCACTGAATTATTGAAACTCTTCTTGAACCAGTTTATATTATCTGCCTGCCTCCTGTCTTGGAACTCAGTGTTCACTACAACTGTTGTTTATTGATCCCAAAGGTATTTTCCTAGAGTTTCACATTTAGACTGTGGCCAGGAAGCTTAGTTCTAAACTTCTGGATATATGTGAGTCTTTCAGACTCATGAACAAGAAAAAATACCAGCAATGTCATTCTGACTGTCATTTTCCTCTGCTCAATACTTCCAGTGAATTCTAATTGTCTTTTGTATCTTAGAAGCCTTGGGCAATTTGGCATGCAAGACCTGCCACTAATTTAATTATCTTGTATCTATTGTAGGGCTCAGCAAACATACTATGGCCCATGGGTTGGGCACCTGTTTTTGTAAATAAAGTTTTATTGGAATGCAGTCATGCTCTTATTTATGTATTGGCTTTGGCTACTTTCCCACTACAACACTGTAATTGAAAATTGCAACAGTGATTGTGGCTCACAATGCCAAAATATTTACTGTCTCATACTTTCCAAATACTTCCCAGGTGGCTCAGTGGTAAATAACCTGCTCACCAATGCAAGAGATGCAGGAGACCCGGTTTGATCCCTGGGTCATGAAGATTCCCTGGAGAAAGCAATGGCAACCCACCCCAGCATTCTTGCCTGGGAAATCTCATGGACAGAGGAGCCTGGCAGGCTACAGTCCATAGGATTGCAAAGAGTAGGACATTACTGAGAAACTAAGCATGAATGCATGCACACAGGTCTTTTGAAAAAAATGGTTGATAACATCTGCTCTATATCACTGGTTTTTATTTACAGACATTGAACACGATAATAGAAGCTTTCTCAAAATACAGTTTGCTAGAACATACTTATTAAATAAGAATATCTGTGGGTGGTTCTTGGGCCTGATATTTAGAAAAAATACAGTCCAGATGATATTGATACATCTTGGTTAGTAAGCACTGTTCTCTGTGAATTTAGTCATTTAAACATTTTATTTATTTATTTGTTAGTTTGGTTTTGGCTGTGCTGGGCCTTCATTGCTGTGCATGGACTCTCTAGTTGCGGCAAAGCCCCAACTCTCTAGTTGGGTTTTCTCTAGTTGTGGTGCATGGGCTTCTGAATGTAGTGACTTTTCTTCTTGCAGCTCTTGGGCTCAGTAGTTGTGGCACACAAGCTTAGTTGCTCAGCAACATATGGGATCTTCCTATACCAGAGATCCAACCAACGTACCCTACATTGATAGGTAGATTCTTAACCACTGAACCACCAGGTAAGTCTTCACTTTGGTCATTTTATTCATTTTTATTTCTAATGATAGCCTATGGGTACAATTTGAGTCACAGCAAAAATAGCAGCTCAGATTTAACTAATTCTTGCCAAATTGATGACACAGAATATCCATATCCCCTCCAGGGTGACGCCTAAGATATTGTTGGGAGTCGGAGGGTTTTTATCTATAGTTGTGAATGAAAAAGTTTGCCATTCCTCATTGCCACCTATCACCAGTTATCACTAAATATGGATGCTGTATGTTTCTGTCTATAAAGCACTGCCCCCTCTGCCAGGTGTTGCCATGGCTGCCAAGTAGCACAGTCTTCTTTTACAACTGGTAAACCAGAATACCCAAGGTTCACGATGCTTTGTGTTTCATTGCCAAGTACAGACTGATCCTCCCTCACTCCTCTGTGCTCCATTATGTTACAGACTTACCCTAGTCCTGGTACTGATGCCACAACATCTTACAGGGATCTTGGCAAAGCATTTCAGTTTTTTACTTACTCTCCATAAGTCTCAAAAATGAACAAAATATGGACTTGGTCAAGAAGTATTGACCAAGTGTATTCAGATTCATCTGATGTATTCAGATTCATTTACTCTTTGCTTCTCTCTTAATTTGGTTGTGTCTGGCTACTTCTTCACTTAGGACAAATTCTTTCCTAGAAGGTCACTCATGATGAGAAGCCATTTATTCCTCTAGCCTCTAACTCTTACTGTACAATCCCCAAAACACTTAGAAAAACTTTCAATTCTGTAATTAGCATGACATTGAAATCTGTAGAATGCTTACGTCTACAGCTGTTCTTATTAGGAAGTAAGTCACACAGTCCTGAAGGAAAGTATTAGCTGGGTAGATACTCTCTTTGAATGAACAAATAAAAAAAATTGTATATTGAGAGATATTGCAAATGTTGAAAGTGTCTAGAGAATGCCATTTAGGGTGTTTAAAGTGTTTAGGAAGTGTTTTAATTGAGGGTATGGGGATATTTAACCTCTAGAAGAGGAGGCACAAAGGAGATACAATAGATATTTTCAGATATTTGAAAAGATGCTGTACAGAAGGATTTAGCTGCTTCTTTGTAACTGAATTGGGCAGAACTAGGACTGTTGAATGAAAACTAGAATGAGACAGAGTTAAATTAAATCTAAAAAAGGACTGTGAGATTAGAGCAGACTGTTATGAGAAGTAGGAAATTTACTTGTGCTGTATAAATCCTAGTTAAGCCTGGGTGGCCAACTGCATGGGCCTTTGAATAGAGGACTCCACCAGATGGGAGGATGTCAGAGTCCAGCTTCAGCAGCCAGGGATTTAACCTGAAAAGATGAATGGTGTTGGTGATGAGGCAGCCTCTCAGCTTTCTTGGACTGCCTATTTATTTCAAGTTTAAGATTTTCTTTATACTTTTACAAAAGCATTAGGTCAGAGGTTTGACATTTTTAGTTCCCCCTCACCCAGATTTATTATGTCCATAAATCATTGTTGCTCTTCAAACAGAGTTCCTGCTTCAGTGATTTTCTCAGAATCAGCCTTACCATCTATTATCTACTTCTTCTAATGTGTCCTATAGTTGTGATTACATTGTAACTCATGTTAAATTCCTCAGTTTACTACTTATCTTCCTAAATCTTGTTTGCCCCTAACATCCTGAGCTCACTATCTCTTAAAAAGCTATAGTGTCTCTAAAAATTTCTAACTTCTATAAGCTATAGTAAAATATGCTAACTTTATAACATTCTCTAAATCTTTAACTTCTAACTATTTTAATTATTTCTAAGCCCTAAATTCAGTAAACTCTTTTGCCCTAAGAACATTTTCTTCACAACTAGGCTTCAGATAGCAATTCCTCTCATGGCCTCAAGCTACGGCCTATGTGCTCATCCTGGAACACTCTTTTGTAAAAGTCTTTGAACAAATGTCAATGATTAACTTTATGAATTATTTTCTGAGCACAGCTGCAGAAGGCTTTGTGCCTTCTCGTATTTCTCTCAAGAACAATAAGCACCTTAATATTCCTTTTCAGTCAACTCAGCTGAGGAGAGGAGAAAACAAGTCAGAATTACAAGGCCTAACTCTTTGATCCCAGGTCCATGCCTGCTGAATGAAGTTGGGGGGGGGGGGGGTGGCGCTGGGGCTGTGCCTCCATTTTGTCAGTAATGCCTAACGCGGCTCCCGACAGGAGGATTAGCTAGGTCAGCAGATTTCAAAGTGCTCTGAGAGCCCCTAAAGTGTTCCAAATCAGTGCATCAGAAGTAGCTACCTAGGTGAGGGTTGGGGAAGGTAGGACAAAAGATGGAAGTAAGACAATAAAACTGAGAAGGCAGAGTAATATTATACAGTTTTTCTTTACCACCATTGCAACCCCTATGGGACCACTTGGCATATAATAGGCTCTAAGTAAATAGTCAATGAATAAATGAGCAAATAAATGAGTGAGAGGAAATAACTTGTTTCTAATAACAGTGACAAAGTGACCAAATACAAGAATACAGCATTGCCAGTAGTACATGTTTGTGTGTGTGTCTGTGTTGGAGGAGCAGTGAATCTATTATTGAAGATTCCTGGGGTAGAGGAAAGTGAATTTTTAGGTGAAATTGAGTTTAGAAGGAGATGAAAAACATAGGATGGCAGAGGGTAATATAAGAGGATGCAGAATAACAATGTAAGTTTCCTAAGGCAGGGTGATTTATCTGTCTTGTTTAGTCCTAAATTCTCAGTGCAGAACAGAGTTCCTGGCATGCAGTCAATGAAAACATCATTTGTTAAATGAATCCATATATATGATGATGGAAATGAGTCATATACACAACAAACTTGGTTTATCTTAGAATAAATTTGTAAGGTATCAGTACCTTTGAAAGTCATTGGTGCCCAGCTTCCATCTTTGAATAATATTCTAGAATTTCCTTCTTCTGGATAAACATTCCTAGTGTCTCCAACCATTCTTCATGTTAGACTTTGCTTATACCACTTAGTAGCTGTGTGTCCTTGGGTAAGTTCATAACTACTCTGCACTTCTGTTCCTTTTATCTGTGAAACAGAGATAGTGATATTTATACCTCATAGAGTTGTTGTGAGGGTTCAATGAGATAATAATAGAGCCCCCACTTTTTTTCACAGAAGTCCAGCATAGTATAGTGGAAGCATCCAGACATTTGTTCAAGTGTTGGCACCAGATCTTATTAGCTGTTTGAATTTGGATATGTTATCTAATATCTCTGAGCCTCAGAGAGTAGTCTTACTCAAAGGACTGTTGAGGAGACTAAATGAGAGAAAATATATAAAGCATTAAGCACTTACATAGTACATGATAAGTGGTTAATAAGTGGTAGCTATTATGATTATGATTATATGGCTGTATCTCAAGGGCTTCTATTCTGATCTCCCTCTTTGGAACACATTCCTAGTTGGTGCCCAGCCTTGTGAAAGTCAGAAGTCAATAAAATGCTACAAATATCCTCTGATCAGAGGATAATGGGCCAGTCTCCCTATTCTTAGTTTATATATCACACGTTTAACACTGTAGGTTAGACAGAATTAGCTTTTTGGTAGCCCCTGATGAATGCTGATTCATATTGAGCATACTTGAAGGAGTATCGAACATGATTCTAAAACATACTCTCCCTACCTTCTCTTGTCTTTGTGCTTCTGGTTTCTTGGACCACATTTATGACTTCTTTGGGTCATGGGTCCCATCTGTTTCTTTCTTAGCCATGGACTAGCTGGTTCTCTTAGAGCACTCAGCTTCTCATTAGTATGGGTACAGTAGCTTGCATCTACCCCAGTAAGATGCCCAAAGGGTTGATAAATTTGAAAAGTCCTTGGAGATTTCTTACAGAATATGAAAAAAAAAAAAAAAACTTGTTACATGAAATAGTAATGTTTCTTCCAGAATGGTTAGCTCTATTTCATTGCTTTCTCTAAATAGACACTGGAACAATTCAAATGTTTCTGAAGGACATTGTTTATTCAATGTTACAATAGGCTTGCCTTCGGTGGTTGTATTGATGACACTTGATCTTGTGCCCTAAAAAAGTACATAAATAAGAGGCCACAGAAGTTCATGACAAGGACAATGAAAAGTTGAGTTCTTAATTGAACATATTCTTTTTAACTAGTAGGCAATGAGAAATTTCTATCCTTATGTGTATGTGTATTTGTGCAGTACTGTGAACAATAATAAACAATGTTTCATAGCATTTAAGAGCATGGGCTCTGAAATCAAACTGCTTGGATTTGAATTCTATCTGTACCATATACTAGCTGTGTGACCTTATGAAGATTATTTATGTCTCAATTTCCTTATCTAAAAAATTGGGGTGAAAGTAGTACTTTTCTCATATGACTATTATGATGATTAAATGAATTTATGCACATATAGCACTTAGAATAGTGCCTGCTAGGTAGTAAATGCTATGTGTAAGCTATGATTCTTATTCTAGTATGGTTCTCCTCCAATTGACATCTCAATCCATTAGAAAATCCTCTTGGCTCTGCCTTCAAAATACACCCAGAATTTGAATAGTTCTCATTACCTCCATCTCTACTGAACTGGTCGCTTTTCTTAGTTATCGCAGTAGCCTTCAAATAATTCTCTACTTTCACCCTTGCTCCCAGTTCCCACCAGTTCTTGTCAACCCAGCAAGCAGAGTGACTACTTAAACCTCAGTTGGTTATGACTTGCCAATGTTGAATACCTTCTAATAACCTTCATTTCAGAGAAAACCCTAAAAAATCCTTACATGGCCTTATGTGGCTCTTCATGCTCTAATCCCAGTGACCTTTCTGTCCCACTCTCTCAATCTCCCCTGTTAATCACACCACTCCTGTCATCCTGTCTTGTCATTAGCTACTTCTCAAATATGTTAGGCATAATCCTCAGGGACTTTGCATTTGCCTTCTTCTCTGCCTGGAAACACTTTTCCCAGATATCCACTTGACTCTCTCTCTTGCCTCTTTCAGGTCTTTGCACAAACTTCATTTTCCCACTGAAGCCTTTCATGAACCTATGTTTAAAATTGTATCCTCTCGTAATCAGCATTCCATGCTTCCTGAATTTTCCTACCTCACACTGAATACCATTAGGCAAAATGTACGGTCTAATTTATTTGAATATAATTGTCTCTACTCTTCCCGTTAACATATATATTTGTTGAGGTCAGGTACCAAGTTCCATCCACTGCTATGTAGATCTGAACTTGATCATCAATGTATACAATAAATGTTTAAGCTATCCTCTGGATGTTTTATGAAAACATTTCATAATGCTTAGAATGATTATATACGAAGTGCCTTAGGCCTCACTATACTTCCTAATGATCTTGACGTTTCCTTTTTATTTTCAGAAAGTGTTACCAGTGCCAGGAGATCTGTGTATCTCATCAGAATCTAGAGTGTGAGTGAATCTCTGCTAGGGAAGAAACAATAGTGTGGGTACCTTGGTGGGAAGAGCATCACAGAGCAGTAAGAAAACCTGACAGAAATCTTAAACTGTAAGAAGCCTTGAAGACCTTAGAGAACATATAATGCTTTATTTAACAGATGGGCAAATTAAGGTGTAAAAGCTTCCATGGTTTGTTAGCAGCATGTTGAGCTTTCAAATTGTCACCTAGATATCAAGTTCAATGCCATTTTCATTATGTGTGATCCTTATCTCTAGGTGGGAGCCACTGCACTATCTAGTGAAGGTACACTCAACAGGTAGAAACAAAAGAACGTGAGAACAACTCTAAAACTAAGTGTAGTGAGAGAGAAATAACTTTATAAAACTTTGATCCTGAAGGGAGAACAAGAAGAATGGTCAGAATTCATGTGGGTTTATCAGACACTTCTGGAAAGAGATGCATTTTTATGTCCTTTTGAGACAGATAAAGGCTTGAACTGAAAGAAAAGCTTAAATTCTAGATGAAAAAGAAGAATAAACTGCTTGGAATTGTAAAGCAGAAATTAGCAAGTTACTTTTTGTTTTATCTGTTTCTTTGTGGAGATCAAGGTTATGGCAAAAGATAACCTCAGCTAGAGGAAAATGGTCAGTTCTTCACAAGGTGAGGCTTGTTTCACTGAAAAGAGTTTACTCTTCATGCTTATCATTGACTGCTGTCCCATTGATGCTAAGAGATGTTGTCTGTTTTGCAATCTTAAATGGCTGTGTAAAAATGAGGTTAGTGGTTTGTGGTTACCGATAGAAGGAATGAGTTGGACGGGTTGTTTTATATTTGGGGTAGGTAAAGGCTGACCAAGTAGATGTTAGAAGGGGAATGGGTTTAGAAGTTTGGGAAGTAGGACTTAATTTTTGGAAGAGAAAGGAAAGAAAAGATTTTTGAGCACCGTTGTCTACCTCATCCACAGTTTCTTTATTTTTTTTTTTAACATAGTTGTGACAAATCTATATGCCAGAGTTCTGCCGCTTAGTAGATGTTTGACGTTGAACAAACTGCTTATCCTCTCTGAATATAGATACCTTCATCTTTAATACAAATCATAACTATAGTCATCTCTTAGGGAGACTGTGATGACTAAGTGAAGTTACATTAAAGCATTTAAAACACTACCTGGTTCATAGTAGGCACTAAATGATATGTAGATATTATTCTGTATAACAAAGCTCCCTACTTGTATTATATTTCACCAAATAAGTCATATGATTATATACATTCTTATTTGTTCCTCACATAAACCCAGTGATGCAGATGGCATTTTGGTGGTGGTTGTTATTATCAGTTTTATTTTTTGAAGAACTATTGCTTGCCATTGTCATCACTTAAAAGCTATTGCTAGCTTATATGTAGAAAGCATACTTTTTTCCTGTTGCTTTTTCTATGTTGAATCATTCACTTTACTACACTGTTTCAAAATCCAGGGCCAGTGCCTGCTTCTTTCTAAATGTCTATTTCTGTGGCCACTTATTCCTTCTTTGTAGCAAACAGATGCAGGACATTTATTGAGAGGAGCTCTTTAAAGGGCACTATTATGTTTCTGCTTTTAGAGATGGACTTTTCTGACCTTTTAAAGATAAGGCCTTTTATCCAGAGGGAGGATGATGTCTGTTTACATTGATGATTTCTCATCTGTGAGTGTCCAATTGAATAATATAGAGGGCTATTGAAGTGCCACACACTCTGTCAAGGCTGGGCTTACAGCTCATGTAAGGGTGCTAGAGGTTTATATGTTGGGAAAGAGCCAATGACATATGTTCCCTGTGTCATATCCATCAGGACACCATGATTCCCACTGTGTGCAAACAGGATTCTGGGCAAGAGAAACGAAAGACACAGTGAGCATTGAGGTGAAGAAATACGTCTCTGAACACTTAGAGCTCAATTACTCAGAGACTTGACTCCCCAAAATACTTTCTGCATCCTCTGAGACAGTTTAAGACAGTGTGCTTGAGAGAAAGACAGAATCAAAGTGAAAAAACACACTCACACAGTCACAGAACCAAAAAAAAAAAAAAGAGTGAAACTAAGACAGATTGAGTTAGAGACAGATTGAGGAAAATATAGGCAGAGACGGGCCATGGAGAACTCCATTATTCTCTGCATTAATGTAGAAGGCTGCTTTGGCTGGAGTTCAGAGTGAGACAAACAGCCTGCCATGGGGACTGCTTATAAAACCAGGCCCACAATGTGTCCTGGACAATATCAGTGTTCTGCTGAGAGTTACTGGGGCTACTTGGGACATATGCTGCTGCTGCTGCTGCTAAGTCGCTTCAGTCGTATCCGACTCTGTGTGACCCCATAGATGACAGCCCGCCAGGTTCCCCCGTCCCTGGGATTCTCCAGGCAAGAACACTGAAGTGGGTTGCCATTTCCTTCTCCAATGCATGAAAGTGAAGAGTGAAAGTGAAGTCGCTCTGTCATGTCTGACTCTTCGCGACCCCATGGACTGCAGCCTACCAGGCTCCTCCGCCCATGGGATTCTCCAGGCAAGAGTACTGGAGTGGAGTGCCATTGCCTTCTCAGGGAATCTATAACCTGGAAAGTCCATGATGCAAAATGGGAATGGAGGTTCCTAAATAGCTATGGAACATGCAACACTTCTGGAGTCACCAAAATGATCAGACTCCAACAGCCAAGAGTCTTACTCTGCATCTCAAAGGCCAGAGGCCAAAGCCTGTCAGGTGAAGCCATATCCATACCCTGAAAGAAACTGGCCTTCCTATGCAACAAAATGGAGTGATGTAGAGATAATTGAATGATAATGCTCAAAAGTTTCAGATGCAGTTATGTGTAGCCAAGTGGGGTGAGGGGAAATGAGGCGTACAGAAAACATGGATAGAAATGATCTAAAAATATGAGAAACTTGTAAATAAGTTTATATCCTAGCAATAATTCAGAAAAATGACAAAATAGAAGACAGTCTAAGATTGAGACCAACCAAACCAAAAAGAACTCAACCTATATATCTTTATGGGCAGTTGTTCTTCTAACAGATGAGCAATTTACTAGATCTGAGAAATGCTTTAATTGTCTTGAAAGTGACTAACTTCAGTTAAGAGTGGGCCTAATAGTCCCATGATGAAGGTGAAAGATGAGAATGAAAAAGCTGGCTTGAAACTCAGCATTCAAAAACTAAGGTTATGGCACCTGGTCCCATCATTTCATGGCAAATAGAAGGGAGAAAAGTATAAGCAGTGACAAATTTTATTTTCTTGGACTCCAAAATCACTGCAATGGTGACTGCAGCCATGAAATTAAAAGACACTTGCTTGTTGGAAGAAAAGCTATGACCAACCTAGACAGCATATTAAAAAGCAGAGACATCACTTTTCTGACAAAGGTCCATATAGTCAAAGCTATGGTTTTTCCAGTAGTCATGTACAGATGTGAGAATTGGACCATAAGGAAGACTGAGTGCTAAAGAATTGATGCTTTTGAACTATGGAGCTGGAGAAGACTCTTGAGAGTCCCTTGGACAGCAAGGAGTTCAAACCAGCCAGTCCTAAAGGAAATCAACCCTGAACATTCATTGGAAGGACTGATGCTAAAGCTGAAGCTGGAGCTCCAACACTTTGACCACTTGATGTGAAGAGCCAACTCATTGGAAAAGACCCAGATGTTGGTAGAGACTGAAGGCACACCCATTTTGTGTCATGTGTTGATCTGAACATGTATATATCTACTCTTTTAGATTCTTTTCTCATATACACCATTCCAGAGTATTGAGTAGAGTTCCCTGTCCTACACAGTAAGTCCTTATTAGTTATGTATTTTATATATGGTAATGTGTATATGTCAAATGGGCTTCCCAGGTGGCTCAGTGGTAGAGAATCTGCCTGCAATGCAGGAGATGTGGGTTTGATCCCTGGGTCGGGAAGGTCCCCTGGAGAAGGAAATGGCAGCCTATACCAGTGTTCTTGCCTGGGAAAGCCCATGGACAGAGGAGCCTAGTGGGCTATAGTTTATGGGATTGCAAGAGTCGGACACGACCTAGTGACTAAACAACAAGTATGTCAATCCCAATCTTCCAATTGATCCCTCCCCCCTTACCCCCTGATAAGCAAAAGTTTGTTTTCTACATCTGTTAATTCTATTTCTGTTTTGTAGATAAGTCCCTTTTTACCCTTGGTGAAGGTTTTGGTTTACTTTGTTTTCTAAATTCCACCTGAAGTTCTTGTCAAATTTGTTAGGAGTGAGAACAATTTGCCTTAGTCAACATATTTGATTTAGATTGGAGCATCTCTTAGAAATGAGCACCAGAGCAATTGCCCAGCTGGCTTTTCAGGCTCTATGGCTGACATGGAATTTTTTTTTTTTTTTTTTTTTTTTAGTTATACATCCCAGCAAGCCCCTTGCCTTTGAATAGTTTCTTTGTCAACATTTTCCCAGTTCTGCCTTTAGGTTGCAGGGTGACAAGAGATGAATGACAGTGGGGGATGGGATAGAGGATCCTACAAGCAGAACTAGTTTCCTTGGTGGTAGTTATCTCCCCAAGTGTGAAATTTGCATCCATTCAGATCAATGACCTTCTCACAAACCCCACTCAAGTGAACTCAGAAATTACCCAGATATAAGGAGATGGTCCAAACCTTTGTCCTGTCCTTAATAAGCTCTTGTTCCTTTTTCTTTCCCATGCTCTGTTATGCTTCCTTTTATCACATCCTGCATCCCTTCCCACTGTCTGTGTGTGCCTAGATCACAGCATAAGACCTAAAGTCCACTTAACATTCTCCCAGTATCAAAGTACACTATCCTCACAGCACATATCCAAAGAATAATTGGTATGTCTGGGCAAGTATGCAAGCCCATGGCCTATTGTCCTATTTGTCTTTGATAATGGGATTAAGCCAGGCTGTCTAGTTAATAAGTCAATTTATTTTAGGACAAGTCAGTTGCTCTGGACACATAGCCCTATAGCTTTGGGATTTTATTTTATTAAGACTTCTTTTCTTCAGGGCTTGCCTTTTCCATGGGGAAGCTCATCATGAGACTCAGAGGCTAGCACTGCAGGTACTTAACTTGAAGCACTGTGACATATAAATATTTTGAGTCCTCCAAAAGATAAAACAGGAAACTCTGAGGAGGAGATTGCTTCTGTCTCTTTCTCTCACACTCTTTCTCTCTTTACACACACACACACACACACACACACACACACACACAAGGACATGTACCTATATGTGAAAGTGATAGTTGCTCAGTTGTGTCTGACTCTGTGTGACCCCATGAACAACTGCCAGGCTCTTCTCTGTTCGTGAGATTCTCCAAGCAAGAATACTGGAGTGGGTTGCCATGCCCTTCTCCAGGGGATCTTCCTGACCCAGGGATCGAACTTGTATCTGCTGCCTTGCAGGCAGATTCTCTACCATTTAAGCCACCTGAGAAGCCATATAAGTATCTATATATACACACATACATAAACAGATATGTGTGTGTGTATATGCACACATACATACACACATATGTGTATATATACACATACTTTTCCTTCATAATTTGCTTTAATATAATATAAAACTGTTTGAAAATGTACATATCCTTAGCCCATGTCATTCTTCTTTGAGGAACTTATGCTAATGAAATAAGCATGGATATGTGGACAAAGATTCAAGTTGAAAGAATATTCATGTAAGCATTATTTAATTTTATTTAATTGAAAAATCTTAAATGTTCAGTATGGGGCACCATGTACAAATACAATGACACCATTAAAATGTTAAAATTTATTCCTGCATATTGTTTGGTGAAAAATACAGGTTACAGGTTATACACAGTATGTAGTATGAGTGTGTGTGTGTACGTGTGTGTGTGTGTGTATAATGATCAGACAGATATGCAGCATAATATTTGAGGTGATTTTATCTGGGGTTTGGGGCTCTTGGAGACTGAGCAATAAAAACTATGTCAATTGTTCTAATATAAGTTCCTTAGAATTTTTTATTATTAACATTCTGTTGCTTTATTTCATCTTTTTATAAATAATAGAAATAAAACCTTACTAATATCAATTCCCTATATTCTTCCCTCACCCCCAATCCTGAATGTTACAAAATAATAAATTCTTTACATATCTTTCTAATCACTGTGAATAGTATTTTTCTTTTTGTCTTCATTTTCTCATTTGTTACAATAAAAGAATATTGCTTTGGTTATGAGGGAAAGTTATTAAATTTTCTTCACTGATGCATTTACATTTTGATATAATTTGCAAGAGCATTGTATATAAATGATGTCTTCCTAGTATGAAATTACGTGAAGTATAGACTGTATACATTAATCTACATATATGTAAATATATCTTGCTAATTGGCTTTGTCACTTATAAACTCTGAGATCTTGGACAAGTTGCTTATTCTCTTTATCCTTCAGTTCCCTCATCTGAAATGGGGATAGCAACAGTTTTCACCTCATTGGGTTATAGTATGGATTGAATGAGACAATACATGCATTTAGGCTAGTGTCCAGAATATGAGGAATTTTCAGTACAGTGTATACATTATTATTACCATCTTTACTAGTCTAAAAGGAGTCTAATGGATTATATATATGGCAGTTTTAAAGCATGACCACAAATTCTTGGACCTTCTTCATATCACAGGAAACTGAGCTTCTCTGTCTTAATCTGGGTAGACTTCAGACTGCTTTAAACAACAGAATATGGTGAATATTATCCTACATGGGCTCTAAATGTAGAGTTTTAAAAGTCATCTAGTTCCACTAGTTTTTCTTGGAACACTGTGAGGCAAGTCTTTTAAGAACTTTGTAGAAAATTCAACTGTTGGAACGCTCCTATGCTAGAGGTGCCACATAGGTGCAATATCAGTGAGACATAATAAAATGGTCGTTGTTTTAAGTAACTTAGTTTTAAACAGTGTGTTAGGCAGCAGTAGTAACTTGTAGAGATTTTACTATTAGTACTATGGTAACACCATGGCACTGAAAACCCCTTGTGTGTCTTTTCAGTCAGGCAGCAAATGGAAACCAGGAGGACATTGAGGAGACTGTTAGTACGAACTGTGTTGTAGCTCCAGGAAGCTGTTAGTGATGGCTTAAAAGAAGCAAGGAAAATGTTCTTGGAAGCTAGAGGAAAGAAGAGATTTTGTATGCTTTTGAAAGTTTAATAAAACAGAGAATGTACCTGAACTGATGCTTCTGGATAAAGAGGTTTCCATACAGAATATCGAAGATATCAACTGGTTCCTTTTAGTTGCATATCATACAGTATAAACAGAGCTGAACTAAAGAAAGAGCTCTTCAGTTCTCAAGAAAAATTCAGAGGATATATAATAGAGCCGGGACTTAGTAGATTCAACAGTAAAACTATATCTCATCCCCCATCAATATGAGAAGATCCTCAAACTAAGAAAGGACCTGAAGATGAAGATCAAATCTAAGGAATATGGGCTCCAGGGGGGAAAAATTAAGCTAAGGATGTAATCAGAAAATTCTTTGTTAAGTCTTGAAAAAACTTGAGATGTAGCCTCATAAACTCTTTAAGACAGACAAGAGGCTTTCTAAGGATCCAGTTTCACAAAGAGTAAAACATATGAAGGCTTACTTTGAAGTAATATAGGGCTTCCCTGGTAGCTCAGAAGGTAAAGAATCTACCTGCAATGCAGGAGACCTAGGTTGGATCCTCAGGTCGGGAAGATCCCTGGATAAGGGAAAGGCTACCCACCACAGTATTCTTGCCTGGAGAATTCCATGGACAGAGAAGCCTGGTAGGCTATAGTCCATGGGGTTACAAAGAGTTGGACACGACTGAGTAACTAACACTTTCACTTTCACTGAAATAATATGGGGGTATGTCTTTAATGGAATGGGTCATAAATTAATGCATATTAAGTTTTCAATTTTTTAAAAAATAATTATGCCAGCTTGAACTTAAAGGGGCTGAGAAAATATAAAATTAAAAGAGAACCTTGGATACAAAACATTTATAAGGAAATAGGCTGAGGAAACTACTTAGTTGCCAACATCGATGACTTTTTAAAAGTTAATTAATTTATTTTAATTGGAGGCTAATTACTTTACAATATTGTAGTGGTTTTAGCATACATTGACATGAATCAGCCAGGGAGACCCAAGAGACCAGAGAATAGAGTCAAGATCCAGAGAGTAAAACTGGACCCTAATAAAGATACCGTATGGGAATTCTCAATTTCAGGATTGCCCTGGACTTAGATGTGCTGCTATGTGCTTACTGTCTCCCTCTTTAAATGGAAGTATCTACTCTAATTATGTTGTACCCACGTGCTGTTGTATGTTGGGTAGAATATAACTTGTTTCATTTTATAGGTTTTCACATTGAAAACCTGTCTAAGGAACTGAATCCAGGAAGCCTCATATTCACCTGGACTTGATTAAGATCCTGGACAAAGTCCTGGACTTTAAACCTGAGCTTGATGCTCAGATTATATACACTTGGAGAGCACTGGGAGAGATTGAGTATATTTTGGATGTGTGAGAAATATAATTTTTAGCAAAAGAGTGCATTGTGGCTATTTTAAATAAATGGTTCCAACTTCTGTGACATTTCTCATATGGAGAGGAATAATCTGTACCCTTCCCCTTGAATCAGGTTGGCTTATAACTTTAACGATAACCCTGTATGCGAGACAGCAAAAGAGATACAGATGTATAGAACAGTCTTTTGGACTCTGTGGGAGAGGGAGAGGGTGGGATGATTTGGGAGAATGGCATTGAAACATGTATAATATCATATAAGAAACGAATTGCCAGTCTAGGTTAGATGCAGGATACAGGATGCTTGGGGCTGGTGCACTGGGATGACCCAGAGAGATGGTATGGGGAGGGAGGGGGGAGGGGGGTTCAGGATTGGGAACACATGTACACCCGTGGTAGATTCATGTTGATGTATGGTAAAACCAATACAGTATTGTAAAGTGAAATTAAAAAAAATAAATACGTGCCTTGTGATGCTAGCTCTTAAGAGGCAGTGTAGCTTTCTTTTTTTTTTTTTTTTGAAGCAGGATACTCAGTCTGGGGGAAGGTTGCTGCCATGTAAGGAGTTCCACCACCCCTAGACCACATTGCTGAAGCTGCCATATGTCAGTTGCTCTGGTTGTCAGTCTCAGCTAAGCTTAGCCTCTAGACTTTGACAAAATGCAAGGTAAGTAAGTGAAGTCATCTTGGTTCTTCAAGACTACATAGTTCCAGCTGACTACCACTAAGTGATCCCAGTTGATCCACATGAAGCTACAAATAACTCAGCTTTGTCCTGATAGAATTTTTGATCTAAAGAATTTATGATGTATAATAAAATTCACACTATTTCATGCCAATAAGTTTTTGGATAGTTGGTTATGCAGAAATAGTAAGTTAAACATGTAGTTTTAGTGTTATCTGTAAAATAGAAAATATCTTCATATAGAAAAAGAAAAAGTGATATCCAGGATGCCTCCATTGTTCACTTTAAAATGACTTCCTCCTGTGGCTAACAGTCATTGACATTCTTGATGTCAATAATAGATATTCTTCGATGCCTGTAGTGTTACATGGGAGCCAGAAGTCTTTACAGGAATAGACTGCCCATGACATACTTTTGGGCTGTAATATGGGATACCAAGAAATGTTTCTAACTTCAAGATATCTTCTAGCCACCCTCTGTTAGTGACTGAAACTCCTTTTATCTAAGTCATTGCTTCATATATAATATCCCCTGTCTAGGTAGACTGGAACAATGAAGAAACTGCTGCAGATGGGATGTGCTGTACTTAGTTGCTCATTCATGTCCAAGTCTTTGCGAATCCATGGGCTGTAGCCCGCCAGTCTCCTCTGTCCATGGGGATTCTCCAGGCAAGAATACTGGAGTGGGTGGCCATGCCCCCCTCCAGGGGATCTTCCCAACCCAGGGATCAAACCCAGGTCTCCCTCCTTGCAGGCGGATACTTTACTGTCTGAGCCACCAGGGAAGACCACAGATGGGATGGAGACCTATTCTTAGCTACTGGTAACCCATAGCAGATACATTTTAGATACTTTCCTATTGTCCTTGGAAAGCAGAGAGAAAGGCTATGGAGAAGGAGGTGTAAAATAGGAAGGTTTATGAATGAGAGGAGAGAGCAGTCCCATACCTGTGATCTGTCCTTAGTTGCTCAGTTGTGTCCAATTCTTTGCGACCCTGTAGACTGTAGCCCATGAGGCTCCTCTGTCTATGGGGATTCTTCAGGCAAGAATACTGGAGTGGGTTGCCATACTCTCCTCCAGGGGATCTTCCCAACCTTGGGATTGAACCCAGGTCTCTCGCATTGCAGGCAGATTCTTTACCATCTGAGTCACCAGGGAAGCCCCTATACTTGGGATGGAGAGAGAGTATTTGATAAAGACAGCTCTAGGTGGGTTTCTACAGAGGTGAGTCTTAGCAGTAGGGAACATCCTGAGAATACTAGGTATCTAAGGATGAACTGGAAAAATACAAGATTGAGTTATTCATCCTTATATCTCAAGGACCAACCCTACATAAACTTCTTTTGCAGAAACTCTCAATTGGTAAATGGAGTCTGTGTGTATGTGTGTGTGTATGTATGTATGTGTGTGTGTGTGTGCCTGTAAATAGATATTTATTTAGAGAGGGGGGAGGCGAAGGAGAAAACATTTGAGTTTGGGTGCTTATTATGCTAATAATAGTATTTACTCATATCTGTATACTGCTTCCAAGTTTATGAAGCATATTTACATGCTGGGAAAGAGCAAAATAATAATACAATCCCCGACCCAAATAATCACAATGGTGTGATCACTTACCTAGAGCCAGACATCCTGGAATGTGAAGTCAAGTGGGCCTTAGGAAGCATCACTACGAACAAAGCTAATGGAGGTGATGGAATTCCAGTTGAGGTATTTCATACCCTAAAAGATGATGTTGTGAAACTGCTGTACTCAATATGTCAGCAAATTTGGAAAACTCAGCAGTAGCCACAGGACTGGAAAAGGTCAATTTTCATTCCAATCCCAAAGAAAGGCAATGCCAAAGAATGCTCAAACTACTGCACAATTGCACTCATCTCACACGCTAGTAAAGTAATGCTCAAAATCCTCCAAGCCAGGCTTCAGCAGTACGTGAACCGTGAACTTCCAGATGTTCAAGCTGGTTTGAGAAAAGGCAGAGTAACCAGAGATCAAATTGCCAACATCTGCTGGATCATCAAAAGAGCAAGAGAGTTCCAGAAAAACATCTATTTCTGCTTTATTGGCTATGCCAACATCTTTGACTGTGTGGATCACAATAAACTGTGGAAAATTCTGAAAGAGATAGGAATACCAGACCACCTGACCTGCCTCTTGAGAAACCTATATTTAGGTCAGGAAGCAACAGTTAGAACTGGACATGGAACAACAGACTGGTTCCAAATAGGAAAAGGAGTACATCAAGGCTGCATATTGTCACCCTGCTTATTTAACTTCTATGCAGAATACATCATGAGAAACGCTGGACTGGAAGAAGCACAAGCTGGAATCAAGATTGCTGGGAAAAATATCAATAACCTCAGATATGCAGATGATACCACCCTTATGGCAGAAAGTGTAGAGGAACTAAAGAGCCTCTTGATGAAAGTGAAAGAGGAGAGTGAAAAATTTGGCTTACAGCTCAACATTCAGAAAACTAAGATCATGGCATCTTGTCCCATCACTTCATGGCAAATAGATGGGGAAACAGTGGAAACAGTATCAGACTTTATTTTTCTGGGCTCCAAAATCACTGCAGATGGTGACTTCAGCCATGAAATTAAAAGACGCTTACTCCTTGGAAGGAAGGTTATGACCAACCTAGACAGCATATTCAAAAGCGGAGACATTACATTGCCAACAAAGGTCCATCTTGTCAAGGCTATGGTTTTTCCAGTGGTCATGTATGGATGTGAGAGTTGGACTGTGAAGAAGGCAGAGTGCCGAAGAATTGATGCTTTTGAACTGTGGTGTTGAAGAAGATTCTTGAGAGTCCCTTCGACTGCAAGGAGATCCAACCAGTCCATCCTAAAGGAGATCAGTCCTTGGTGTTCACTGGAAGAACTGATGCTGAAGCTGAAACTCCAATACTTTGGCCACCTTATGCGAAGAGCTGACTCATTGGAAAAGACCCTGATGTTGGGAAAGAGTGAGGGCAGGAGAAGGGGATGACAGAGGATCAGATGGTTGGATGGCATCACCAACTCAATGGACATGGGTTTGGGTGGACTCCAGGAGTTGGTGATGGACAGGAAGGCCCGGCATGCTGTGGTTCATGGGGTCGCAAGGAGTCAGACACGACTGAGTGACTGAAGTGAACTGAACTTACATTTTTACATGAGTGAACATACTTTAAAAAAGATGAAATGACTTGCCCCAAATCACAAACTAGGTTACATTGGAAAAGTTAATCTCAAATTCCATGACTCTTGACTACTTCTATGACACTGCCGTTAGGATTCAAAGTTGTATCTTCTTTGTATATGTCAATTTACGTTGATGTAGAGTGCATACAAAGTGAAATACTCTGTGTGCAGGTACTGCTAATGCATTTTTTTCTCCTTACTAATTGAAACTGTAATGCTCACAATACATCATCATAACAACCTGCAAACAATTGTCCAGATTAAATTTGGAGCCTGGAATGCACATCTTTAAGTATTGTATGGATCTTGGAAGCCTTTCAATTATACCAAGAATTCAGTTTTAATTTTTGATGGAATTATATATATCAGAAGACATAAGATTTAGGGTATAGATCAAATGCAGTTAAAGTAAGGTAATTATGAAAAACAGAACTCCTCTGGTTTTAAGGCTGCCATAGTACATGCATACAGATAACATTGGTAATGGTTTCAAAGCAAAATGAATTTCCAGGGATGAAACCATTGGATGACTCAGTCCAGCATCAGAACCCAGTTTTGGATCACATGGAGGGAGAAGCAGTATGGAAGGGCAGCAGAATATATTGTTGTTTAGTCCCTCATTTGTGTCCAACTCTTTGTGATCCCATGGACTATGTCCCACCAGACTCCTCTGTCCATGGGACTTCCCAGGCAAGAATACTGGAGTGGGTAACAATTTCCTTCTCCAGGGGATCTTCCGAACCCAGGGATTGAACCTGAATCCCCTGCATTGGCAGGCAGATACTTTACCACTGAGCTACCAGGGAAGCCCAGTGGGATATCTGCTGCCCTGTAATTCAAGAATCCTGATTTCTAAGTCCTTTTTATTTTGACTGGCTATGTGTTTTGGACAAGAGATTCATTGAGTTTCAGTTGCCATCAAAGTGGAGATTTATTTTTTTACCTGTCTGAAGGCAGGCAGCTAGAGCAGATGCTTTCCTGAGATCTCTTCCCATTTTAAGGTCTCACATTGTAATCTTTCCTCTTTGGTTTCCCTTTCCCTTCTATGGATCTTTCATTCATGACTTTAAGCCCTTTGTAACTGATTTATACTTTGAACCTTCATGGCAATGGGTTCCACTGAAGCTCTGATTCCATTTTCTGTAAAACCCACGTTTTCAAGTACCGTAAGAATGTGGAGTCAGATTAGTATTCTAGTTCTTGGTCCAATCTGTTCAGTTTTTTGGTGACACAAAGTCTCAGGCTGATTTGAAACACCAGAAATGCAAAAGAAGAGCTGTGGGTAAAGGGGGAAATAATTTAAGCCCCATCTTCATTTACTTCCTAAATCACTTGCATTTATAATTGATGAAGCATTTTCTTCATAAATTTAAAATCGACTCCTCCAATCCTTTGTTTAATAAAAATTAATTTCATTATTGTCAGACAGCTTACATTTCTTAGGGCTATATATTTGCTTTAATTTTTAGCTACATTATAAATTTTTACAATCATCAGAAAATAACCAATAGTGGTATTATATAACATGAAAGTGTTAACCTAAGTCACAGTGGAGATAGGTACTGTTTGAGTAAAGTATATTCATAATCCAAGAAAATGGAAGTTGTTTACAGCAAACATTAATTATAAGAACAATCATTTGAGCAACATCACCTATTTGAGGGACAGTCAATAACTGAATCTCATGCCAGTATTGTTTTACAACCCAAATTATATTTGTTTATTTTTTAAATTTAAATTTATTTATTTTAATTGGAGGCTAATTACTTTACAATATTGTATTGGTTTTGCCATACATCAACATGAATCTGCCATGGGTGTACACATGTTCCCCATCCTGAACCCCCCTCCCACCTCCCTCCCCGTACCATTTTGAGTCAGAAGATAATGTGAGGTTTTTTTTTTGGTCACTTTATTTATTTTTTAACTGAAGGATAATTGCTTTACAGAATTTTGTTGTTTTCTGTCAAACATCACAAGAATCAGCCATAGGTACAAACTTGAGTTATTACTTTTAATTACATTTTCTTTCATATTTTAGTAAGTCAGGACAATGAATAACTCTAATGGATCTTCCAGTATATTCCTATAGCTAGCATCAAGTCACCTCAAATCTTAGGTGGGGTGTTCAAACTGGAATTGTACTTCATAATTTATTTTATATGAAGCAACCATCAACCCATATTTATTCTTTCATTTATTCAGCAAATATTTTTAAACAATTTGCTTTGGGGCAGACACTGTGCTAAACACTGAGGATATCATGGTGATCAAGACAGATACTGTTCCTGTCCTCATGGGATTTAATGTCTATCAAGAAGACAGTCACAGAACAAGTAATTACAAGTGTTTGTAGTATTGCTCAGGGCAATTCAAGATGAGCTTTACTCATGCTCAGGCTACACATTACCAGTTGTGTGCTGAGTTGAGATTCCTTCTCACCACCTCACTTTCATGTTTCTAATTTCACTGTTCTAAAACACTGTCTCACACAATTGTTGTGATAACAGAATGAGATATTTGATAGAAAAGATGCTCAACGTTGCTCATTATTAGAGAAATGCAAATCAAAACCACAATGAGACATCACCTCACACCAGGCAGAATGTCCATCATCAAAATGTTGACAAACAGTAAATGCTGGAGAGGGTGTGCAGAAAAGGGAATGCTCTTTCACTGTTGGTGGGAATGTGAATTGATACAGTCACTATGGAAGCTGGTATGGAGATTCATTAAAATACTAGGGATAAAGCCACCATATGACTCAATAATCCCACTCCTAGGCATATACCCTGAGGAAACTGAAATTGAAAAAGAGACATGTATCCCATTGTTCACTGCAGCACTATTTACAATAGGTAGAACATGGAAGCAAACTAGATGTCCATAGACAGATGAATGGATAAAGAAATTGTGGTACATATACACAATGGAATATTACTCAGCCATAAAAAGAAATACATTTGAGTCAGTTCTGATGAGGTGGATGAACCTAGAGCCTATTATACAGAGTGAAGTGAGTCAGAAAGTGAAAGATAAATATCATATTCTAACATGTATATACAGAATCTAGAAAAATGGTCCTGAAGAATTTATTTACAGGGCATCAGTGGAGAAACAGACATAGAGACTAGACTTATGGACATGGAGAGAAGGAAGGAGAGGGTGAGATACATGGAAAGAGTTACATGGAAACATATTATCATATGTAAATAGATAGCCAACAGGAATTTTATGTATGGCTCAGGAAATTCAAACAGCGGCTCTGTACCTAGAGGAATGGGATGGGGAGGGGGATGGGAGGGAGGTTCAAAAGGGAGGGGATATATATATATATATATATACCTATGGCTCATTCATGTTGAGGTTTGACAGAAAACAAGAAAATTCTGTAAAGCAATTATCTGTCAATAAAAAAAATTAATTCAAAGAAAAAAAAAGTATAATGTGAAGTGGCCCATACATGTTAGTGCTGCCAGTATTATTCTTTACATGCGTCAGTCAGTAGGCATAATTAGGCCATTTAGATTCAGAATCCTCTCACTTGTTCCTTCATTCCTATCCCTGGTTACCAATTGCCACCTTCCTTTATTCCTAATGCCTTCTACTCACTGCCCACACTGACCTTGGCCCAAACATATCACCATCATATATTTTGCCAGTAAGTGTGTGATTCCCTGTTAGAACTAAGGCATTGAAATTACAAATTCATAAAAAATATTTTTTAGAGAAGGTGTGTTTGAGATGTGTTTTCATAGATAAGCAAAATAGATTGGTTTAATAAGAAAATATTCTTCAAGGTGTAGTGATTTAGTGAAAATGGAAATCTAAGACAGGTTAGGTAGGCAGCGTCATGTGGGATATTCTGAGGTTGGAGCAGTGCCAGAGAAGCACAATGTAATAATAATAATAATAATAAAAGCTTGACTGAGAGTTGGGAAATCTGACTTCTACCCCTGTCACTGATTGTGATGAGCTTTGACACCTTGTGCCATTATCCTCTTTGTTTTTCAGATTTCTAATTTGAAAAAAAAAAAAAACATATGGGGAAGTGGTGGTTGGATTAAAGAATCCCTTCTATGAAATAAGTAAAGCAAATAGAAGGTTATTAACATAATCTGATAATGCTACAAAGACTAGATGCATAATGATGGCAGTGGAAATGGGGCAGAAAGGACAAATTGGAGAAAGAACTATATTTTCGGTCTTATTGTTTAGATTCAATGACTATGTATAATACATGGGTTAGAGGGAGGACTCAAAGCTGTCTTCAAAGCTGTCTTCAAAGTGTCAGTTTCGAATAACTGGGTAAATTAGATTGACAATAACAGAGATGATGGAAGAGAGAAAGAACTATATGAGTGTAGAGGATCAGCTGTCAGTGAAATGGGAGGAGATTCAAGACTATATGATACTCTGTTGGGATGTTAACATTTACAGAAGAAGGGAGAGGGCAACCATGCCCATATTATTGCAATCTGAAAAGAGGTTTGAAAAAAGTATTTGGTGTTTAGAAGATGAATTCACCTAAGCAAAGATGAATGAGATAAATAGGCAAATGTGTACCTATGTACATGTACCAAACACATTTCCTTCTCCATGATATGCCATATTATCTCTGAAGAAATGGAAAAACTCAAAACACATGTCGTTCCCAAACCCGTGGTGGATTCATGTCAATGTGTGGCAAAACCAATACAGTATTGTAAAGTAAAATAAAGTAAAAATTAAAAAAAAAAACACACATGTCGGAGGTCTTTGGTTTGCCTTTCATTGTGTATATACACTGGTTGGGAAAGAGTGGACTGTAAACTAAATATTAAGGAGCTGTCAACACATTGAAGGTGAAAAATTGTGAAGCAAAGTGGAGGGCCCTGTGATTCCCCAGTCTTATTTCTAGATACTTTTTAGTTCAAATGAGATCGTATTTCATGGTCAGTGAGAAAGTCTACTTTTTACTTCTCTTGATTTCTTGGTTTTTCTATACACACAGGCATCTAAGAATCTGTAGTAATTATCTGCCTTTTCTCTCTTCCTTTCTCTCTGTCATGCTTAATTTCACAATCGTTTTCCTGCAAATGAGGTTGGATAGAGCAGAGATGTGTTGTACATCATCTGTCACAACATATTGAAAGGAACGCACAATTGTGTACAGATTGTATAACACCTTTAGATGAATCTTATTTCCTTCCCTTGAATGGTGCTAATAGAATATGAAAGCAAAACATGATTCTATAAGATTATTATTATGGTATTGTATAAAGGCTTGGAGCCACTCAAATGATTTGGAATTAAAAACAAATGTGTTCTCTGAGAAGTCCATATTATTGTCACAGAGATGAAAACCTATTTCTTTTATCAGCTAGGGTCCCATGATATTTACCCTCTTGTCTCTTCTTCTTTACCCCAGAGACTTCTCAAAATCTCTCCAAAAATAATTGCAGTGCAAGTGAATAAAGATATCTTATCTAGTACAAATATTAGAAAAGGTTGGTTTTCCTCTCAGATAAAAATAGTCTTGTTATCTATTTACACTGTGTCTTGAGTGTTGGTAACACATGTGAAAAGTGTAGCATACCCAGACTAGGAAACCATTGTTAAAGTCTTTTTGTGGAAGGGATGTCAGTTAACTTGTCTCTCACTCTGGGTACCAGAACCTTGACTGCAATTGTCAGGTGGGTGTGACCATCCCAGCTAACTCTAAACAAAATGTCACAGGTTTAACACATAACTTGAAGATAAAACTAAAAGTCTAGCTGAACTAACAAACACAATGTGATGAAAATTTTCAAGATGGTTAGGTATCTGTGATATAGTATTTTGTAAATGATAAGTTGTGCTCAGATATGAATATCTAATTTCCATGTACAAGGAATTTTTAAGGCTTTAGCCACTTGAAGGTACAGACATTTCTGTCTTCTTATCAGATCCACATTTCTTTAATTTTGGAGTTGTCCAAGTCCTTCTGATGCTTGTCAGAGTGCCTGGAGCTGTTTTTGCCCTGTGCTGCTCTGCCCTGGGGGCGTTCTATATCAAGGCTCTTTATTTTAGCCTCTGATGAAGCACTTGCTCCAAAATAATTTTCATTTCAGAGTACTTATCAGTTTTATTCCTAAAGAACCATGGAATCTCTCTGAAATGTCTCCCATGTATTGCATATTACATTGGGGATGATTTCTTATATGTTTCTTTGGCCCCTTGATTTTCTATTTCTCTACTATGAATATTTTGTGTTTTCTGGGAAGATGTCTCGGTCCATACTGTGAAGATGGAAAGTTCTAGATTCTTCACTTACTGTGTTGGAGAAACTAGCTTCCAGACTGCATCTAAGTTGTAATGGCTGAAGCTTGGATGCCATAGCATTTTCTATTTAACACTATTAAATATCTCCCCCTCATTACAGCAATTTAGGATTTTATTGTTTTATATCCATTGTTAGGTACATTATGCTCGGTCTCAGTGAAACTTAAAATCAGGCATGACTTCTGCTTTCATGAACCAAAACTCCAAATGGACAAATTTTGAGCTGAAGGAAATAAGACAATGTAAGAGGTAAGACTTTTTCTATTTACATTTTTTCAGTGTGGTGGCACTTGTAATTGAAAAGGGAACCCTCTTGCACTGATGGTGGGAATGCAAATTGATATAGCCACTGGGTAGGACAGTATGGAGATTCCTTTCAAAACTAGGACTAAAACTACCATATGACCCAGCAATTCTACTACTGGACATATACCCTGAGGAAACCATAATTGAAAAAGACACATGTACCCCAATTGCAACACAATTTACAATAGGTAGGACATGGAAGCAACCTAGATATCCATCAAAAAATGAATGGATAAAATAGTTGTAGTACATATACACAATGGAATATTAGTCAGCTATAAAAAGGAATGCATTTAAGTTGGTTCTAATGAGGTGGACAGACGTAGAGGTGGACAAATGTAAAGCCTATTATACACAGTAAAGTAACTCAGAAAGAGGAAGACAAATATCTTATATTAAAGATATATTAATATCATATTAATTATCTAATATTAATATTTCACGTCAGCATGAAAGTCGAGGCAGTGCAGGGAAAATAGGTTCCTCTGGAATGGACTGAGACATTTGGGGGACTATTGATAATCTTATATTATCAAATATCTTATATTAATATCTTATATTAATATATTTATTATATATTAAAAAATATATATGGAATCTAGAAAGATGGTACTGATGAATCTATTTACAGGGCAGTAATGGAGGGAAGGTGACTTCCCTGGTGGCTCAGATAGTAAAGCATCTGCCTACAATGCGGGAGACCCAGGTTCAATCCCTGGGCCGGGAAGATCTCCTGGAGAAGGAAATGGCAACCCACTCCAGTACTCTTGCCTGGAAAATCCCATGGACGTAAGAGCCTGGTAGGCTACAGTCCATGGGGTTGCAAAAAGTCAGACACGACTTCACTTTCACTTTCAATGGAGATTCAGACATAAGACAAGACTTTGGACACATGAGGGAGAGAGAAGGTGGGATGGTATGAGAGAGTAGCATTGAAACATATATATTACCATATGTAAAGTAGATAGCCAGCAGGAATTTGCTGTATGACAGAGGGAACCCAAAGCCAGTGCTCTGTGACAACCTAGAGGGGTAGGATGTGGAGGGAGGTGGGAGGGAGGTCTGAGAAGGAGGGGAGATATAGATACCTATGACTAATTCATGTATATGTATGGCAGAAGCTATCACAATAGTGCAAAATAATTATCCTCCAGTTAAAAAGTAAAATTAAATTAAAAAAATTTTGCAAATTTCTTGTTTTAGTGCTACACTGCTGCTGCTAAGTCACTTGTCAAAAGGTGACGTCTAGCTTAGAGAATGGCTCCATCACTAGATGAAGATATTTGCATGGAAAATCACGTTAAAAGTTTAAACAACTAAAGTCCAATTAAGTACACTCCTTAATTAATTGGGATAAGTGATGCTTCAGGTTTAGGAGAAAATGATATATAACTGGAAAGAATTCCATGTCAAGCAACCAGTGAATGAGTTATTTATTCATTCATTAACTTAGCAGTCAGTCAGTTCAGTTCAGTTGCTCAGTGATGTTCAACTCTTTGTGACCCCATGGACTGCAGCATGCCAGGCTTCCCTGTCCATCACCAACTCCTGAACCTTGCTCAAACTTATGTCCATCAAGTAAGTGATGCCATCCAACCATCTCATCCTCTGTTATCCCCTTCTCCTCCTGCCCTCAATCTTTTTCAGCATCAGGGTCTTTTCCAATGAGTTAGCTCTTTGCATCAGGTGGCCAAAGTATTGGAGTTTCAGCTTCAGCATCAGTCCTTTGAATGAATATTCAGGACTGATTTCCTTTAGAATAGGCTGGTTTGATCTTGCAGTCCAAGGGACTCTCAACATAGCAGTAGGCACTGGTTATACTGACAAAGGACACAGTCCTCACATTCAAATTAGAAATAGAGAAAGGAATGTTCTAAGTATGGACCTCAGCACAGAATAGTATGGAATACATAGGACAGACAACTAAGGCGCTCTTGGGGAAGGAGTCCTGAGGTGGTGGAATATGAAGTTCATTTTGAAGAATTAAGAGAAGTAGCTTCCCTGGTAGCTCAGCTGGTAAAGAATCCACCTGCAGTGTGGGAGACCTATGTTTGATTCCTGGGTCGAGAAGTTCCCCTGGAGAAGAGATAGGCTACCCACTCTTGTATTCTTGGGCTTCCCTTGTGGCTCAGATGGTAAAGAATCTGCCTGCAGTGTGGGAGACCTGGGTTTGATCCCTGGGTTGGGAAGATCCTCTGGAGGAGGGTATGGCACTCCAGTATTCTTGCTTGTAGAATCCTCATTGACAGAGGAGCCTGGTGGGCTACAGTTTATGGGATCACAAAGAATCAGACATGACTCAGTGACAAAGCACAACAGAGGTAGGCCAAGTGAAGTGGTGGAAAAAGGGCACAGGGCACTCTTGGGCAAAGGAAAAACATGAGAGAAGAAAGCATATATTAAAAACTTGCAGTTCAGTATGACTGCAGCACACAGGAAGCCATAGGCTGTGACATGAGTGGAAGTTGGACCAGTAGGCAGAAGCAGATCATTAAGAATGATCTTAATCATCAGGTTAACACATTTAGAATGTCTCTTGAAGACATGGGGAAGTTACTGAAGACTTTTCAGATACAAGGAGTCATGGCCGTATTTGCAGTTTAGAGATACTTCTGGTGCAATGTGGAGGCTGAATTTAAGACAAGAAGAAAGAAGAATAGTTGGGTATTGTATTAAACCAGGTGAGAAATGAGGAGGTAGTAATAGAATGAATGGGGGCAGATATCTGAAAAAACAAGAAAGATTTATAGGGTTGAGTGGGCAAGATTGGATGTACCAATAAAAAATATATAGATATAGAAAATAAGAGAACTAGAAGAAGAGGACATAATGATGCTGATAAAATCAATTTTGTACATGAAAAAAATACCTGGAGGTGAAAATTCTGTTTTCCAGGTGCTTGGACTTTGGCCAGTGGTGTAGAGTATGCCAATCCAAAGATCCTGTACCAGTCTCATTTAGTAAAGAGAGACACAAGTATCCTCACTAGACAAGATTGATTGAAGAAAAGCTCACATTAAGCTTCAGTTACACAGGAATTTAATTAGCTGGAACCCACCATTCCTTTAAAATCTCTCTTATTGAAGCTTTATTGTGTTTCTTAGATGATAAATCTATTCTGGAGTTGGCTATTGTATGATATCACTGTAAGTTTGGCCCTTTCATTATTTTGAAAATGCATCATGTTTCCCTAATCACTGCCAAAGAGACAGAGAGCCGTCCTCCACTCTACAGTTGATCAAGTTCTCTTTAGTGTGATATTTGCATTCTCTGATACCCCCAGAGTGATCTGTTATTTTTTCCTTGACTCTTCACTCATTCATTATTGATTTTTCTTGAAGGATGCCAAAGAAATTACTGCTTACCTCTTTCTTCATCCTCTATGAAAGGATCTCAAATGCCTTCTTAGGGCCCTCCAAAATCAAGAGTTGTTTATGCCAATCACACAACTCAGCATTTTTTTCTCAGCTTTTCAAGAGAAAAGTTTAAAGTGCCTCCTGATTAAGGTACTTGAGAGAGTGATTGTTGCTCTGAATAGAGTTCTATACTTTCCTCTTCTTTCCTTAGAGCTTCCTTCACCTTCCATCAAGCAACGTGGGGCACAGCCTCAAGTCAACAAAGTGCTGAGGAATGGAGGCATTCAGATTGCTAGTATTTCCTAGTTATTGTCTAAAAACTAGTGGAAACACCTTTGATTCTTTTGTTTTTACTGACAGTCTTTTTTAAAGTATCTAAATCTACATTGTTTCCCATTGTACCTGTGCTAGTGAATCAAACTGAATTGACCTTTGAAGTTTCCTCTGATAAATGGTCTCTTTAGGACTGCTGCCATTATTCTGAACTTTATCAATCATTGTCAGTTAAAGATTAAAAGAACACGGCAGCATGGTCAAACAGAGGTGGATTTGACTTGTGATTCAGTCATTTGCTAGCTGTGTGACCTTAGCTACATCATTTATTTTTTCTGAGTTCCTTCTTTTCCTCATCTGTAAAAGTCATACACATTCTGCTTTCTTCTTGGTCTTGGTGTGGGTTTCAAATAAGGAAAGTATATATTTTTTCCAGTTTCCACAAACTAACACAGGTAACTTGGATGCCTGTATTATGAAATATGGGCATATAGCTTAGAAAATATGGGAGAAAAAAGTGAAGATTGTTGCTGCTATTCTCTTAAAGATCCAGTGAATATTGTCTGATGATTTGGCAGAATTTATGTGTTAAAGAAAGATATTTACAGAAAGTTTGTTTTTTTAAATATAAATTTATTTATTTTAATTGGAGGCTAACTACTTTACATTATTGTATTGGTTTTGCCATACATCAACACGAATCCGCTACAGGTGTACACGGGTTCCCCATCCTGAACCCCTCTCCCACCTCCCTCCCTGTACCATCTTTCTGGGTCATCCAAGTGCACCATCCCCAAGCATCCTGTAAAATGCATTGAACCTGGACTGGTGATTCATTTCATATATGATATTATACATGTTTCAATGCCATTCTCCCAAATCATCTGACCCTCGCCCTCTCCCACAGAGTCCAAAAGACTGTTCTATACATCTGTGTCTCTTTTGCTGTCTTGCATACAGGGTTATCATTACCACCTTTCTAAATTCTATATATATGTGTGTTAGTATACTATATTGGTGTTTTTCTTTCTGGCTTACTTCACTCTGTATAATAGGCTCCAGTTTCATCCACCTCATTAGAATTGATTCAAATGTATTCATTTTAATGGCTGAGTAATACTCCATTGTGTATATATACCACAGCTTTCTTATCCATTTGTCTGCTGATGGACATCTAGGTTGCTTCCATGTCCTGGCTATTATAAACAGTGCTGCGATGAACATTGGGGTACACATGTCTCTTTCAATGCTGGTTTCCTCGGTGTGTATGCCCGGCAGCGGGATTCCTGAGTCATATGGAAGTTCTATTTCCAGTTTTTTAAGGAATCTCCACACTGTTCTCCATAGTGGCTGTACTAGTTTGCATTCCCATCAACAGTGTAAGAGGGCTCCCTTTTCTCCACACCCCACCCAGCATTTATTGCTTGTAGACTTTTGGATCGCAGCCATTCTGACTGGCATGAAATGGTACGTCATTGTGGTTTTGATCTGCATTTCTCTGATAATGAGTAATGTTGAGCGTCTTTTCATGTGTTTGTTAGCCATCTGTATGTCTATTTTGGAGAAATGTCAGTTTAGTTCTTTGGCCCATTTTTTGATTGGGTCGTTAATTTTTCTGGAATTGAGCTGCAGGAGTTGATTGTGTATTTTTGAGATTAATTCTTTGTCAGTTGCTTCATTTGCTATTATTTTCTCGCATTTTAAAGGCTGTCTTTTCATCTTGCTTATAGTTTCCTTTGTTGTGCAGAAGCTTCTAATTTTAATTAGGTCCCATTTGATTATTTTTGCTTTTATTTCCAATATGCTGGGAGGTGGGTCATAGAGGATCCTGCTGTGATTTATGTAGGAGAGTGTTTTGCCTATGTTCTCCTCTAGGAGTTGTGTAGTTTCTGGTCTTATGTTTAGATCTTTAATCCATTTTGAGTTTATTTTTGTGTATGCTGTTAGAAAGTGTTCTAGTTTTATTCTTTTACAAGTAGTTGACCAGTTTTCCCAGCACCACTTGTTAAAGAGATTGTCTTTTATCCATTGTATGTTCTTGCCTTCTTTGTCAAAGATAAGGTGTCCATAGGTGTGTGGGTTTATCTCTGGGCTTTCTATTTTGGTCCATTGATCTATATTTCTGTCTTTGTGCCAGTACCATACTGTCTTGACGACTGTGGCTTTGTAGTAGAGCCTGAAGTCAGGCAGGTTGATTCCTGCAGTTCCATTCTTCTTTCTCAAGATTGCTTTGGTGACTTGAGGTTTTTTGTATTTCCATACAAATTGTGAAATTATTTGTTCTATCTCTGAAAAATACCATTGGTAGCTTCATAGGAATTACATTGAATCTATAGATTGCTTTGGGTAGTATATTCATTTTCACTATATTGATTCTTCCAATCCATGAACATGGTCTATTTCTCCATCTGTTAGTGTCCTCTTTGATTTCTTTCACCAGTGTTTTATAGTTTTCTATATATAGGTATTTAGTTTCTTTAGGTAGATATATTCCTAAGTATTTTATTCTTTCTGTTGCAATGGTGAATGGAATTATTTCCTTAATTTCTCTTTCTATCTTCTCATTATTAGTGTATAGGAATGCAAGGGATTTCTGTGTGTTGATTTTATATCCTGCAACTTTGCTGTATTCATTGATTATCTCTAGTAATTTCCTGGTGGAATCTTTAGGGTGTTTCTATGTAGAGGATTCTGTCATCTGCAAATAGTGAGAGTTTTACTTCTTTTCCAATCTGGATTCCTTTTATTTCTTCTTCTGCTCTGATTATGGTGGCCAAAACTTCCAAAACTATGTTGAATAGTAGTGGTGAAAGTGGACACCCTTGTCTTGTTCCTGATTTTAGGGGAAAGGCTTTCAATTTTTCACCCTTGAGGATGTTTGCTGTGTGTTTGTCATATATAGCTTTTATTATGTTGAGGTATGTTCCTCCTACTCTTGCTTTCTGGAGTTTTTTTTTTTTTTATCCTAAATGGATGTTGAATTTTGTCAAAGGCTTTCTCTGCATCTATTGAGATAATCATATAGCTTTTATATTTGTTAATGTGGTGTATTACATTGATTGATTTCGCATATCGAAGAATCCTTGCATCCCAGGGATAAAGCCCACTTGGTCATGATGTATGATCTTTTTAATGTGTTGTTAGATTCTGATTGCTAGAATTTGGTTAAGGACTTCTGTATCAATATTCATCAGTGATAATGGCCTGTAGTTTTCTTTTTTTTGTGGCATCTGTGTCTTGTTTTGGTATTAGGGTGATGGTGGCCTCATAGAATGAGTTTGGAAGTTTACCTTCCTCTGCAATTTTCTGGAAGAATTTGAGTAGGATAGGTGTTAACTCTTCTCTAAATTTTTGGTAGAATTCAGCTGTGAAGCCATCTGGTCCTGGGATTTTGTTTGCTGGAAGATATCTGATTACAGTTTCAATTTCCATGCTTGTGATTTGTCTGTTAAAATTTTCTATTTCTTCCTGGTTCAGTTTTGGAAAGTTGTACTTTTGTAAGAATTTGTCCATTTCTTCCACATTGTCCATTTTATTGGCATATAATTGCTGATAGTAGTCTCTTATGATCCTTTGTATTTCTGTGTTGTCTGTTGTGATCTCTCCATTTTCATTTCTAATTTTATTGATTTGATTTTTCTCCCTTTGTTTCTTGATGAGTCTGGGTAGTGGTTTGTCAATTTTATTTGTCCTCTCAAAGAACCAGCTTTTGGTTTTGTTGATTTTTGCTATGGTCTTTTTGTTTCTTTTGCATTTATTTCTGCCCTAATTTTTAAGATTTCTTTCCTTCTACAAACCCTGGGGTTCTTCATTTCTTCCTTTTCTAGTTGCTTTAGGAGTAGAGTTTAGTTCAGTCACTCAGTCGTGTCCGACTGTTTGGGACCCTATGAATCGCAGCACTCCAGGACTCCCTGTCCATCACCAACTCCCAGAGCCCACTCAGACTCATGTCCATCGAGTCAGTGATGCCATCCAGCCATTTTATCCTCTGTCGTCCCCTTCTCCTCCTGTCCCCAATCCCTCCCAGCATCAGAGTCTTTTCCAATGAGTCCACTCTTCACATGAGGTGGACAAAGTACTAGAGTTTCAGCTTTAGCACCATTCCTTCCAAAGAAATCCCAGGGCTGATCTCCTTCAGAATGGACTGGTTGGATCTCCTTGCAGTCCAAGGGACTCTCAAGAGTCTTCTCCAACACCACAGTTCAAAAGCATCAATTCTTTGGCCCTCAGCCTTTTTCACAGTCCAACTCTCACACCAATACATGACCACAGGAAAAACCATAGCCTTGACTAGACAGGCCTTAGTCGGCAAAGTAATGTCTCTGCTTTTGAATATGCTATCTAGTTTGGTCATAACTATTCTTCCAAGGTGTAAGGGTCTTTTAGTTTCATGGCTGCAATCACCATCTGCAGTGATTTTGGAGCCCCAAAAAATGAAGTCTGACACTGTTTCCACTGTTTCCCCATCTATTTCCAATGAAGTGATGGGACCGGATAGGTTATTTATTTGACCTTTTTCTTGTTTCTTGAGATATGCCTATATTGCTATGAACCTTGTTGTGTTTTCATTTTCATTCATTTCTATGCATATTTTGATTTCTTTTTTTAATTTCTTCTGTGATTTGTTGGTTATTAAGCAGCATGTTTTTCAGCCTCCATATGTTGAAATTTTTAATAGTTTTTATCCTGTAATTGAGATCTAATCTTACTGCATTGTGGTCAGAAAACATGCTTGGAATGATTTCAATTTTTTGAATTCACCAAGGCTAGATTTATGACCCAGGATGTGATCTATCCTGGAGAAGGTTCCATGTGCACTTGAGAAAAAGGTGAAATTCATTGTTTTGGGGTGAAATGTCCTATAGATATCAATTAGGTCTAATTGGTCTATTGTATCATTTAAACTTTGTGTTTCCTTGTTAATTTTCTGTTTAGTTGATCTATCCATAAGTGTGAGTGGGGTATTAAAGTCTCCCACTCTTATTGTGTTAATGTTAATTTCCCCTTTCATACTTGTTAGCAATTGTCTTACATATTGTGGTGCTCCTATGTTGGGTGCATATATATTTATAATTGTTATATCTTCTTCTTGAATTGATCCTTTGATCATTATGTAGTGGCCTTCTTTGTCTCTTTTCACAGCCTTTGTTTTAAAGTCTATTTTATCGGATATGAGCATTGCTGCTCCTGCTTTCTTTTGGTCTCTATTTGCATGGAATATCTTTTTCCACCCCTTCACTTTCAGTCTGTTTGTGTCCCTTGTTTTAAGGTGGGTCTCTTGTAGACAACATTTATAGGGATCTTGTTTTTGTATCCATTTAGCCAGTCTTTTTCTTTTGGTTGGGGCATTCAACCCATTTACGTTTAAGGTAATTATTGATAAGTATGATCCCATTGCCATTTACTTTATTGTTTTGGGTTCGGGTTTATACACCCTTTTTGTGTTTCCTGTCTAGAGAAGATCCTTTAGCATTTGTTGGAGAGCTGGTTTGGTGGTGCTGAATTCTCTCAGCTTTTGCTTATCTGTAAAGCTTTTGATTTCTCCTTCATATGTGAATGAGATCCTTGCTGGGTACAGTAATCTGGGCTGTAGGTTATTTTCTTTCATCACTTTAAGTATGTCCTGCCATTCTCTCCTGGCCTGAAGAGTTTCTATTGAAAGATAGCTGTTATCCTTATGGGAATCGCCTTGTGTGTCATTTGTTGTTTTCCCTTGCTGCTTTTAATATTTGTTCTTTGTGTTTGATCTTTTGTTAATTTGATTAATATGTATCTTGGGGTGTTTTGCCTTGGGTTTATCCTGTTTGGGACTCTCTGGTTTTCTTGGACTTCGGTGATTAGTTCCTTCCCTATTTTAGGGAAGTTTTCAACTATTATCTCCTCAAGTATTTTCTCATGGTCTTTCTTTTTGTCTTCTTCTGGGACTCCTATGATTCGAATGTTGGGTCGTTTAACATTGTCCCAGAGGTCTCTGAGATTGTCCTCATTTCTTTAATTCGTTTTTCTTTTTTCCTCTCTGATTCATTTATTTCTACCATTCTGTCTTCTACCTCACTAATCCTATCTCCTTCCTCTGTTATTCTACTATTTGTTTCCTCCAGAGTGTTTTTCATATCATTTATTGCATTATTCATTATATATTGACTCTTTTTTATTTCTTCTAGGTCCTTGTTAAGCCTTTCTTGCATCTTGTAAATCCTTGTCTCCTGGCTATTTATCTGTGATTCCATTTTGTTTTCAAGATGTTTGATCATTTTCACTATCATTATTTGGAATTCTTCATCAGGTAGATTCCCTATCTCTTCTTCTTTAGTTTGGTTTGGTGGGCATTTATCCTGTTCCTTTACCTGCTGGGTATTCCTCTGTCTCTTCATTTTTTTTTTATATTGCTGTGTTTGAGGTGGCCTTTCTGTATTCTGGCAGTTTGTGGAGTTCTCTTTATTGTGGAGTTTCCTCACTGTGGGTAGGTTTGTACCGGTGGCTTGTCAAGTTTTTGTGTTTAGGGAAGCTTGTGTCAGTGTTCTGGTGGGTGGATCTGGATTTCTTCTCTCTGGAGTGCAATGAAGTGTCCAGTAATGAGTTATGAGATGTCAGTGGGTTTGGAGTGACTTTGGACAGCCTGTATGTTGAAGCTCAGGGCTATGTTCCCTTGTTACTGGAGAATTTGCATGGTATGTCTTGCTCTGGAACTTATTGGCCCTTGGGTGGTGCTTGGTTTGAGTGCAGATATGGAGGCGTTTGATGAGCTCCTATCAATTAATGTTCCCTGGAGTTAGGAGTTCTCTGGTGTTCTCAGGATTTGGACTTAAGCCTCCTGCTTCTGGTTTTCAGTCTTATTTTTACAGTAGCCTCAAGACTTCTCCTTATATAGCTCCGTTGATAAAACATCTCCTTTTGAAGACAATGGGCTGCTTTTCTGGGTGCCTGATGTCCTCTGCCGGCATTCAGAAGTTGTTTTGTGGAATTTACTCAGCGTTCAAATGTTTTTTTGATGAATTTGTGGGGGAGAAAGTGGTCTCCCCGTGCTATTCCTCAGCCATCTTAGCCAAAATTCGTTTTTTAAAAACAGAAACATGAGTGCTAACATTTATTGGGCACTTAGTAAATGCCAAACTCTGCTTACTTTAGATCAAATGCTTCAGATGAATATCATTTGCTGGTCACAAGAGTGAGCTAGGTATTTTTATTAGGGGAGTTTTTACAGAAGAGGAGACTTGTGTCAGTTCACCCAGATGCAAAATGGAAGACAGAATTTAAATTTCAACCTGATCAAAAAAAAGTATGATTTTAGCCACAGTGTGGTTGGACTTCATAATCTTGATATAGGTTTCTTTTATTTCAACTGTCAAATTATCCTACAACTACATTGCAGCATAACAGTCTAAGTTAATTGGAATATCAGTTTTTACTGTGTGGAGGGGAAGAGATAGACAACTTCCAGCAGCTGTATAATGTAGTGTGAGTGATGGTTCCTAAATTTTAGAAATTACCTTTTCCCTGATTTCTGTGTCTGCTCTAGGAGTAGATTTAACAAAGTCTGGAACAGATACTTGGAGAGAGAACCCTTGAAACCACTTTTGCTCCCTGGACTTTAAAATCCTAGAAGGAAAGGCAAACATGCCTAGCAATGAGGCTGGCACATAGTTTGTATCCAATTAATGTTTGCTTTTTGTCTCTTATTTCTCAGCTGAGATTTCATCTACCCTGAACCTCCATTGAGTGTGGAAAGCTGTATAATTAAGCCACTCAGCAGAAACCAGCATAAAATGAGATTCAAATATAGTTTGTGTCTACCAAGCCCTTCTTGAAGTTTCTGTATACAAGAGGATTTATATTTAATCCATTGTCAAGCATGACCAAGATACAAAAAAATATCTGGTTGATGAATGTTTAGGAAATATAAGGTGTATCACATTGAAACTTAATATAGCTTAACTTATTTTACATAAAGTGACTTAGATTAAGATAACTGGATGGAATCTTGAGTGTTTAGGAAGATTCCCCCTACTCTTTGAGGTAACATGTGCCTAAACTGTACAAAAATCTCTTTGGAATTACATGACAGTTAAAACAAGTTGGAAAGGGATTATACCAGTCTTCTTATTAAAACAATTCCACATGTTCCTGCCTTACCATTAGGGTGCATGTGGGCTAAGAGACTTCAGTTGTTTCCAACTCTTTGTGACCCTATGGACTGTAGCCCACCAATCTCTGTCCATGGTATCCTTAAGGCAAGAATGCTGGAGTGGGTGGCCATGCCCTTCTCCAGTGGGTCTTCCTGACCCAGGGACCAAACTCACATCTCCTTCATTGGCAGGCATGTTCTTTATTGCTAACACCACTTGGGAAACCCTTATGATTTTTAAATGTAGTCACAAATCAGAATCACCTAGAACAGCACTTTTCAAACTTTTTTCATCTATGATCCCCCAAAATTATGAAAACCCCTAATTTTTTACCCATTACATAATTACCTAAATAACACAGTTTCATGAAAATTTCTAAGTTCAGCTCAGTTCAGTTGCTCAGTAGTGTCCGACTCTTTGAGACCCCATGGTCTATAGCATACCAGGCCTCCCTGTCCATCACCAACTCCTGAAGTTTACTCAAGCTCATGTCCATTGAGTCGGTGATGCCATCCAACTATCTCATCCTCTATTGTCCCCTTCTCCTCCCACCTTCAATCTTTCCCAGCATCAGGGTCTTTGCAAATGAGTCAGTTCTTCGCATCAGGTAGCCACAGTATTGGAGGAGCTTCAGCTTCAGCATCAGTGTTTCCAATGAATATTCAGGACTGATTTCCTTTAGGATGGACTGGTTGGATCTCCTTGCCATCCAAGGGACTCTCAACAGTCTTCTCCAACACCACAGCTCAAAAGCATCAATTCTTTGGCACTCAGCTTTCTTTATAGTTCAACTCTAACACCCATACATGACTACTGGACAAACCATAGCATTGACTAGATGGACCTTGGTTGGCAAATTAATGTCTGTGCTTTTTAATATGCTGTCTAGGTTCTTTTCTAAAAATAGTATAATAATAGATTTCTTTTATATTTTTGTAATTCTCTTTAATATCTGACATAACAGAAGGCAACTGTGCAATCATATCTTTTTCTGCATTCTATCTGTTGCAATATGTTGTAGATGATTGTGGACATTTTTTCTTGAAACTATCCCAAAATTCAATGCCTGGTAGTTTCTTTAAAGGTTTGTTACAACATTCCATTGTAAACCATATTAATTAACTTTTCTTACTATGTTTTATCAACATCCATTAATTAGTTCATTTTGCACTCTGAATAGGTATTTTACTCATCATGATTTTATAATATCATTTATTGGTTATTTATAAATTTTTAATTCAGGTTTATTTATTTTATCCAAAAGGTTGCATTGATAGTTCTTTGTGTGTATTAATTTTCCATCTTCCATCTCCAATATCCACTTCTTGAACTTTTGTTTTCTTGATTTTGAACCTACTAGGACTCTGTCTTTCTTTGCTAGGTTGTGAAAGTTAAAATTGGACAGACGTACTGTCCTTTTTGGAGAAGACAATGGCACCCCACTCCAGTACTCTTGCCTGGAAAATCCCATGGATGGAGGAGGCTGGTGGGCTGCAGTCCATGGGGTCACTAAGAGTCGAACACGACAGCGACTGCACTTTCACTTTTCACTTTCATGCACTGGAGAAGGAAATGGCAATCCATTCCAGTGTTCTTTCCTGGAGAATCCCAGGGATAGGGGAGCCTGGTGGGCTGCCATCTATGGGGTTGCACAGAGTCGAACAGGACGGAAGCGACTTAGCAGCAGCAGCAGCAGCAGCAGCAGCAGCTATCCTTTTAGGCTCCGGCCATGTTAAGAAGTCCCTGCTGTGTTTTCATATCTTAAAACAATCAAACTGTTCTTCCCCTTAGCTATTCCTTCTTACCTATAGCTTTCTAGCCCTCCATCTGCCTTTGGAATTCTGACCATGGCTGAGTTGCATGGGGAAAGTCAAAGAATATAAATGAGTCTTTCCCTAGACTTTTGTAGTTGAACAGCCTGGGCTCTTTTCCTTAGGGATGCAACACTGAGGTATTCTGTCAAAGAGGAAAAGAGTAAGCATGAGTTGGAGAGAAAGGTTGAATGTGAGTATGAGCATCCCTTATGTAACTGGCCTACTTCTGTTCCCTTTCCTAACAATGAAATATATAAAACTGGAATTCAACCACTCCTTTGATCTGTGTTCATCTTTCTCTCTTCAGATATCCTGAAATTGGCGGCCTGGCTTCAGAGCTTTGTTTGAACTTGAGAGATTTCAAGCCCCAACTGAGTAATCCTTGATGCCCCATTGTCTTGTCTTGCTAAAATGTACAAGTAAGTTGCAGAGTGCAACACTTTAGGCTTAAAATCTTCCCAGGTGAGATTAGACTGCATTGGTCTTGTTTGTATTTTTGGTTTGACCTGTTCACCTCAACCTTTAAGCCATTTCTTTTGATTTTGTGGGGCTACGTTTTAGGACTGCTAATACAATTATGGATCACTATTAGTTTCCAAAACATTTGGGTCGTGCTAAGCAAAATTTGCTATTCTAAATGCTCAAGCTGACAGGATGACACATCAGCCAAACAAGCTTTCAATTGTAAAGTTGCTTTGGTTTAAATCTTGCCTCAGGGTCATAATTTGTATGATGGTGGTGTTGGCGTAATTTCACTGAAAATAACTTGGTGTATGATAAAATTCATTTTTAGAAAAAGCTGGCTTCATCATAGTTGAAAACATTACAGGGGATATAATTTTCTTGTTCAAAGATTTTTAGGTAATGGGTATGTGACGCTGAAACATTTAGCACTTTATTTTTGAAGTCTGACTTTTAAATCTGAATATTCTTGTCATATTTACTGACCCAAATCCATGCAGAGCTATGCATATATGTAGAGAGCTGTTTAAATTTTAAAGATCAAGCCATGGTGCATGCAAGAAATTTACAGCAAATAAAAGCTCCTGATTATACTTCTATTCCTAAAACTAATTATATATTTGTATAACTAATACTTTCAGACTTCATCAGGTATTAGCAAATACATATGTTTGTGGAGTTTACCCTCTCTGATATGAAATTTGTATCTATTTGTGATACAGCAAACACTTTTAAAAATTAATTACTCCAATCAAGTCAGGATCTTTCTTACTTAAACTTAGCAGCAGCAACAATAAAACAACATTTAGCAACAGAAGAATCAACCATAATACATGCATTTGCAATTTTTTCTTCTGTGCAATATAATTTAAATTGAGTAGTATTTTTGTCCATGACATCCACTGATTTATATGTGACAGGATAATTAATTGTGATATTAATTTCTATATTATTCTCACTGAGGGGGATATTTTTTTCTTCCCCATCCTTAAAAATAGTCAGAACTCTTTGGTTTTTGCCATAGTAGAAGTGACAGTAGAGGATGGTTAAATTTTAATTCACTGAAAGGGGTAGTTTTCAGAAATGCAGCAGGTGATTTCCTTCCAGACCTTTTAATTTTCAAAAACATAGTTTCCTGGAAAGATTGTTTATGAGGACAAGTTCCAAGATATGAAAGGATGGGAACAAGGCCATCTGGAGAGTGGAGCTTTTATGTACAGTTTTCCTAATTCTGATAGGGATCTTTAAATTTTCTAGTAACTGAGGAAAATAAATTTACTTGCTCACAGGTCTCTAGATGAGTAATTACTACATAATGACTCTAGAAACTTGACCATATGTATCGTGGACTTAAGACCAATGGTGAGGCTACTTGTGAGTAAATCTTTGGTCAGTTAAGCAGATTATTTATTATAGGAGGCAATCTCAATCCATCACAGCCAAATGACTAAATTAACTTAGATGGTCTCCTTGACAGCAGAATTATGTTGCCTAAAATACAACTTAAATGATTATAACTATGATGTAGTTATGTAACTCTGAATTTCGAGTTACTGCTTAAGCCTAGGATTCTGTTAGAATCCTGTGAAGGTTGAGGGGCATACCCCCAAAATGACTAACATTAAGTTTAGTAGACCATTGGGACAGATTATATAATTTGGAAACATAATGAATTCCTTAAATCCAAATATTGTGGAATAAAGTCATATGTGTAACAAATACATTTATACAACCAGTAATCAATGAGTAGTATTTTTCTTATTAGTCTTCTGATTTTCCCAATTCACATTTAGCTCACTTTTTATTAAAGTATAACACTAGTTATAGTTACATGAAATCCTGCTACTGAAGAAAAAGTACTCCTGGCCCATTTGAAATAATTTGATCGAATTTTCATTTGTTTTTATTTTCTGACCACTTCTTAGAGTGACATAACTAGACAGGTTAAAGTATTCGTAAAAGATTGGTCAGTGTTGGGAGGGTTGAATCTTGTACATAAAATACTTATTTTGATTCAGGTTATTTGGAGAATTGAATGACAGAAATCTGGACTTGAAAGAAAACAGAGGTATACATTATATCTCAGTGTTGTCTAAAGGTACACTTATTCAGAAATTCCCTGAGAGCATAAAGTGTGTTTTATGCTTGTTCCTTTCCTCAGTGACTTACAGGATTGGTTACTATATATTATAAAAATTGTAGTGTGTGTAGATCGCAAACTGACCACCTGAAAAACCTATTTAAGCTTAGTGGAAAATTGCCCAGTTTATGACATGGATATAGGAAATTTCAAGAAAAAGTTCTCGTAGCTGATCTAATTTATTATTGTTTTTTTTTTTTTGACTGCTACTTGCCTTCCATATAATAAACCCCAAATTGAAGGCTTTAAGCATCTGTATTTCTATCCCTATACCATGTAGTAAGTGGTAAACCAGGGACTATACATAAATACATGCATACACATATACAAACGCATCTCCAAATCAGAGAAAAGGTGGAGGAGGACCATGCGCCTTCGTACTTCTTTGCCCATATTCGGTAACAAAAGACTCATTCAGGAAAACATCACATACATTTTTTACCCTTTTCTGTCTCTCTTCTTCTTCTGGAATGCTTATAATATGAATGTAAGTGCCCTGGATGTTGTTTCAGTGGCCCCTAAACTCTACTCATTCATTCATTTTTTGCTATTTTGATTGGGTGATTTTCATTATTCTATCTTTCATGTCATTTATACATTCTTTTGTATCACCTAATCTTCTGTTCCTTCTAGTGTGCTTTTTATTTCAGTTATTGTGTTATTAAGTTCTGTTTTTTAAAACCTTTCTTTAGTTCTTGTTAAAATTCTAAGTGTGTCCACCTGTTATTTCCCCAAGTTCTGTTAGCATTCTTATTACTAATGCTTTGAATACTTGATTTGGTCACTTATTTGTCTGTTTCATCAGTTATTTTATTCCTTTTGTTTTGTCATTTCATTTGAAACAAATTCCTCTCTCTTATTTTGTTTCCCATTCTATATCTCTTTGAAATTAGATGAAACAGTTACCTACCTTTCTTGAAGGTTGTCCTTGTGAGAGAGTGCTCCTTTGCAGTTTGCTTGTCCCAGATCACTTTCATCCATGAACTAGATGTGAAGTGAGCATTGATCATGTCTTCCCTGGGGTGTGTTAAGAGATATCTCCTTGATCAGAAATGGGGCTGGAGATGGAGAAACTAGGGCCCAGCAAGGTGTGAGCTAGGGCTTTGCCTCTGCTCAGTGACTGACATTGCCCTAGTAGAGACTGGGGTGAGTCTATGGTGCTGAAGCAGAACCTGTGAGGTACAAACTAGTTCCATTCTGTCCAAGTGTGTGCTGCCCCCCTCCAAGCACTTCTATCTTTGCCCATTGCTGAGTAAGAAGTGCCAGATTGGCAGCCATTTATAATGGGGTGGTCCCTGCATGCCAGTCAGGCTTCCAGACTTCTCCTGATCTGCTAATTAAACAGGAACCAGTAATGACAGTCCCTGCTGCTTTCAGATTCAGGGCCATGTCTGAGCTTGTTCCATCCCCCACAGTGCACACTTTCCTCATCACCAATGGCACCCAGCCTGGTATGGAGGTACACCAAAGCCAGAGTTACTAGAGCAGGTTTGCGTATTGTGATGGAGCTGCAGTGGTTGCAGTAAACAAGCCAGTGTTCCAGGCTGTTTCAGTCAGCTTCCTCTGCCTTGTCTTGGAAACAAGAAATAGGTGGATGCTCTTCACAAGTGGTTTCTCCCAGCACGTGTACTAGTTCCACTGTCTTTAAACCAGTCAAAGGAACTCATCTGCTCATTGTCAGATCCCACAGCTAGGGTACCCAATATGTGACTCCCCATGGTGGGTAGGTCTCTGTGCCCATATAATCCCTCTCTTCTTTTTGTCTCCTCCCAGGGGTACACATCCCAACCCAATTACTTTTCTTCCCTTCTCTGTGTGGATCTTTCTTTATAGCTTTGGTTTTACAAAAATCCTTTTCCAACCTCCAATAGCTCAGCATTCTCCTACTTTGCCATCTTGTTCTCCTCCCTTATGGGGAGGTTGTATTTAGTCTCTTTAGGCATTGGAAAACCACCACAGTTTCTTGAGGTGGAGAGATCAAAGTGGCACTTTAGGGAATAACCTTGTAATGGTTTACATAATAGATTGGAACATAAAAGTGATAGAAACATGGGGAGACTATTGAAAAGGTACTATTAAATTTAGTTAAAAAATTTTTGACAGTGTCATTTACAATTTATAATACTGGATAGAAGTGCATGCCCATGTTACACTGCTCAAATGTTTATCCTTCTTGATTTCAAGTTTTAAATATTTTTTTTCTCATACAATTACTTGAATTCGTGACTTGTGTGTCAAACCACTGTAACTATTGTGAAACAAAGGAAAATATGCTATAATAATATAATTACTCATTTTTAAAGAGTATGTGATCTAAAATGTGCCTCATTAATAATAGAACAGAGAAAAATTCCCTTGTGGTCTAAAATAAATTTTAAAAAGCAACAATTTATTTCATAGAATAAATTAATTTAGTGCTATAGATAGACTGACTAAAGTTGACTTCAGATTGAAAAATGGATTTGATAGAATGACACTGCCAGATATTAGGAATGAAATTTTGCATCTGGATTTAGCTTGTGTCAGATATGCTTGGAATTTGGCATTAGAAGGTTAGTGTTCTAAATCCAGTTTCATTGCTAATGTATTGTGTTGTTACTACATAGTAATCATAAGAGTAAGTTAAGATCTCAAAGGCATTGGTTTTACCATTTAGGAAAAAATATTGAGGAGTAAATTGTAATATCCCAGATGACAGGGGTGATAATTCATTTGGCTTTTGCAGGTTGTTTATTTGGGCCACTTGTATCCCCAATGCATATCTAGAAGGGGTGCATAAATACTTTCTGGATGAATAAATAAAAATGAAAAAATAGCATAATTCAGTGCTGTACCCTCAAAACTTAGTATAGTGTATGGTACCTGACAGAAGAATGAATCAACTACAAATCTCTTTGAAGAAAATCAGCAACTTAGTACATTTTAAACAAATATGTATAAGATTATATCTCATTTATGGGAAATGGAACTTTATAATGAGATTAATATATATAATAAAAATTGATCATTTTTGGATATTTAGTAGCAATAGGATGCCATGCTAACTGGTCACCATACTTTAGGGGACACATATAAGAGCTCCTGAAACCTCACTGGCTACCCAGCTGTTAAACCATGCCTCTGTGGCATGGTTTTTGAAGCCCTGTTAGGTCTATGTATTTGAACCTGTTGACAAGGGGCTTTGTAAATTCAGAGCTATGCAACTGCAATGATTTCCAAGATCACTTTTATGAGTAAGAAATGGAGTGATAGTTGTCTCTAAGTACAAATCCCCTGAATTTTAGGTGCATTCTGGGGCATCATGTGTTTTATAGCAAATCAAAACCAAGATACTACATGAAAAAGATCTATTAAGGCAAAGTACCCACAACAGTCTATGCTAAGACACAAATATTCCAGGAAATTTATATCAATGATGATGATGATGGATTGAGGTAGGACTAAGAGGAGGAGCTACCATTTATAGAATGACTGTGATGTGTTCAGTGCTGTTATATGTCTTGAATTTAATAGCTATAATGCCCTGTGAGGTGGTGGTAATTATTAAAATCAGTATTTTATAAATGAGGACACTTAAGTGCAAATATGTTTTGCAAGTTGACCAAGGTCTTATAGATAGTAAGTGGACATGCTGGGATGTAAACCAGGCAGTCTGGCTTTACACTCTTAACCCTCTTCTCTCAGTCATCATGCAGGACTCATTTGTAATCCATTATCTACAACTTTAGTTTCCTCTAGATGCTAGTTTTACTCATTCATGCAAGGAAGAAGTGGAACTCATCTCTAAGTCTTACAGTTTTACCTTTGGAATTCACTGCTTGCCCTTGCAGTCTAGCCATACCTGTGGTGTTTAAAAAAATTTAAAAAATCATTGTTGGCAAAAAAAAACACAAAACCCTAAACTGCTTCCCAAACAAGTGTTTTTCAGACATGATTTCCTTGAAATAATAAATGATTACCATTTTACATAGAATGCCAAAGTTTCTGGTTTTTCAAATTCTCTACCTCAGGGATCCAAAATCTACCTGAAATCTTTCTTTTATGTCTTTCTAAAGTAGCTATACAATTATTTCATTTACCACTATTGCTTCCTTGAGGCCATTCCTGGAGTCATTGCTTCTTATTTTGCTGTAAATGTTAGGAAAGTATTCTCGAAACTGAGGAAATTTTCAGTCTACTTGCTCTGTTTAATCATTGTAGTTTTTACTTTAAGCCAGTGAAATAAAACCTTAAACAACCTGTTGGTGTATCTGTTTGTATTAGACATTTTGTATGAAATTCATCATTAGTAGTTCATTAGAAATATTTTTACTTTCTAATATTATATAATAAAAAATGTGTCACTTTAAAAGACTAATTTGATTATGTTTGGATCCAAATTGTCTTCCAAAGAAGCACTTAATTAATTTTTGCAATGAAAACAATAAGATACTTTATATATATTTGTGCCTTGCAGGCATATTTTGGCACATATATCTCCTTCAAAGAGGGAGAAATTTTCAAATTCTCTATAGTTCCCCACTTGGCAAAGTATAGTATATACAAACTTTTGCTTGTTTTTGCCTCTTAGGGAGCGGTGTTTTGCTTTGGATGTGAGATTTAGTCAATGATGTTGAGGTGAGATAGAAAGCAGGTAGATAGAGAGCTGGGATGCTTCACACCACGATGGTGGTGTGTGCGAGCTCAGTCGTGTCCAACTTTTTGTGTCCCCATAGACTGTAGTGTGCCGGACTCCTCTGTCCATGGGATTTTCCAGGCAAGAATACTGGAGTGGGTTGCCATTTCCTCTTCCAGGGGAATCTTCCCAACCCGTGGGTCAAACCCACATCTCCTGTATTAGTATTAGGTTTTGTGAACCATATGGCCTCTGCTACAACTACTCAACTGTGACATTATAGCATGAAAGCAGTGATGGATCAGTTCAGTTCAGTTCAGTTCAGTCGCTCAGTCATGTCCGACTCTTTGCGACCCCATGAATCACAGCACGCCAGGACTCCCTCTCCATCACCAACTCCCGGAGTTCACTCAAACTCACGTCCATCGAGTTGGTGATGCCATCCAGCCATCTCATCCTCTGTCGTCCCCTTCTCCTCCTGCCCCGCAATCCCTCCCAGTGTCAGAGTCTTTTCCAATGAGTCAACTCTTTGCATGAGGTGGCCGAAGTACTGGAGTTTCAGTTTTAGCATCATTCCTTCCAAAGAACACCCAGGGCTGATCTCCTTTAGAATGGACTGGTTGGATCTCCTTGCAGTCAAAGGGACTCTCAAGAGTCTTCTCCAACACCACACTTCAAAAGCATCAATTCTTCAGCACTCAGCCTTCTTCACAGTCCAACTCTCACATCCATACATAACCACTGGAAAAACCATAGCCTTGACTAGACGGACCTTTGTTGGCAAAGTCATGTCTCTGCTTTTGAATCTGCTATCTAGGTTGGTCATAACTTTCCTTCCAAGGAGCAGGCGTCTTTTAATTTCATGGCTGCAATCACCATCTGCAGTGATTTTGAAGCCCAGAAAAATAAAGTGTGACACTGTTTCCACTGTTTCCCCATCTATTTCCCATGAAGTGATGGGACCAGATGCCATGATCTTCGTTTTCTGAATGTTGAGCTTTAAGCCAACTTTTTCACTCTCCTCTTTCACTTTCATCAAGAGGCTCTTTAGTTCCTCTTCACTTTCTGCCATAAGGGTGGTATCATCTGCATATCTGAGGTTATTGATATTTCTCCCAGCAATCTTGATTCCAGCTTGTGTTTCTTCCAGCCCAGCGTTTCTCATGGCGTACTCTGCATAGAAGTTAAATAAGCAGGGTGACAATATACAGCCTTGATGTACTCCTTTTCCTATTTGGAACCAGTCTGTTGTTCCATGTCCAGTTCTAACTGTTGCTTCCTGACCTAAATATAGGTTTCTCAAGAGGCAGGTCAGGTGGTCTGGTATTCCCATCTCTTTAGAATTTTCCACAGTTTATTGTGATCCACACATTCAAAGGCTTTGGCATAGTCAATAAAGCAGAAATAGATGTTTTTCTGGAACTCTCTTGCTTTGTCCATGATCCAGCAGATGTTGGCAATTTGATCTCTGGTTCCTCTGCAGTGATGGATAGTACATGTAATTTTTGCTTGTTGTGAAATATCCAGTGTTTATTTATTCAACCATTTGATAATATAAGAAATATTCTTAGAGGGCAGACCATACATAGATTGAAGCCCAAATTTTGCCCATGGGTTACAGTTTGCAATCCCCTGGAATATATTAGATGTACTTTTACTGTAATCTTTTCACCTCATCTCACCTCTGGTGCCTGTTATCCCTTCCCATAAAATGGCACCATAAGTTGTCTCAAAACTGAAGGTACAAATCATTGGATGACCTATATGCTCTTTCTAAATAATCTAATCAATCCCTACTTTCAAGAGATAGCATTGGTAATAGACTTTTCATAATAGAAGCTGGTAAAATAAGGAGTGTGAATTAGATAATTGGAGACTACGTGGTTCTGGGTATCTTTTCCAGCACATACGTCCATCACAGGCCCAGGAACTGGAGTTCATGGATTACCCTATGAAGGCTATTCTTTTGGAAAAAACACTTTAGACAACTAAAAGCATATTATTGTAGATTTTGCGTAAGCTTGCTCAGTCCATCCCCTTCTAAATTGTGATCCTGTGTGTGTGTGTGTGTGTGTGTGCAATCATGCACACTTGTGCACAAGCACATGTGTAATGTGAAGAGATAAGTTTTGTCTGACTGGTGCATCAATTCTTTTTTTTTTAATTTATTTTAAATTTTAATTGAAAGATTATTTACAATATTGTGTTGGTTTCTGCCATACATCAGCATGAATCACCCATAAGTATACATATATCCATTCCCTCTTGAAACTCCCTCCCACCTCCCACTCTATTGCACCCCTCTAGGTTGTCACAGAGCACTGGTTTGAGCTGCCTGCATCATACAGCAAATTGCCACAGGGTATCTATTTTACATATGGTAATATATAAATGTTTGCATGCTGCTACTCTCTCCTTTTATCCCACCCTCTCCTTCCCTGCCCTGTATCCACAAGTCTTTTCTCTGTGTCTGTGTCTCCATTGCTGTCCTGCAAATAGGTTCATCAGTACCATCTTTCTAGATTCCATATGTATGCATTAAAATACATATTTGTTTTTCTCTTTCTGACTTACTTCACTTTGTATAATCAGCTCTAGTTTTGCCCACCTCATTCAGTTCAGTTCAGTTCAGTCGCTCAGTCGTGTCCGACTCTTTGTGACCCCATGAATCACAGCATGCCAGGCCTCCCTGTCCATCACCAACTCCTGGAGTTCACTCAGACTCATATCCATCGAGTCAGTGATGCCATCCAGCCATCTCATCCTCTGTCATCCCTTCTCTTGCCCCCAATCCCTCCCAGCATCAGAGTCTTTTCCAATGAGTCAACTCTTTGCATGAGGTGGCCAAAGTACTGGAGTTTCAGCTTTAGCATCATTCCTTCCAAAGAAATCCCAGGGCTGATCTCCTTCAGAATGGACTGGTTGGATCTCCTTGCAGTCCAAGGGACTCTCAAGAGTCTTCTCCAACACCACAGTTCAAAAGCATCAATTCTTCGGTGCTGAGCTTTCTTCACAGTCCAGCTCTCACATCCATACATGACCGCAGGAAAAACCATAGCCTTGACTAGATGGACCTTAGTTGGCAAAGTAATGTCTCTGCTTTTGAATATGCTACCTAGGTTGGTCATAGCTTTCCTTCCAAGGAGTAAGTGTCTTTTAATTTCATGGCTGCAATCACCATCTGCAGTGATTTTGGAGCCCCCAAAAATAAAGTGTGACACTGTTTCCACTGTTTCCCCATCTATTTCCCATGAAGTGATGGGACCAGATGCCATGATCTTCGTTTTCTGAATGGTGAGCTTTAAGCCAACTTTTTCACTCTCCACTTTCACTTTCATCAAGAGGCTTTTTAGTTCCTCTTCACTTTCTGCCATAAGGGTGGTGTCATCTGCATATCTGAGGTTACTGATATTTCCCCCACTTCATTAGAACTGACTCAAATGTTTTCCTTTTTATAGCTGAATAATATTACATCGTGTAACATATCACAACTTCTTTATTCATTCATCTGTCGATGGGCATCTATATTGCTTCCATGTCCTAGGTATTATAAATAATGCTGCAATGAACATTGGGTTACATGTGTCTTTTTTCAATTATGGTTTTCTCAGCTACAGGGGATGGGATGGTTGGATGTCATCACTGACTCAACGGACATGAGTTTGAACAAACTCTGGAAGATAATAAAAGACAGGGAAACTTGGCATGTTGCAGCCCATGGGGTTGCAAAGAGTTGGATATGACTTAGTGACTGAACAACAACAACAGAATGTATGCCCAGTAGTGGGATTTCTGGGTCATATGGTAGTTTTGGGCTTCCCAGGTGGCACTAGTGGTACAGAACCCACCTGCCAATGCAGAAGACATACCTCATTAGGGAAGTTTGCTCCCTGGGTCAGGAAGATCCCCTGGAGGAGGGAATGGCAACACACTCCAGTATTCTTGCCTGGAGAATTCCATGGACAGAGGAGCCTGGTGGGCTACAGTGCATGGGGTTGCAAAGAGTCGGACAAGAGTGAAGTGACTTAGCCTGCATGCATGCGTGGTAGTTTTATTCCTAGGTTTTTTTTTTTTTTTTTAAAGGAATCTCTATACTGTTCTCCATAGTGGCTCTATCAATTTGCATTCCCACCAGCAGTGTAAGAGAGTTCCCTTTTCTCCACACCCTTTCCAGCATTTATTATTTGTAGACTTTTTGTTGATGGCCATTCTGAATGGAGTGAGATGATACCTCATTGTAGTTTTGATTTGCATTTCTCTAATAATGAGTGATGTTAAGCATCTTTTCATGTGTTTACTTGCCATCTATATGTCTTCTTTGGAGAAATATCTATTTAGGCCTTCTGCCCACTTTTTGATTGGATTTTTTGTTTTTCTGGTATTGAGTTGCATATGCTGATTGTATATTTTGGAGATTAATCCTTTGTCAATTGTTTCATTTGCTATTATTTTCTCCCATTCTGAGGGTTCTCCTTTCACCTTATTTATAGTTTTCTTTGCTGTGAGAAAAGCTTTTAAGTTTAATTATGTCCCATTTGTTCCTTTTTGTTTTTATTTCCATTACTCTAGGAGGTGGGTCATAGAGGATCTTACTGTGATTTATGTCATAGAGTGTTCTGCCTATGTTTTCCTCTAAGAGTGTTATAATTTCTGGTCTTACATTTAGGTCTTAATCCATTTTGAGTTTCTCTTTGTATATGGTGTCAGGAAGTGTTCTAACTTCATTCTTTTACATGTAGCTGTCCAGTTTTCCCAGCACCAGTTATTGAAGAGACTACTTTCTCCATTGTATATTATTGTCTCTTTTGTGAAAGGTAAGGTGCCCTTAGGTACTTGGGCTTATCTCTGGGCTTTCTATCATGTTCTATTGGTCTGTATTTCTGTTTTTGTGCCAGTACCATACTGTCTTGATGACTGTAGCTTTGTAGAATAGTCTGAAGTCAGGACGGTTGATTCTTCCAGCTCCATTCTTCTTTCTCAAGATTGTTTTGTCTATTTGGGGTCTTTTGTGTTTCCATATAAATTGTGAAATTTTTTCTTCTAGTTCTGTGGAAAATGCCATTAATAATTGAATAGGGATTGCACTGGATCTTTAGATTGCTTTTGTCAATATAGTCATTTTCACAATATTGATTCTTCCAACCCAGGAACATAGAATATCTCTTCATCTGTTTGAATCATTTTTTATTTCTTTCATCAGCATCCTATAGTTTTCTATATACGGCTCTTTGCTCTCCTTAGGTAGGTTTATTCCTAGGTATTTTTTTCTTTTTGTTGCAATGGTAAATGGCATTGATTCCTTAGTTTCTCTTTCTGATTTTTCATTTTTAGTGTATAAGAGTGCAAGTGATTTCTGTGTATTGATTTTGTATCCTATGACTTTGCTAAATTTATTGATTAGCTCTATTAATTTTCTGATGGTATCTTTCTGGTTTTCTGCATATATTATCATGTCGTCTGCAAACAGTGAGAGTTTTACTTCTTCTTTTCAATCTAGATTGCTTTTATTTCTTTTTCTTCTCTAATTGCCATGCCTAGGACTTCCAAAACTACCTTAAATTATAGTGGCAAGAATGGGCCAATGATTCTTATATTCAATCTTAATCTCTCTCTCATTTGATCCCTCTCTTCATCCTCTTTCATCCCTAATCCAACTGCCTTGTGAAGACTTGAAGACATCTCTTTAGGGCATGCGGATTCATGGAAGTGCTGAGTTCCCTAGTGGAAGATTGGTCTATACTTGTCAGCATGAGCTCTAAGGATTGGAACTGTTCCCAGGGCACAGTAATAGTCAGTTTTGTGATTATGTGGCACAGCTTCTGAGCATCTTATAGTTGGAAGAGGTCCTTTGGGAAAGAAATGTCAAGCTCCATGGTGGAGTCACAGAGTTCGGGTGAGCCTTTCTTCACTGTATATAGAGGAGTCACTGATTTTAATTGTTTCTTATTTTGTCCAGTATAGAACCTGAACCCTCTGGATTTGCTGATCATTATGTAGGGAATTTATACTGGGTGACCCTGTATAATCCCATGATGCTGAGCTATGTAATATAGGTATACATGTCAAAAGATAGAAATTTGTTATTTGATTTGTGGGGTAATTCGTTATCAGAGAACAGTGGAACTAGAATTCTGTAGTTCAGATCTTAAGTGTGAGGTGTGTATTTATTTAATCTATGTATGGCCTTTTTTCCACATCAATAAAATTGGTATAACAATACTGTTAATAAGATAATAATAATAGCACCTATCTTATAAGATTTTCATGAACTTTAAGTGAGTTAATATTTGTAAAGGTGTTAGAATAGTGCCAAACTTAAACTAAGACCTCTGTAAGTGTTGCCTTTTATTCCTTCTATGACTATATAAGTTATGTCATGGCCTGATCAAAACAAAGCTCTGAGGTTTTTACCTGCTCAGAAGGTAAATCGACAGACTAAATAGCACTGGCCTAGGAGCCACGATGCCCTGGTTTGAGGCCTGGCTCTGTCATTTGTAACACGTATGGCTTTGCAAAAGGAGCTCTGATATGGTTAGGAAGATGAGTTGACATCAGACCATAAATAATGATGAATCTGATAAGCAAGTTTAGTAGAAGAGAAGGTCTAGAAGAAGGAGGGGAAATTATGAAAGTGTCATTCTTAGACCAAGATGAAGCAACAAGCATCATCTTGGCATATAACACCAGTATGTCTTCAGCATTAGAGACATCTGTCTTTATATCTCAACTCCAGTAATTTTTGGCTGAGTGATATTTTGGATAAATCACTTATCCTTTCATCTTGGTAGAACAGATCATAAATAGTGTGTGGTCATAGAATTGTTGACAGAATAAGAGGAATTAATGCTTATAAAACAATTAAAGCAAACAGTGCTTTCACATAATAAGGTTTCAATAAATCCTATTATCATTATCATTATTATCACCTTTGGGCTTAAATATAAGGTTCCTGAGGTCCAAGTGAATTGACGTTCCCAAGGTCACAGAGGTAATTAATAACTAGAATACAGATCTGACATCTAAGTCACTGTTCTTCCTGTGACCACAAACTTCCTTTTAACTTCCTGTATAAATGAAACTTGGTGATTTTTGTGTTATATGCAGAATATCCAGGAGAATCACGGCCTGTTCTTTTCTCTTCTGAAAGAAAGTAAAAGAAATTAAAGTCGTTCAGTCATGTCCAATTCTTTATGACCCCATGGACTATAGCCTACTAGGCTCCTCCATCCATGGGATTTTGCAGGCAAGAGTACTGGAATGGGTTGCCATTGCCTTCTGTTTTGAAAGGGTGGTTTTTTTTTTTTTGTTTGTTTGTTTGTTTTTTTGTAGTGAGAAATTCAGTCCTACTCTTTCATGCTTGTGGGACAGGGTGGGGGACTCCTCTGTTCCTCTGCCTCTGCTGGCTAGTGACTTATCCATATATGTGAATTACTGTTGGATCCATGCTCAGTAATCCTCATGAGATTTGATGCTACCTGAACCATCACTGAAGAGCCCCTGGAAGATTGTTGCTCAGTGGTTACATCCTTCCTCATGTACTTCTTCCTCTACAAATCTCCCCCAGACCAAATGTTTTCAGCTACAAAGAATAAAGTCAAAGTTTCTAAATAGAAGTTTCTTGTGCCAAACAAGGGTAGATCTACCTAGGTTTTGGTCTCCGAAGAAGAGGATCTCTCTAGTTATCTTCCTTTCCATACCACATAGTCCCTTCTTTCTTGTCACTTAGATTTGTATTCTGCTCTTCTCCCTCACAAAACCCTGCCTTCTTCACAGGAGGACAGAGTTTTATCTTATAGTTCTTTACTGTATTTTGCAAAAGTGAAACCTCCACACTTTGGCCAAATGATCAATGTGTTTCTCTTCTGCTTTAGAGTGTAGGAGGCACTGCTTCTAGTATAGTCGTATCTCTTAGATTCCAGTTCCGTTTTCTTAACATGGAGAACTGGGGCTTATTTCCTCACAGGATGCCCTGGGGATTAAGCATCAGAGATCATTTAATCTGTTGTACCTAAAAGTGATCTTTTTCTTAGCACAGGTTTTCCCTGGCTCTTAACAACAGCAGCAGTCTGCCATTATTAGGTTAAGAAGCATTTGCCTCTTTTCCAAGTCTGTCTTGAATTACAAGACCCACCTTCTCATCCTAAGTGTTTGTTAAGATTAAGGTCACTCAATCTATAAGAATAAAATTTCCTCTGCCAATAGAACATTTTGTTGTTCAGTCACTCAGTCATGTCTGACTCTTTGCAACCCCATGGACTGCAAAAAGCCAGCTTCCCTGTCCTTTACTGTCTCCCACAGTTTGCTCAAATGCATGTCCATTGAGTTGGTGATACCATCCAAGCATCTCATCCTCTGTTATCCCTTTCTCCTCCTGCCTTCAGTCTTTCCCAGGATCAGGGTCTTTCCCAATGAGTTGGCTCTTCGCATTGGGTGGACCAAGTATTGCAACTTCAGCTTCAGCATCAGTCCTTCCAATGAATATTCAGGGTTGATTTCCTTTAGGATTGACTGGTTTGGTCTCCTTGCTGTCCAGGGGACTCTTTAGGTAGGCATTTCTGGAGTATTTACAGATTGATGTCAAGAATATGTCCACTTAAATCGTATGTCATGAGGCATTTTGATACAGTACTATATAAGTTTACTGAAAGATTATAGACTTAATCTGAATAATTTGTCTTTTTATGGCTAGTGTATTAATCAGACCAGGTCTACACTAGGAAAATGAAGATGATGAACTGCGTTAACCATCTGGACAATCCAAGTAAATACATTTCAATTGCTTCCATTTCCTGAACCTTTCAGGTGAAAACCTACTTGGGGTTGAAGCATTTGGATATATCTTCAGTTTAACATTTCTTTCTGACAATGGAGTCCTTAAGGCTTTGACCAGTGAGCATTGCTTCTCTCACAGGTATAATAGATAAAGTACTTATGGGCCTAGACACCATTTTGCTTTATCAAGCTTCCTTGGAATGCCATGTTCGAATTTCCCATTGGTGAAATGCATTATTCTTTGGGAAAAAAAAAGAATTTAGTAATGATGATGGATTCACAGAAAATGATACAGGGAAGTAAAACCATTTTATTCTTTGGGTAGGACTGGAGGACACTGATTTTTCAAGTCTTACTATCACTAGGCATGGATTGATTTGCTTCTCTCATTTTATTAGTTGCAATGAACTGACTAATGTATTAGAGGCAGAGCCTTTTGCAGGCCATATGATTAAACTGATCAGGTGTGCTTTGAGCTCTGTGTTCCTCTTTCCATCGTTTTACACTTCCTAGTCCCTTCCTTGACATCCAGCAGTATTTCACTTGGTTGCATTGTGACCCTTTTCACATCTGCCTCTGCAACTCCTCCTTGTAGTGCCTGCTTGTTCCTGAATGTACTTGAGGTAAGACTGTTGATGACCCATAATCACCAATGTCATAATTTTTTCTGAAAACTACATTTAAACTATCCTTCATTCATGGGAGCGAGTCAAGTAGGCTTTCTAGTCATGATAGAGCTAGTAGGAGCAAAACTTGAGGTCTGGAGATCTTTCCAGTGCCCAATGAACTCATCGCACAGAGGTGACTGCCTAGCCTACCTATGAGTAAGAAGGAATGTAGACATAGGCTGTGTTTACTGTATAGCAAAACAGACAGAAGAAACCTAAAGCATCTGGTGAGATGTCTGGATATGTATTTTACCATGCTATTTTACTATCCTTGGTTTTTTGAGTTTGACCTTATATTTGTACAACCACGTTTAAATCTTAACTAGAAGACCTTTGCCATTATAGTCTAGGCAGCATCTCTTCTGAAACTTAAATGCACTTCGAATCACAAGAAGGAATCTTGTTAAAATGCAGATTTTGACTCATTATGGGATGGGGCCTGAAATTATGCGTTTCTAATGAGCTCCCAAGTGATGCAGATGCTGCTTGTTCTGTAGGCCAAACTGAACATCTTGGTGTTGGTTTAGTTACTCAGTGGTGTCCGACTCTTTGCAGCCCCATGGACTGTAGTCCATCAGGCTTCACTGTCCATGGAATTCTCCTGGCTAGAATACTGGAGTGGGCTGCCATTTCATTCTCTATGGGATCTTTCCTACCCAGGGATTGAACTCAGGTCTCCTGCATTGCAGGAGGATTCTTTACTGACTGAGTCACTAGGGAGGCCTGCTGAACAGCCTAAGTTTTCTTTTTATAGCAGGTGTTTTCAACCTGCATTACCACGGAGTCTAAGGGTCTATGTAGATGCCTCAGGGACTAACTCAGAGGGCTGAATGGATAACCAAAGACATGAAAGCTCTAGATAATACCTCTTTCATTTTTTAAAAAAACTATATTCTCTTTTTATATGTTTAGTATAATGGAATCCTGCATAAGATTTGATTAGAAAGATAATAGAGTTTGGTTTCTAAGAATACAAAGAGAAATAACATTAAAACACTGATTACAAGTATTTCACAAGGTAAAGACCTTCATTGGGCCAATGTATAAGAATAAAATTTCCTCCTAAGATGAAACATCTAGGTAGATATCTTTCAGATATTTGAATACCAGAGTTAGTATTCCCTGATTAAGCTCCAAATTTCCATGTGGGCCTATGCAAATGAAAAAGTACATTTTGCAAAATGCAATGAATGGTGGCTGAGTCGGTACAGAATCTGCCTGCAATGCAGGAGACCCGGGTTCAGTTCCAGGGTCGGGAAGATCCCCTGGAGAAGGAAATGGGAACCCACGCCAGTATTCTTGCCTGGAGAACTCCATGGACAGAAAAGCCTGGCAGGCTACAGTCTGGGGAGTCACAAAGAGCGACTAACATTTCACTTGCATGGCTTTATTTATTTATTTTTTTGAGTTAATATTTTATTTTATTTTATTTTTTTGTGCTTTGAGTATTTTTATTTTTTTAATTTTTATTTTTACTTTATTTTGCTTTACAATACTATATTGGTTTTGCCATACATTGACAAGAATCAGCCACGGGTGTACATGAGTTCCCAATCCTGAACCCCCCTCCCACCCCATATCATCTCTCCGGATCATCCCTGTGCACCAGCCCCAAGCATACTGTATCCTGAATCGAACGTAGACTGGCGATTCTTTTCTTACATGATAGTATACATGTTTCAATGCCATTCTCCCAAATCATCCCACCCTCTCCCTCTCCCACAGAGTCCGAAAGTCCGTTCTAAACATCTGTGTCTCTTTTGCTGTCTCGCATACAGGGTTATTGTTACCACCTTTCTAAATTCCATATATATGTGTTAGCATACTGTATTGGTGTTTTTCTTTCTATCTTACTTCACTCTGTATAATAGGCTCCAGTTTCATCCACCTCATTATAACTGATTCAAATGTATTCTTTTTAATGGCTGAGTAATACTCCATTGTGTATATGTACCACTGCTTTCTTATCCATTCATCTGCTGATGGACATCTAAGTTGTTTTCCTGTCCTGGCTATTATAAACAGTGCTGTGATGAACATTGGGGTACACGTGTCTCTTTCAATTCTGGTTTCCTCGGTGTGTATGCCCAGCAGTGGGATTGCTTGGTCATAAGGCAGTTCTAGTTCCAGTTTTTTAAGGAATCTCCACACTGTTCTCCAGAGTGGCTGTACTAGTTTGCATTCCCACCAACAGTGTAAGAGGGTTCCCTTTTCTCCACACCCTCTCCAGCATTTATTGCTTGTAGACTTTTGGATTGCTGCCATTCTGACTGGTGTGAAGTGGTACCTCATTGTGGTTTTGATTTGCATTTCTCTGATAATAAGTGATGTTGAGCATCTTTTCATGTGTTTGTTAGCCATCCATATGTCTTCTTTGGAGAAATGTCTATTTAGTTCTTTTTTGATTGGGTCGTTTATTTTTCTGGAATTGAGCTGCATATTTGCTTGTATATTTTTCAGATTAGTTGTTTGTCAGTTGCTTCATTTGCTATTATTTTCTCCCATTCAGAAGGCTGTCTTTTCACCTTGCTTATATTTTCCTTTGTTGTGCAGAAGCTTTTAATTTTAATTAGATCCCATTTGTTTATTTTTGCTTTTATTTCCAGAATTCTGGGAGGTGGATCATAGAGGATCCTGCTGTGATTTATGTAGGAGAGTGTTTTGCCTATGTTCTCCTCTAGGAGTTTTATAGTTTCTGGTCTTACATTTAGATCTTTAATCCATTTTGAGTTTATTTTTGTGTGCGGTGTTAGAGAATGATCTAGGTTCATTCTTTTACAAGTGGTTGACCAGTTTTCCCAGTACCACTTGTTAAAGAGATTGTCTTTAATCCATTGCATATTCTTGCCTCCTTTGTCAAAGATAAGGTGTCCATAGGTGTGTGGGTTTATCTCTGGGCTTTCTATTTTGGTCCATTGATCTATATTTCTGTCTTTGTGCCAGTACCATACTGTCTTGATGACAGTGGCTTTGTAGTAGAGCCTGAAGTCAGGCAGGGTGATTCCTCCAGTTCCATTCTTCTTTCCCAAGATTGCTTTGGCTCTTAGAGGTTTTTTGTATTTCCATGCAAATTGTGAAATTATTTGTTCTAGCTGTGTGAAAAATACCACTGGTAGCTTGATAGGGATTGCATTGAATCTGTAGATTGCTTTGGGTAGTATACTCATTTTCACTATATTGATTCTTCTGATCCATGAACATGGTATATTTCTCCATCTATTAGTGTCCTCTTTGATTTCTTTCACCAGTGTTTTATAGTTTTCTATATATAGGTCTTTAGTTTCTTTAGGTAGATATATTCCTAAGTGTTTTATTCTTTTCGTTGCAATGGTGAATGGAATTGTTTCCTTAATTTCTTTTTCTACTTTCTCATTATTAGTGTATAAGAATGCAAGGGATTTCTGTGTGTTGATTTTATATCCTGCAACTTTACTATATTCATTGATTAGCTCTAGTAATTTTCTGGTGGAGTCTTTAGGGTTTTCTACGTAGAGGATCATGTCATCTGCCAACAGTGAGAGTTTTGCTTCTTCTTTTCCAATTTGGATTCCTTTTATTTCTTTTTCTGCTCTGATTGCTGTGGCCAAAACTTCCAGAACTATGTTGAACAGTAGCAGTGAAAGTGGGCACCCTTGTCTTGTTCCTGACTTTAGGGGAAATGCTTTCAATTTTTCACCATTGAGGATAATGTTTCTGTGGTTTTGTCATATATAGCTTTTATTATGTTGAGGTATGTTCCTTCTATTCCTGCTTTCTGGAGAGTTTTAATCATAAATGGATGTTGAATTTTGTCAAAGGCCTTCTCTGTATCTACTGAGATAATCATATGGCTTTTATTTTTCAATTTGTTAATGTGGTGTATTACATTGATTGATTTGCGGATATTGAAGAATCCTTGCATCCCTGGGATAAAGCCCACCTGGTCATGGTGTATGATCTTTTTAATGTGTTGTGGATTCTGATTGCTAGGATTTTGTTAAGGATTTTTGCATCTATGTTCATCAGTGATATTGGCCTGTAGTTTTCTGTTTTTGTGGCATCTTTGTCAGGTTTTGGTATTAGGATGATGGTGGCCGCATAGAATGAGTTTGGAAGTTTACCTTCCTCTGCAATTTTTTGGAAGAGTTTGAGTAGGATAGGTGTTAGCTCTTCTCTAAATTTTTGGTAGAATTCAGCTGTGAAGCATCTGGACCTGGGCTTTTGTTTGCTGGAAGATTTCTCATTACAATTTCAATTTCCGTGCTTGTGATGGGTCTGCTAAGATTTTCTATTTCTTCCTGGTTCAGTTTTGGAAAGTTGTACTTTTCTAAGAATTTGTCCATTTCTTCCATGTTGTCCATTTTATTGGCATATAATTGCTAATAGTAGTCTCTTATGATCTTTTGTATTTCTGTGTTGTCTGTTGTGATCTCTCCATTTTCATTTCTAATTTTATTGATTTGATTTTTCTCCCTTTGTTTCCTGATGAGTCTGGCTAATGGTTTGTCAATTTTATTTATCCTGTCAAAGAACCTGCTTTTGGCTTTGTTAATTTTTGCTATGGTCTCTTTTGTTTCTTTTGCATTTATTTCTGCCCTAATTTTTAAGATTTCTTTCTTTCTACTAACTCTGGGGTTCTTCATTTCTTCCTTTTCTAGTTGCTTTAGGTCCAGAGTTAGGTTATTTATTTGACTTTTTTCTTGTTTCTTGAGGTATGCCTGTATTGCTATGAACTTTCCTCTTAGCACTGGTTTTATAGTGTCCCACAGGTTTTGGGTTGTTGTGTTTTCATTTTCATTCATTTCTATGCATATTTTGATTTCTTTTTTGATTTCTTCTGTGATTTGTTGGTTATTCAGAAGCGTGTTGTTCAGCCTCCATATGTTGGAATTTTTAATAGTTTTTCTCCTGTGATTGAGCTCTAATCTTAATGCATTATGGTCAGAAAAGATGGTTGGAATAATTTCAATTTTTTTGAATTCATCAAGGTTAGGTTTATGGCCCAGGATGTGATCTATTTTGGAGAAGTTTCCGTGAGCACTTGAGAAAAAGGTGAAATTCATTATTTTGGGGTGAAATGTCCTATAGATATCAATTAGGTCTAACTGGTCTATTGTATCATTTAAAGTTTGCATTTCTTTGTTAATTTTCTGTTTAGTTGATCTGTCTATAGGTGTGAGTGGGGTATTAAAGTCTCCCACTATTATTGTGTTATTGTTAATTTCCCCTTTCATACTTGTTAGCATTTGTCTTACATATTGCGGTTCTCCTATGTTGGGTGCATATATATTTATAATTGTTATATCTTCTTGGATTGATTCTCTAATCATTAAGTAGTGTCCTTCTTTGTCTCTTTTCACAGCCTTTGTTTTAAAGTCTATTTTATCAGATATGAGTATTGCTATTCCTGCTTTCTTTTGGTCTCCATTTGTGTGGAATATCTTTCTCCACCCCTTCACTTTCAGTCTGTATGTGTCCCTTGTTTTGAGATGAGTCTCTTGTAGGCAGCATATATAGGAGTCTTGTTTTTGTATCCATTCAGCCAGTCTTTGCCTTTTGGTTGGGGCATTCAACCCATTTACGTTTAAGGTAATTATTGATAAGTATGATCCTGTTGCCATTTACTTTATTGTTTTGGGTTTGGGTTTATACGCCCTTTTTGTGTTTCCTGTCTAGAGAGTATCCTTTAGCATTTGTTGGAGAGCTGGTTTGGTGGTGCTGAATTCTCTCAGCTTTTGCTTGTCTGTAAAGCTTTTGATATCTCTTTCGTATTTGAATGAGATCCTTGCTGGATACAGTAATCTTGGCTGTAGGTTGTTTTCTTTCATCACTTTAAGTATGTCCTGCCATTCCCTCCTGGCCTGAAGAGTTTCTATGGAAAGATCAGCTGTTATCCTTATGGGAATCCCCTTGTGTGTTAGTTGTTGTTTTCCCCTTGCTGCTTTTAATATTTGTTCTTTGTGTTTGATCTTTGTTAATTTGATTAATATGTGTCTTAGGGTGTTTCACCTTGGGATTATCCTGTTTGGAACTCTCTGGGTTTCTTGTACTTGGATGATTATTTCCTTCCCCATTTTAGGGAAGTTTTCAACTATTATCTCCTCAAGTATTTTCTCATGGTCTTTCTTTTTGTCTTCTTCTTCTGGGACTCCTATAATTCGAATGTTGGAGCATTTCATATTGTCCTGGAGGTCTCTGAGATTGTCCTCATTTCTTTTAATTCGTTTTCCTCTTTGCCTCTCTGATTCATTATTTCTACCTTTCTATCTTCTATGTCACTAATCCTATCTTTTGCCTCCGTTATTCTACTATTTGTTGCCTCCAAAGTGTTTCTGATCTCATTTATTGCATTATTCATTATATATTGACTCTTTTTTTATTTCTTCTAGGTCCTTGTTAAACCTCTCTTGCATCTTCTCCAGGCTATTTATCTGTGATTCCATTTTGATTTCAAGATTTTGGGTCATTTTCACTATCATTATTTGGTATTCTTTCTCAGGTAGATTCCCTATCTCTTCCTCTTTTGTTTGGTTTGGTAGACATTTCTCCAGTTCCTTTACCTGCTGGGTTTCCTCTGTCTCTTCATCTTGGTTATATTGCTGTGTTTGGTGTGGCCTTTCTGTATTCTGGGAATTTGTGGAGTTCTGTTTATTATGGAGTTTCCTCGCTGTGGGTGCGGTTGTATGGGTGGCTTGTCAAGGTATCCTGGTTAGGGAAGCTTGTTTCAGAGTTCTGGTGGGTGGAGCTGGATTTCTTCTCTCTGGAGTGCAATGAAGTATCCAGTAATAAGTTATGAGATGTTTATGGGTTTGGAGTAACTTTGAACTTCTTGTATATTGAAGCTCAGGGGTGTGTTCCTGTGTTGCTGGAGAATTTGCGTGGTATGTCTTGCTCTGGAACTTGTTTGCCGTTGGGTGGTGCTTGGTTTCAGTGTAGGTATGGAAGCATTTGATGAGCTCCTATTGCTTAATGTTCCCTGAATTCAGGAGTTCTCTGATGTTCTCAGGATTTGGCCTTAATCCTTCTGCTTCTGGTTTTCAGTTTTATTTTTACAGTAGCCTCAAGACTTCTCCATCTATACAGCACCAATGATAAAACGTCTAGGTTAAAGATGAAAAGTTTCTCCACATTGAGGGACACCCAGAGAGGTTCACTGAGTTACATGGAGAAGAGAATAGGGAGGGGGTGGTTAGACGTGACTGGAATGAGATGAGGTGGGATCAAAAGAGGAGAGAGCAAGCTAGGCAGTAATCACTTCCTTATGTGCGCTCCACAGTCTGGACCGCTCAGAGATGTTCACAGACTTATACAGGGAAGAGGAGAGGGAGGAAGTAGACAGAGGTGGCCAGGAGGATAAAAGAGGGAAATGAAAAGGAGAGAGACAGACCCAGCCAGTAATCAGTTCCTTAAGTGTTCTCCATCGTCTGGAACACACAGAGATTCACAGAGTTGGGTAGAGAAGAGAAGGTGGAGGGAAGAGGCAGAGACAACCTGGTGGAGAAAAAGGAGAGTCCAAAGGACGAGAGAGTGGTCAAGCCAGTAATCTTGCTCTCAGGTAAAATTGGGTACTGAAGATTGGGTTTTTAAATGTACAAAATTGACAACAAATACCAAAAAGCAAAGATTAAAAATCTAGAGTAGAGGTTGGATTTTCAAAAATACAATATTAAAGAAAAGAAGAAGAAGAAGAAGAAAAAAATCATGAGAATTATTTGAAAACAACAACAGCCACACACACACAAAAAATATATATGGCATTTGCTTTAAAAATAGGGTCTTTTTTTTTTAAAGTAATAGTAGGTTATAAAAATTAAAATTAAAGGAGAACTAGAGGACTTAAAAATTTTAAAAAGTTAAAAAAAAAGAAGAAAAAGAAAAGAAAAAACAATCAAACAACAACATTAAGAACAACAACAAAAAAAGATAGAGAATGGTCGTAAAAATAGTAAAGATATTTCTGTGACTTTCTCTGGTGTTGTGGGCAGTGTGGGGTCACTTCCAAGGCAGTTCCCTCTGTTTAGCTTCTTCTGTTTGCTGGTCTCTTCAGCGTCTGATTTCCGCCCTGACACAAGGTGCGTGGTGGTGGACAGTTTTTTTTTTAGGCTCACTTGTTCAGTTGCACTGTGGGGAGGGAGGGATGCTGCAAACAAATAACACTGGCATGTGCTTGCAGTGTCTCAGCCACACTGGGCAGGCCCCTGCACATGGCGCACACTGCTCAGGCTCTATGTTGCTCTGCCGGGAACCGTCTGAGACCGGCCCTAGGCTGCATGCACCTCCCCGGTCTAAGCTGCTCAGGCTCAGCTCTCAGGTAGCCCTCAGAGGCGCAGATTCGGTCGGGCCTGCATTTTGTGCCCTTCCCAGGACCGAGTAGCTCAGGTGTTTGGTGAGCGCAGTCGCTGTGACTTATTGCCTTACCCCTGCTGCTCAGTTTTCTGGGTGTACTGCAGGTGCCCCTTGTGAGGTGGATGGTGACTGTCCAGGACCCCAAGAAGTCTTAGCAAAGAAGCCTGCTTGCAGTTTGGTAGGTAAAGTCTCTCTGGGGCTGCGATTGCCCCCTTCCAGCCCTTACGGCTCTGGCTGCCTGTCACTGGAGGGGGATGGTCTGCAGCCGGCTATTTCTGTTCCGTCCTTTGTTCTGTGCGCGATCCTGGCAGTGTCTTATGTTAGAGCTTTTCACGTGGTAGCGATCCCACAGTCTGGTATGCTAGCCCAAGTTAGTTCACTCTGGTTACACTCACGGCATTCCGGCCTGATTCTTAAAAAGCACTGCAGCCTGCGCTTCACTGTCCAGCCCTGATTTGCTAGTGGTGGATGCAGGCGTCTGCACTGCTTCTCCACTGGGGGAGTTACTGTTGGGCTCGTAATCTGTTGGTTTTAATTATTTATTTATTTTTCTTCCCTGTTATGTTGCCCTCTGTGCTTCCAAGGCTCGCCACAGACTTGGCAGCAAAAGTGTTTCCTGGTGTTTGGAAACTTCTCTCTTTTTAAGACTCCCTTCCTGGGCCAGGACTCCTTTCCCGGGATGGAGCTCCCTCCCTACCTCCTTTGTCTATTTCTTCGTCTTTTATATTTTTCCTACCTGTTTTTGAAGACAATGAACTGCTTTTCTGGGTGCCTGATGTCCTCTGCCAGCATTTAGAAGTTGTTTTGTAGAATTTACTCAGCATTGAAATGTTCTTTTGATGAATTTGTAGGGGAGAAAGTGGTCTCCCCATCCTATTCCTCCACCATCTTAGGACCACCCCCTGACTTGCATGGCTTTACTAGCCAATTTGATGTTGGAAGGGAAAGAAGATAGAATTAGCTGTAAGGTGATCTTCCTTTCAGCTATTGCTCTATACTAAATGTAGGTGGTCTAGAACTCAGTATCACCTCTGTATGTATGTCTTCTCTTTGGTAAAGGAAGGAAATGGGGACTTCCCCAGTGGTCTAGGGGTTGGGGGCACAGGTTTGATCCCTGTTTGGGAAAATAAAGTCCCACATGCCATGGAGTGCGGCCAAATTTTTTCTTTAAAAAAATAGAAAGGAAATGATCTCTGGCCTAACAAAATTGTTGGAATATGGAATAACACGATAGGTAGATGGTTACAGGACAAGGTCAGGAGCAGGGAGAGCTGCTAGGATACTACTGCTATAATCCAGGGGAGAAAGGATGATGGCTTGGCTAGTGTGGTAGAGGAAGAGGTGGTATGAGGTGACATTTTGTTATTTCCAAGACAAAGCTGGGAGGATTTGATAGTGAACTAGATGTGGGGTGTCAGAGGAAGAGGTCATTTAATTGGTCAGGGTATTTTGACACTAAAAAGTAAAAACAAAAAAAATGGAAATCCCTGTCAGGAAATTATGCACACAAAATTGAAGACTTTTGCTCACATTGATATAAAAAGCTGGATTTGTTTCTCAGGAAACAGGAAATATTCATTGTGGGCAAAGGCATAGAGATACTCCTTGGCTTACATGGTCTATTGCCAGACCCACATTGCTTTCTATTTTCCTGTTTCTCTTCCTGACCTGAAGCTGGCTTTCTAGAAAAAGAGCAAAACCTTTAATGAGGGAACCACTAGACCTCATGGAAATTTGATATGTTGTTACTCCAGAATGAAGATTTACTTCTTTCTTACATTTGGGGAAATAAAATAAACTAGACTGAGTTTTCTGAGAAATGCAATTGTGTCTTTCCTTCTCAGCTTTGTCAGTACCCTCCATCCAGTTACCTACTCAGTGTATCTTTGAGGCTTTTGAATTCTGGTGACCAAAGTCGGTGAAGGCTGTTTCTCCTTTCAGGTGTACTTCATTTTGTGTAGCTGTTTTGTTGCTAAGTGCTGGGTTATGGGGAAGGGCGGTCTTTATCTTATTTATAAGTCAATTATTTTCACCATCTTTCTGTATTTCAAAAAACATTTACTGAACTCCTGCTAAGTGATGAGTACTTTGCTAAAAGCTCAAGATTCAAAGAGAGGTAAGGCACAATGTTTGCCTGTAGGAAATATACAATCTAGTCTAGTGTATGACATAATAAATGGCCACCTACAATATGGTGGTAGATCCTTTTTAAAAGATATACATAGGATAGTATGGGAACATAGAGGGATACCTAATCCAGACTGGAAGTTCAGAGATAGCTCCACTGAGGTAGGAACTTATAAACTGGGTTTTAATCGAGTAGTGGGAATTAGCCAGGTAAAGAAGGAATGGGAAGAGAAGATTATTCTTCCAGGCAAACAGTGCTCCATGTGCAATAGCATGGTGGCATAAGAAATTGGTATGCTCACAGAACAATAAATAGTTGAGTGTGGCTGAGTAGGGTTAAGGATGCCTGTGCAGTGTAACAGAGTATGAGGCTTGAGAGGAAAGCAAAAGCTAGATAGTGAATGGTTTTATCTGTCAATTTTGGAATTTATCAATAATAGCTAGTATTTATTTCAGCTTACTATGAGTAGTGAGTTACTTGTATACTTATTTTATATGCATTTAATCCTCACAAGCACACAACACAATAGTATTATAGCTATTTTACAGATGTAGAAACTGAAGCTCAGAGAAATTACATAACTGCCCAAGATCATTAAGTGACAGATCTGGGATTTAAATATAATTTATTCTAGAGCTCTTGCTTTTTACCTATACACTTCATTGTATCCATGTAACCTGAAAGCCATGAAGAACCTATGATGGGTTAAAGATATTCATCAATTGTTTGATGCTTCCTTCTACTGAGAGGTCAAGTTTATGCCTTCTTCTCTTGAATCTCAACTAACTCTGTGACTGCCTTAAATAGAAGAGTATGATGGTGTGCCAGTTTCCAAGTTTAGACCAGGAGAGTGGCAGCTTCCACTTGTGTCTTGGAACACTGTCTCTGGAAACCTTGAGCCACTATCCTTAAGGTCTGACTACTTTGAATTTGCTATGCTGAAGAGTCCACATATAGGTGCTTTGGTGAATGAAAAGTGGAAGTGTTAGTTGCTCAGCCATTTCTGAATCTTTGCGACCCCATGGACTATAGCCCATCAGGCTCCTCTGTCCATGGAATTTTCCAGGCAAGAATACTGAAGTGGGTAGCCATTCCCTTCTCCAGGGTCTCTTCCAGATCCCAGGGGATCAAACCCAGGTCTCCTGCATTGCAGGCAGATTCTTTACCATTTGAGCCACTAGTGAAGCTCCCCCAGGTGATTTCAACCTTCTAATTATTATACCAAGGCACCAAATGTATTAATGAAGCTACTTTATGAGTACAAAGTCTATCCATCTGATGACTACCACTGAATGACCTTAGTTGACACCACTTATTTGGAGCAGAGGAATCACCCAGCCTAGCCACGTCTGAGTTCCTGATTCACAATATCATGAGATATGGCATACTTGTTGTTGCTTTAAAGCCAGAAAATTTTGACATAATTTTTACATGGTTTGTTGTGAAGCAATACATAGAGCTAAGCCATTGAAGGGTTTTAAGCGGGTCAGATAGAAGTTAAATTCACAAGGAAAGTCCCCTACTTGATGAAACACTGAAATAACTGTTTGTCCTATCTAAAATGCCTGGCATATAGTAGTCACTCAATGAATGAATGAATGAACCCAATATGTGTAGTGGCAATTTATATTTTTATACTTTGTGTGTATGTTTATGATAAATGGGGTACCCTGTAGAGGTTGCTGGGCTGACAAACTAAGAATCATTGGCCTGAAAAGACCTAACTCTCCATCATCAGTTGTAGCTGGTCCCTTTTCTACTGATCTCATTGGCAGGAAATTTGACAAGAAGGATTCTTTGTTAAGCTGTTTTAGTCCCCGACCATCTCACTCTTTGGAGTTCAAATTACCCTCCCCCTTCCCTCCGGTCCTTGATGCATGTTTTTGTTGGACTGTTCTCGCTATTTGTTTCCAATTGCCCATTAGAGCAGAGAGAATCAGAGAGTTGAGAAAAATGAAGTACTTCCCTGAGTGCACAAGTTATTTTCAACCAAGTGTCAGTTTTAGCAGGTGGAGTAAACTATAAAATGCAATGTCTGAGTATTTGGTGAGTGTTTAAGTCTCTGAAAGTCCATTGCAACTTAGAATAAGAGCCACGAGGGCATACCTGGTTGGATCACCCTCTCAATATTTTCCCCCACAAAAAAATCTCCTAATACAGATTTATAACCACTATCAGAATATGCATTTTAAAAGACCCCCATGCATATTAACGAACCATTTAAATATAGTTTAAAATGTTAAGAGTCTGGTTTTATAATACAGAAAATTTTATTTGGAGTAGAATTCTAGAACTTCTACATTTTGGAGGGAACACAAAGGTTTGAGTGGTGTATTTAATGTCTGCTTGGATTGAAATCTTTCATGTTGAATTGTCTTTATACAATAATTTTCACTTCAGAGGAAAGCTTTTTTCTCTCTATTCTGCCCCACTCCCTCCCTCCATCCTTCCCTTTTCCCCTTTCTTCTTCTCCTCTCTGTCTCCATCAAGACAGATCAGTCTCAGAAGAATGAAGATTTATACCCTATATCAATCATTCACTTTTCACTAGCTCAAAGGCCCATCTTTGCTGGGAGAGCTTTCATCCTTTCCAGCAGCTGAAATAAAGCAAGTAATGTCGCTCTACTTTCTGAGATGAAAGTAAAGCAATTTTATCTAAAGTACCAAGAAGAAATGGGTACAAATGAACAGAAGCTTGACTTTTGCTTATCGTTATAGCCCAGGTAGTAAGGCAGATCCATATGCCCTCTGCCATAGAAAAGGAAGAGAATTTGTAAAGGGAAGGGCAAAGATACTTGAAAAGTGTATTGAAAATAAATTGCAGGATTAACCACGTCTGAGTCATTAGAGCAGCAGCTAGAATGTTTCTGTCAAACCTGCTCTTTCAGTTACCTGATCCCTAACTGATTCAGTGGGATCCTTTGTGGAGAACAGAATAGACATTGGTTTAAGAGTAAGAGATTTTGGAGTAAGTCTGGCCTGGCTGTGCACTTGACTCAGAGGCACTAGCTGGCATGTGACCCTAGACAACTCACTTTAGTATTCTGGGCTCTAGTTTCTGATCTATAAAATTAGGATAATAGTATTACTTACCTCATAAGATTATCACGAGGAGTCACAGAAATGTTATCACTTGGTGGACTTCTATCTATCATCACAAATTCATGACAACTTAATTAATTCAAGATAGGTTCACTTTCACTCTTAGTGACCTGGTGGTTGAGGTCTGCTACCCAGATGATCCATATTGGATTGTCACTGTCATTTTTTCTTTTCAGTGATAGGGATGAGCTTTGCTTTGAGTTGATTGACCTGCAAATATTGAGGCACTCCAACATGAGAGGCACAATGCAGAGCTACATCAGGCTGATAAACAACTACAAACATTTTCACATTTATTTAGCAATCCTAGGTTTTGTCAAAGTTAAATTGTACCCTATTTTTCCCACTGAAGTCCAAAATAAGAACATTGTTATAGCAGATAGACTGACCTCATTTATTTTTGTTTCAGTTTGTTTTTTCCTCTCACAGAGGCAATCTGATTTAGCTGCTTCAGAATACACTTATAAACATAATTGTCTAATTTAGTCACATTCAAAATTTTGCATTCAGTTATACAGATGGAATTGAACAATTTTAGCAATTTTATATGTAGTACAGGTTTCTATATCTCTCATATATGCACATTTGTGTCTATATATGTGTGTTGTTGTTTATGGCTAAGTCGTGTACAACTCTTTTGTGACCCTATGGACTATAGTCCACCAGGCTCCTCTGTCCATGTGATTTCCCAGCAAGAATATTGGAGTGAGTTGCCATTTCTTCTCCAGGGGATCTTCCTGACCCAGGGATTGAACCCACATTTCCTGCCACCTATATATGAGTGTATATAAATATAATTTTTCCCAGCCATAATTACAAGGTTTTCACAGTCTTACCTTTGCAAGAAAACAAGAATTTCTAAGCAGTGTTAAGGTACTCATATGGCAATTGAAAAATATGATTTTAGAAACAAGATGTACAAATACATCTTCTAAGTGTCTTTATTACAGAAGTAGAAAATAAACTTATATATACTACTTAAAAGAGAAAATTATTGCCCTAGAAATTTTTTAATCTTTCAGTGTATATATCTAATATTTACACCCGGGGCTAATTTTCATTGTGTCAGTCAATTTTGACCTTCAGTTCATGCCTGAACTTTTCCATTCTTTTGATCTCATTTGAAAAATACTAAGAGAAAAGCAAGTCCTCGGCGAAGAGGAAGACAATGTATGTGCAAAGAGCTATCTCTTTGTAGAGATAGTGCAAGGAGAAGTGTCCGTGTAACAAATTACTACTGTTCAAGCCCATCAATTCAAAACAAGCATTTTGAAAACTTGCCAAGATGACTCATATGACTGGATATATGGAGAAAGAAAAAAATTAGGTAACTTCAGACACTTTAATGCTACAGCCTGCTTGTATTGGTATGGGCTTAGTCCTTTGCTAACAGTTGGAATTAAGCTACATCTTTTTTTTTTTTTTAAATTGCTTCTTTGCTCACAGTTTTGCTGCTCCATCCAGAGGGCTTCTGAAGAGTGAAGAAAACAAGTCAGAATATTGTTGGGAAATTCACAAAACACTCCATTTGCTTAGGAATTAGATTTTATGACCCATTTAATCTTTACAAAAATACAGTTCTGAATTCCAAGATTACTCTGCTTTCCTTAGGATTTTCCAGTATTCTTGCCTGAAAATCCCATGGACAGAGGAGCCTGGTGAGCTACACCCCATGGGGTCACAAGAGTTGGACATGACTGAGTGACTAACACACACTAGGATCTTTAATTTGACAAAAACCAAAGTATGAACTTTTGGCTTGACTAATGTTGCCCTGACCAGTTGGGTTGCTTAATAAATTTAGGCTCTGGAAAGTAATGTTATGCAGTCGAGAGTTTGTAAAGGATTAATTGCCCTGAATTCCATAATGACAAACTGTTCAATTTGTCACTGGGTGGGTAAAGAGTATGAAACTAGAGTAGCTATGTAGGGTATCCCACTTTTCTTTGGAGATAGGGCATTTCAAGTCAGGATAAAATAAAATCATAGATAGACTGGGAAACACTGGTCATGCCTGTCTGAGATGTCACAGACAAGTAAAAAGGGCTGTGTACATCAGTAAATGTTGATGGATATGTTTAAACAGAACAATAATGAGCCACTGTTGGTGAAGCTGAAGTTGCCCAGGAGACATCTTGCATAGACTTGGTTGGTAATTTCCTACAAAGAAATATATACATATATATATATATGTGTGTGTGTGTGTGTATATATATATATATATATATGTATGTATGTGTGTATGTGTATATATATATATTTATATATATATATATAAATATATATATCACCCATCTATATTTGAAGCTGTTTAGAATGATATATCAAGCAATAAACCCTTATGTTTTCTTAGAATATTTATATTTTCTCATGCATTCCATTGGTATCTATGAGGCCAAACAGGAAAACTATATTTTTCAGATAAAACTCCACCAAAATTAATAAACTTAGTCTTACCTCACCATAATTATGTTTCCAATTTTATGTAGGTACTAACAGAAAGAAGTCTTAGTTCGTATTCCAGAATAACTCAGAGAATAATTAAAATATTCAGTTCAGTTCAGTTCAGTTCACTCGCTCAGTCGTGTCCAACTCTTTGTGACCCCATGAATCGCAGCACGCCAGGCCTCCCTGTCCATCACCAACTCCCGGAGTTCACTCAGACTCACATCCATCGAGGCAGTGATGCCATCTAGCCATCTCATCCTCTGTCGTCCACTTTTCCTCCTGCCCCCAATCCCTCCCAGCATCAGAGTCTTTTCCAATGAGTCAACTCTTCGCATGAAGTGACCAAAGTATTGGAGTTTCAGCTTTAGCATCATTCCTTCCAAAGAAATCCCAGGGCTGATCTCCTTCAGAATGGACTGGTTGGATCTCCTTGCAGTCCAAGGGACTCTCAAGAGTCTTCTCCAACACCACAGTTCAAAAGCATCAATTCTTTGGCTCTCAGCTTTCTTCACAGTCCAACTCTCACGTCCATACATGACCACAGGAAAAAAACCATAGCCGTAACTAGATGGACCTTAGTCGGCAAAGTAATGTCTCTGCTTTTGAATCTGCTATCTAGGTTGGTTATAACATTTCTTCCAAGGAGTAAGTGTCTTTTAATTTCATGGCTGCAGTCACCATCTGCGGTGATTTTGGAGCCCCCCAAAATAAATTTGACAGTGTTTCCACTGTTTCCCCATCTATTTCCCATGAAGTGATGGGACCGGATGCCATGATCTTCGTTTTCTGAATGTTGAGCTTTAAGCCAACTTTTTCACTCTCCACTTTCACTTTCATCAAGAGGCTTTTTATTTCCTCCTCACTTTCTGCCATAAGGGTGGTGTCATCTGCATATCTGAGGTTATTGATATCTCTCCTAGCAGTCTTAATTCCAGCTTATGTTTCTTCCAGTCCAGCGTTTCTCATGACGTACTCTGCATAGAAGTTAAATAGCAGGGTGACAACATACAGCCTTGACGTACTCCTTTTCCTATTTGGAACCAGTCTGTTGTTCCATGTCCAGTTCCAACGGTTCTTCCTGACCTGCATACAGATTTCTCAAGAGGCATGTCAGATGGTCTGGTATTCCCATCTCTTTCAGAATTTTCCACGGTTTCTTGTGATCCACATAGTCAAAGGCTTTGGCATAGTCAATAAAACAGAAATAGATGTATTTCTGGAACTCTCTTGCTTTTGCAATGATCCAGCGGATGTTGGCAATTTGATCTCTGGTTCCTCTGCCTTTTCTAAAACCAGCTTGAACATCAGGGAGTTCACGGTTCATGTATTGCTGAAGCCTGGCTTGGAGAATTTTGAGCATTACTTTAATAGTGTGTGAGATGAGTGCAATTGTGCAGTAGTTTGAGCATTCTTTGGCATTGCCTTTCCTTGGGATTGGAATGAAAACTAACCTTTTCCAGTTCTGTGACCACTTCTAAGTTTTCCAAATTTGCTGGCATATTGAGTGCAGCCCTTTCACAGCATCATCTTTCAGGATTTGAAACAGCTCAACTGGAATTCCATCACCTCCACTAGCTTTGTTCGTAGTGATGCTTTCTAAGGCCCACTTGACTTCACATTCCAGGATGTCTGGCTCCAGATGAGTGATCACACCATCGTGATTATCTGGGTCATGAAGATCTTTTCTGTACAGTTCTTCTGTGTATTCTTGCCACCTGTTCTTAATATCTTCTGCTTTTGTTAGGTCCATACCATTTCTGTCCTTTATCGAGCCCATCTTTGCATGAAATGTTCCCTTGGTATCTCTTTTTCTTGAAGATATCTCTAGTCTTTCCCATTCTGTTGTTTTCCTCTAGTTCTTTGCATTGATCGCTGAAGAAGGATTTCTTATCTCTTCTTGCTATTCTCTGGAACTCTGCATTCAGATGCTTATATCTTTCCTTTTCTCCTTTGCTTTTCACCTCTCTTCTGTTCACAGCTATTTGTATGGCCTCCCCAGAAAGCCATTTTTCTTCTTTGCATTTCTTTTCCATGGGAATGGTCTTGATCCCTGTCTCCTGTACAATGTCACGAACCTCACTCCATAGTTCATCAGGCACTCTATCTATCAGATCTAGTCCCTTAAATCTATTTCTCACTTCCACTGTATAATCATAAGGGATTTGATTTAGGTCATACCTGAATGGTCTAGCAGTTTTCCCTGCTTTCTTCAATTTAAGTCTGAATTTGGTAATAAGAAGTTCATGACCTGAGCCAGTCAGCTCCTGGTCTTGTTTTTGCTGACTGTATAGAGCTTCTCCATCTTTGGCTGCAAAGAATATAATCAATCTGATTTCGGTGTTGACCATCTGGTGATGTCCATGTGTGGAGTCTTCTCTTGTGTTGGAAGAGGGTGGTTGCTATGACCAGTGCATTTTCTTGGCAAAACTCTATTAGTCTTTGCCCTGCTTCATTCCGCATTCCAAGGCCAAATTTGCCTGTTACTCCAGGTGTTTGTTGACTTCCTACTTTTGCATTCCAGTCCCCTATAATGAAAAGGACATCTTTTTTTGGGTGTTAGTTCTAAAAGGTCTTGTAGATCTTCATAGAAACGTTCAACTTCAGCTTCTTCAGCGTTACTGGTTGGGGCATAGACTTGGATTACGGTGATATTGAGGTTTGCCTTGGAAATGAACAGAGATCATTCTGTCGTTTTTGGGATTGCATTCAAGTACTGCATTTTGGACTCTTTTGTTGACCATGATGGCTACTCCATTTCTTCTAAGGGATTCTTGCCCACAGTAGTAGATATAAGGGTCACCTGAGTTAAATTCACCCATTCCAGTCCATTTTAGTTTGCTGATTCCTAGAATGTCGATGTTCACTCTTGCCATCTCCTGTTTGACCACTTCCAATTTGCCTTGATTCATGGACCTGACATTCCAAGTTTCTTTGCAATATTGCTCTTTACAGCATTGGACCTTGCTTCTATCACTGGTCACATCCACAGCTGGGTATTGTTTTTGCTTTGGCTCCATCCCTTCATTCTTTGTCGAGTTAGTTCTCCAATGATCTCCAGTAGCATATTGGGCACCTACTGACCTGGGGAGTTCCTCTTTCAGTATCCTATCATTTTTCCTTTTCATATTGTTCATGGGGTTCTCAAGGCAAGAATACTGAAGTGGTTTGCCATTCCCTTCTCCAGTGGACCACATTCTGTCACACCGCTCCACCATGACCTGCTGTCTTGGGTTTCCCCATGGACATTGCTTAGTTTCATTGAGTTAGACATGGCTGTAGTCCTAGTGTGATTAGATTGACTAGTTTTCTGTGAGTATGCTTTCTGTGTGTCTGCCCTCTGATGCCCTCTTGCAACACCTACCATCTTACTTGAGCTTCTCTTATCTTGGGCATGGGGTATCTCTTCACGACTGGTCCAGCAAAGTGCAGCTGCTGTTCCTTACATTGGATGAAGGGTATCTCCTCACTGCCGCCCTTCCTGACCTTCAATGTGGGATAGCTCCTCTAGGCCCTCCTGTGCCCACGCAGCCACTGCTCCTTGGACGTGGGGTTGCTCCTCTCGGCTGCCACCCCTGACCTCAGATGCGAGGTAGCTCTTCTCAGCCGTTCCTGCCCTGTTGCAGCCTGGCACTCTCAGCTGCTGTCCCTGACCTTGGACTTGGGTAGCTCCTCTCGGCTGCACTTAGTGCACCAGTCTCAGCCACCCATGCTTAGTGCGCTGGCCAAATGAGAATTAAAGTATTACCAGACTATAATCTCCTTAAGAGCATAAACCAAGTCTTACTCATATCTTTGTCTTCAGTGCCTAAACAGTGGACTGACACAAAATAGGTGCTTACTAAATGGATGTTGCATAAATGAATAAATGGAGGGAGAAGAGGTAGGTATGTCCTAATATGAACAATAGTCCATTGAGATTTAGGTACTAGAATACACAAGTAAAAAGGATAGGAATGTGAACCTATTTATTAAGTTTAAAGATCATTGCAACAACACATAACTCTAAATTTCGTTATTGATACATTCTTAGAATTTATCAGACTGAGTTACTGAATTCATCTGGAATTTTCATTGAACAACAGCAGAAAAAAAATCAGCTTCTGGCTGATTTTTGCTTTCTTAGTAAAGCAGAATGAAGTGATCAGATGTACCTGGAAAAAAAATCATTTCCTTTCTCTCTTCTCATTTTCTTCTTTTCTTTCAGCCTATGATCAAGAAGGCACACAGGAACATGAAAAGAGCTCACAGACCCTGACTTATTGAGAGAGCATGCCTGGAGTTCATTTGGTTTCCCCCGATCTCATAAAACCAACTCTGTTTCCATTGTACTTCTGACAAAGAGTAGTATTTGGGGACTTGGCTTTTTGTTCTTTCCTAGCCTCTTCCCACACCTTTCTAAAAAGCTCCGCCTCACAGCAAGACATAAGCTTAGCCAGCACAGAGTACCTGATCCCTCATGACAAGCTTCCAAAAGTCATTGGCTGGGCCAGCATGTTTCGCTTACCCACTTACTGGTAATCTGTACTATCTTATGGGATCACTCATTTTGCGTTTAAGGCATCCAAGAAGAAACTGAACAAATTCATACAATATCAGGTGTAGGAGAAAAAGCATTCCTGGATACTCCTTTCCTTTCTACCATGGCTTTAACAGCTCTCTCTCAAGGTTTCTACCCAGACAAAAGATGCAGCTCCTTTGTTTCCAGGCAGGCTTAAAAGATTCTGACCCTAGATGAGCGCTTGGCTAACACTATAAACAAACAGGCTTAATATTTCCCATCATTATTGTGATCACCCAAAGCACTAGTTTACTGCCTTTTCATACACAGAAATAAGAAAGATGAGGAAAAAGCCACGGTCATGGGGTTTGGTCTTCTATGGGCCAAATTGCTTTTTCTTTTAATTCTTAGCTGCAATCTAAGCTCTTTCCAAATGCCAACTATATGTCTCACAGTTATATGATGCTAAGATCAAGAGTCTTAGGCTTATCCTCACTATGTAGACTATCCTCACTAAGACAGAAAGAACACATCTCTGTAAATGAAGAATGGCACACCTTTACCTCCAAAAGAGCTTCCATAGAAAGTAGATAGACACTAAGATTTACTGAGTACCTGCTTTATACCAGTCACTGTCATAGATCCTTTTGCCTCTTACTTCCTCCCCACAAACCTATATTTTACATATTTGCCAGGGTCCAGCCCTGGTGGATCCAGGGTAATTCAAAGCGGGGATGGAGTCAGCATCCTAGGAAAAAGCTATTTAATTAGAGGTATAAAGAGAGATTAGAAAGGAATAGTGTAGTAGGAAAATTAGTGGAGAAAAAGAGGCTGAATAACTTGGTTTATGTGGGATACCAATAAAACTTTGAGACGAGAAGCTTGCACCATCTACGTAGGCCACTGACGCCCACTTGAATAGCAGAGGGTGCGCCTCCTTGGGCTCCCTCTCGCGTGGATCTTAAAAGCCAGGGCAAAATTAGCAGGCTTGGCGAGCACCCACGCTCCAGATAGGAATTCAGCCAGAAAAAAACGGAGAACAAGAAAGAACGACAAGGGGGAATCAGTCTTTCCAGAAACTGATCCGTTTTCTTTATTTTCAGGTTTGCTTATATAACTTTTGTTGCACATAGAGACAAATGGAAATTTTAAAGTCACATGGGGGTCAGCAGTCCTGACCTTTATCAAAATCAGGTGCTTCATATAAATGTATACAAAAAGGTCTTAGGGGTTTTACATCATCTTCTGGCCATGAGGCCTGCCGACATTTTATGATCCTTTCTTTCTGATAACGGTCAGTCAACCAAAAAACTTATTTTCCAGGGGTGATTTTTCTTAACCCAGGCACCATCCTCCGAAGGTACAAGATAAAGTTGCATTCCTATAGGGTGAGGGTGTAGTGGGTTACAATTAAGAAAGGAATTTACTTAGCCTAAGGTTAACATGATTAATCTTAAAGGTTAATACTTATTTCTTCTATATGCTAGTTATATATTCATTAACATGTATAAGGGCAGGGGATTCAGCAGCAAACATTGGCCCAATAAATGAAAAACCCTTCACCAATATAATTCCTAATCAACCCACTATACTAATAATTTCTAACTTCCTAAAAGAATCTGCCTTTAGTAAGTCTAAAACATCTCATGCCTCTCATGGTTGGGACGCTGTAAACAATCACATGTGGCCGGACGAACCTGTACAGGCAGGCTAGATAACCCTCAGAGGAGTTCGTTAGTTGAAACACTCTTGTCACGCCCAGGAATTTTTATTAACTGGAGCTGTAGGTTAACTCCTTCTCTGAGAGAGGTGATGGGGGAGAGCCCCCCGTAAAGTCAGAGGTGTAGATGAGAGAATAAAACAGTAAAGTAGGCAGACTCTGGTTTTGGGGGTAGATGCTCGGGAACAGGGGGTTTCCTGAGGCTCGATCTCGCCTTTGTATTTGCCGAAGCCTCCTTCCTCATGACCTTTGCCATGGGTGGAGTTCCTCACGCTGGCTCCCAGCACATATTATCTCTATTTTACAAGAAAACTGGGGGTTAGAGAGGTTATAAGGAGTTATAAGCAAGTACGTTCATTCTACAAGTTATTGAGAAAGTCAGAAGAAATTTACAAAATTTGAGTAAGAGTGGATCCTTATCATTTTTAACTAAAGAATTATGAATAGTCAAGGGAAATAGTAGCTATGCTTGGTGCATGATACAAAAGAGAGGATACTGCTCATCCTGTGTCTTTATTGTATAGATACATACATTAACCTATTTTAATGGAAACTAGGAGGTTAAATTCAGACAAACTGGTTACCATCACTCAAAAAATATACCAGCACCTACTATGCGCACCACAAATAAGAGAAAGATATGGTTCCTGCCCTGGCAAGAATAGTCTATTTCCTGATGATGGGGGAGGATGAATTAAAATACAAATAACTGTGGGAGGCCAAATGAGTGGTCCCCTTCATGGATCACACACAACCTTGTCATGGCAAAGGGGCTTGCATAATTTAATGAAGCTACAAGCCATGCTATGCAGGGCCACCTAAGACAGACAAGTCATATTGGAGAGTTCTGATAAAACATGGTCCACTGGAGGAGGGAATGGCAAACTATTCCAGTATTCTTGCCTCAAGAACCCCATGTACAATATGGTAAGACAGATAGCTATAACACTGAAGATGAGCACCCCAGGTCAGAAGGTGTCAAATATTGTACTGGGGAAGAGCAGAGAAATAGCTTTGAAAATAATGAAGAGGCTGGGCCAAAGTGAAAACCATGACACTAAATTGTGGATGCGTCTGGTGGTGAAAGTAAAGTCCAATGCTGTAAAGAACAATATTACATAGGAACCTGGAATGTTAGGTCCATGAATCAAGGTAAATTGGATGTGGTCAAGCAGGAGATGGCAAGAGTGAACATTGATATCTTAGAAATCAGTGAACTAAAAAGGAAGGGAGTAAGCAGATTTAATTCAAGTGACCATTATCTCTGCTATTGTGGGCAAGAATCCCTTAGAAGAAATAGAGTAGCTGTCATAGTCCATAAAAGAGTCTGAAATGCAGTACTTGGGTACAATGTCAAAAATGACTGAATGGCTTGGTTCATTTCCAAGGCAAACCATTCAACATCACAGTAATCCAAGTCTACACCACAGCTACTAATGCTGAAGAAACTGAACGGTTCTATGAAGACCTTCTAGAACTAACATCAAAAAAGATGTCCTTTTCATCATAGGGGACTGGAATGCAAAAGTAGGATGTCAAGAGATACCTGAAATAACAGGCATGTTTAGCCTTAGAGTACAAAATGAAGCAAGGCAAAAGCTAACAGAGTTTTTTCAAGAGAACACACTGGTCATAGCAAACACCTTCTTCCAACTGTACACATGGACATCACCAGATGATCAATATCAAAATCAGATTGATTACATTCTTTGCATGTATTCAAACCATGTCCTTTAGTATGATAAGATGTTCAACAGCTGTCTCTGATCATTCCTTTTTATGTTAGTGCTTATGTACATATGTACACAGGCTTCCTTGGTGGCTCAGCTGGTAAAGAATCTGCCTGCAATGCGGGAGACCAGGTTCAGTCCCTGGGTTGGGAAGATCCTCTGGAGAAGGGAACGGTTACCCACTCCAGTATTGTGGCCTGGAGAATTCCATGGACTATATATTCCATAGGGTCACAAAGAGCCAGACATGACTGAGTGACTTTCACTATGTACATTTATTGTTCAAGGTGATGTGTTATGTTTCTTGGTGTTCTTTTACTGGTTTTATTGAACCATGCTTTTTCATTTCATTGAAAGTACTTGGGTTTAAAGAGAACATTTTCTACTTTTCTTGAGTGCCTTAGTAAAATTAAAGAAGGAAGAGAGAGGGAGGGAGGAACTGCTGAATCACAGTGTGCCAACCAAAGCAGGAGTGGGCATGAGGGAGAGGTGGTATTAAAAGGCACATTTACTTGAAGCTGTGAGGTAATTTTAACACATCTTGCCTCGCTTTTTATCTGGGACTGAGTTCAACTAAACTGGTTTGCCTTCTTTCTGGAGATGATTACCAGGTATGGGCTCAAGGCTCTTAATATCCATTAGGAAGTATAAAATAGAGCAGAGAGCAAATCATCTCTGTCTAGGGTTAAAGTTCAAATCTGCTTATTAATGTTGATGTTTTGACCCCTTTAACTCTCTGGGCTCAGCATTTTGTCTGGTTACCTGGCCATTTATGACCTGCTTGCTCCTCTCCATCTTAGCCAAACCCCCTGAAGATAACACATTCTTTGCCTCCCTAGATCTATGGGTCTCCCACTTGTTTGATGGAAAATACAGTGCTGGTACTTCCTGACCAGTGACATCTTTTCATCACCTGTACCTCAAATATCAGAAACTGATATGGTCAACTGCACATATGGAGTTTTATCCATGTAAAGGCAGATAAAAACCAGTTTGGTAATTACCAATGTAGATTGGGGATGGTAACCTGATAATGGCACCCCACTCCAGTACTCTTGCCTGGAAAATCCCATGGACAGAGGAGCCTGGTAGGCTGCAGTCCATGGGATCGCTAAGAGTCGGACACGACTGAGCGAGTTCACTTTCACTTTTCGCTTTCCTGCATTGGAGAAGGAAATGGCAACCCACTCCAGTGTTCTTGCCTGGAGAATCCCAGGGACAGGGGAGCCTGGTGGGCTGCCGTCTATAGGGTTTGCACAGAGTCAGACACAACTGAAGCGACTTAGCAGTAGCAGTAGCAGCAACCTGATAATAATATTTACTTTATAAAATTGATAAGACTATTAAAAGAGTAGGGCTTCCATGGTGATGATACCTTTATCTTAGGCACCAAGAGAATAGCTATACCTTGTCTTTGAGATCCTGGAATAGTCCCCAAGATGCTAGTGATAGCTTACACATATGGTGAATGGTGCTGCCAGATTCATGGTCTCTGAAGGATGTTTAATTCCGGGACCAAAGACAGTGTCAGTCACTCAGAGCTTTGTGTAGTAGAAATTTTATTAAAGTGATAGTGACAGAAAAAGCTTCTGAGATAGACATCAGAAGGGGGTAGAAAGATCATCCACCTTACTAGTTTAAGCAGAGCATTATATATGTTTCTGCTAGCTGCTGAGAATAGAATGCCTCAAGGCTATGAAAATTTTGCCCAGACCCTTTCCTGTAGGATACATCCTGGGATGACATCAGCATGAGATAAGCCAGAAGGAATGAGTTAAGCCAGAAGGAACGAGTTAACCCAGAGCTCAAGGCTGTGGAAGTTTTACCCAAACCTTCTCCCAAAGCATACATTCTAGAGTCAAATAAGGCATGTCCTTGAACAAGAGACACTGCTGCCTACAAGGCCTATGTGTCTAAGAATTGTGAAAAGGAAAGAATGTTCACATCCTCCTTAAAGGGGCCTTAGGCTTGGACTCTGTATCAACCTGCCTAAGTTAACTCTCTCTTTGCTCAGTGGTAAAGAATCTGCCTGCCAATGCAAGAGACCTGGCTTTGATCCTTGATCCAAGGAGATCCCATATGCCACAGAGCAACTTGGCCTGTGTCCCACAAGTATTGAAACCATGCTGTAGACTCTAGAAGCCCCAGCTAGTGAGCCCATGTGTCACAGGCCCTATAGCCCATGCTCTGCAACAAGAGAAGCCACCACAATGAGAAGCCCACCAACGGCAACTTAGAGTAGCCCCTATTTGCAGTAACTAGAGTAAAGCCTGTGTAGCAATGAAGACCCAGCATAGCCAAACATAAATAAATAAAATTATATTTTAAAAAAGAGTAACTCTATACACGGGGTTTGCCACATGACAATAAACACAGGATAAATGATATTTTATTTTATGTTTTGTATTTTTTCTAATTCCTTTATTTGTTCTTGCCTAAGATTAGAAACATCGTAAAGTAGTCTGATAATGACACACACACACACACACACACACACACACACACACACACACTTACTTACTACTTTGAAAATCCATTTTCTTCCCCACATTTGTATAACTAAAAGCTGCTGTAATGATCAGAGATGAAAGGTCAGTACATTGATCCTTAAACATCAGTGGAGATATAGACAGACTGTTTGATAAATTGCCTCTTATATCATTTAGGTTGTGTGCTTATTGGCTAATACTGTAATTAGTTTTCACAAAGGTAGCATCAAAAGCATAATGACTGACTGTATGGTAGTTCATAGTTTTCTCTTTTCATCAATTATTCAGTGAAATCTCATCTTAGTAATATGGGACAAATGAATGGAGTGCTTTTGAAACAGATGAGCTACAACATGACAAATCTTGTAGATCAGAGCTGATGTTCCAAGAAGCCGTTTTGGAAATTCAGTGGTGATTTTTCATATTGAAAATTGGCCAAAGAGGTAGCACAATGGCTGGCCAAAATAGAGCTTTCCATCTGTAACTTATGACTATTGTCATTTAAATGGTCTATATATTACACTAACCTGTTACAGGCCCATGGCATCTAATGCAAAGAAGATGTCATGCAAATAATTTACAGCCTATTGTATGGGTGATGAAGTGTCTTGTGTGTACACTCTTTCCAACTTGTAGATTGAATCAGAGGCTTTCAGAGCCAAGGTTTCCATTCACACAGTTACTGATACAGGCCAAGATTTTTCAGTTAGTTGGGTGAATTTCATATTCCCATCAGAACAGTGATGAGGATGATACTTTGGTCCGTTTGATCCATTTGAAATAGTCTTAGCTTTGTGACTGTATTTGTTGATCTTGCTAACCCCTTTTTTCCCTGTCTTGACTATTCGAAGAAAAAATTCTTTTAGTTGATGTGATTTTAGCAAATATTAAGGCAGAAATCCTTTCAAGATTCTGTCTATGCCAAACAAACAAACAAACAAAATGTGACTTGCCCAAGTGCCCTCCTTCCTGTCAAGTTCAGGATATATTTATGATCGAAATATGCAAGGACAGCTTTACAGTAGAGCAGAAAGATCATTCCCCTGGGTCATCCCTCTCACCATCTCAACCTCCTTTTACAGCCCAGAGTTCTACTGCTCACAAATTTTTCAAAACCACCTTTAACTTTTTATAATTCTAATGTGCACTGTATGTTCATTCCCTTTTGTATAAACTTAGAAAAAGCATCTAGATATTTTGGGGACTTAACAAGTAATTTTATTTTACAAGGAAGACCTATAAGCAGCTCCTTCTGGAACTTTTGGATTCAATTCATGTAGAAATCTGCCAATTAGCTGTGATTTTGATCAGTGTGGACAGCTGAACCTGATAGTTCATCAAAATCCAGGTTACCCTTTGCAGTTACTGAGTAAAAGTGTATTGGGGAATGATTCGTGAAGCATATAGCCTAGGGCTTAGTTCATCCTAGGGACAGAAATAAAAGAGATGGAGAGAAAAAGAATGCATGTGGGGTGCTCATTTTTATTGGGGCAGATATTTGTGCACTCAGGCAGTACCACCAGAGAGTTAAGGGTAATCAAGTGTAACAGTCAGACAGAGCAACAATGAATACAACTTGTGAAGCTACGGTGGAGAATCAGATAGGTGGAAAATAATTCTCATAAGCTATTAATATGGAGATTCCTATAGAAGGCCCTGCCTGGAATCTGTGCTCTGGCATCTGCTGCCCTTATTTGCATACATGACTAGGTGTTTATTTTAGAACCCAACTGAATTGTGACCATCACAGAAAAAAACCTCTGTTCAAATATATTTCTAAATTCTCATATTAATGTGCTTTCCTATACTGCATCTCAGTGTATCTATAAAAAGATATACCTGTTTTCCCACAATGAGATAGTATAGTCCTGATAGCTAATATAAAACTAAGAATCTTTTTATGAAAATGTATTTTTTAAGAGTAAATTCCACTTTAGAGTCAACTGTCTCTTTCAGCAGTGACATGGCTTCTGTTGAGATATAGAAATATTATCTCTTCCTTGACTACATATGATGATTTTCTGGTTATATATGTCAAAGTGAGATGAAGCACGTTCTATAGACTTAATTTTGGTTACAACAATCAAATGAAAGAGAAAGGTAAATGTGCAAAAGATAGGCTTTTCTCTTGACCAGTGGTGCATGTTGGACTTAGAAAACTATGAAGGGACTTTTCTTCAGTCCAGAGTGTGGTTAGCAAATTGGAGGTTTGGGGCAATAATAATAATAATGTATTTAAATAAGATCATTCTTTATACTTATTCTTTTTTTAAATTAAAGTCTAATTGATTTATAATATTATGGTAGTTTTAGGTATCCAGGCTAGTGATTCAGTACTTTTGCAGATTACACTCCATTATAGGTTATTGAAAGGTCATGGCTCTAATTCCCTGTGCTATACAATATATCCTTGTTGTTTACCTATTTTATACACAGTAGATTGTATCTGTTAATCCTATATACTTAATTTGTCCCTGTATCCTTTTCACTCTCCTTTGGTAACCACAACTTTGTATTTTGTATCTTTGAGTCTGTTTCTGTTTTGCTTGTGTATTCATTTGTGTTATGTTTTAAGATTCCATATATAAGTGACATCATGCAGTATTTAACTTTCTTTTATTAAGCATAATATTCTCTAGGTTCATCCATACTGCTGCAAACAACAGTATTTCATTCTTTTCTGTGGCTGAGAAATATTCCATTGTGTATGTCTATGTTTGTATCTATTACAATGTGTGTATGTATGTACACATACACACCATAATCCAGGCATCTGTTGATGGACGCTTGGTTTGCTTCAGTGTTTTGGATCTTATAAATAGTGCTGCTGTGAACATTGTTCTGAACATATCTTTTTGAAGTTGTATTTTCATTTCTTTCAGATATATACAGTTCAGTTCAGTTCAGTTGCTCAGTCATGTCCAACTCTTTGCGACCCCATGAACCACAGCACGCCAGGCTTCCCTGTCCATCACCAACTCCTAGAGTCCACCCAAACCCATGTCCATTGAGTCAGTGATGCCATCCAACCATCTCATCCTCTGTCATCCACTTCTCCTTCTGCCCTCAATCTTTCCCAGCATCACGGTCTTTTCAAATGAGTCAGCTCTTTGCATCAGGTGGCCAAAGTATTGGAGTTTCAGCTTCAACATCAGACCTACAAATGAACACCCAGGACTGATCTCCTTTAGGATGGACTGGTTGGATCTCCTTGCAGTCCAAGGGACTCTCAAGAGTCTTCTCCAACACTACAGTTCAAAAGCATCAATTCTTTGGTGCTCAGCTTTCTTCACAGTCCAACTCTCGCATCCATGTGTGACCACTGGAAAAACCATAGCCTTGACTAGACGGACCTTTGTTGGCAAAGTAATGTTGCTGGGGTCCAGCCTCAGCAGAGTCCAGGGATACCCTCAGGATGAATGGTGTTGGCAAAAGAATGACACGGGAAGACCAAGCTTCGGTGAGCGAGGCCTGTAACTTTATTTTCAAAAAGAGCTTTTATACCCTGACTTGTACATAGAGGAAAATGAAAGGTGCAAAGTCATGCAGAGTCAGCTCAAACATTCCAGCAGTTTTGCCCTTATCGAAACCAGGATTTTTTTCTGCATACCTTTCCCATAAACAAGGGTCTTATGTTGTATACATTATCTTCTGCCCTTGGAGGCCTGTTGACATTTTATGACCCTTTTTTGATAAAGGTTGATCAACCAGAAAACTTGTTTTCCCTTGAAGTGTTTTTTCTTTATACCTCTAATCCGTGTCAGCCTCAGAAAGTACTAAACATCAGTATTGTAAAGTAAAATAAAGTAAAAATAAAAATTTAAAAAATAAAATAAAAAAAATATGAATTTCCAATATTAAAAAAAAAAGAAAGTACTAAACAGAGTTGCATTTTCGTGGAGCAAAGGTGCAGTGGGTTACAACAACAAAAAAGAACTTATTAGCTCAAATGTCTGATGTGGTTAATACCAAGGCTACTACTTGTTTTTCTTACATTCCAACTATATTAACTAATGCACTCCCAGGCACACAATGGATAAGGGATATGGGAACTTGGCAGCAAGCATTGGCTCAACAATGAAACCCTTCACCAGTATTATTTTAATAACTTTTTCACCCCTCAAAGGGCTCTATATTTTTAGAATGCTTAGGCTTCCTGTGTCATGGTTTGTGAACAATCATATGCATAGTTGCAAGAGTCTGGATAAACCTGCCAAGCAAGCTAGAATGCTAACAGGGGGGTTTGAATTGAAATGCTCCTTTCATGCCCAGGAGACTTATCAACTCGAGCCCTAAGTTGATTTTCTCCAGAGAAAGGTGGTCAGGGATAGCCCCCTGTTAATGTCAGAAGAGTTGGTGAAAGGCATAATATAGTATACAGTAGACAGACAGATTTTGGTTTGGGGGTAGGTGCTCGAGCAAGTCCAGGGAGTCCCTCGAGTCCTGATCCGCCTTGCCTGTCAGGTCTCCTCCACATGACCTTGTCATGGGTGGGATCTCCCGTGCTGGCTCCCGGCATAAAGTCTCTGCTTTTTAATATGCTGTAGGTTGGTCATAACTTTCCTTCCAAGGAGCAAGCGTCTTTTAATTTCATGGCTGCAATCACCGTCTGCAGTGATTTTCTGTATTGCAAAGGCTGAATCTTGCAGTACTCATATTTTTTTTAGTTTTCTAAGGAAGCTTTGTACTGTTTTCCATAGTGGCTGCACCAAATAATATTTCTATTGACAGTGTACAAGTTTTCTTTATTCTCCATATCCTCTCCAACTTTTGTTATTTGTAGACTTTTTGATGATTACTATTCTGATAGGTGTGAAGTAATACCTTATTATGATTTTGATTTGTATTTCTCTAATAATTAGTGCTATAAGCATCGTTTCATGTGCCCTTTGGCCACCTATGTGTCTTTTTGGGAAATATATCTATTTAGGTCTTCTGCCCATTTTTTGATTGAGTTTTTTTAAAAATATTGAGATGTATGAAGTGGATGTGCATATTAGATATTAATCCCTTGTTGGTTTCATTATTTGAAACATTTTCTGCATATCCATAGGTTATCTTTTAATTTTTCTGATGGTCTCCTTTGCTGTGCTAAAGCTTTTTAGTTTAATTCGGTCCCATATGTTTGCTTTTCCATTTATTTCTTTTGTCCAGTTCTTTTAGATGGTAAGTTAAATTGTTTGAGGCTTTTTCTGTTTCTTGAAGAAGACCTCTATTGCTATAAACTAACCTCTTAGAATTGCTTTTGTTGCATTCCATAGATTTTGGAAAGTTCTGTTTCCATTTTTATTTGTCTCAAAGTATATTCTGGTTTCCTCTTTGATTTCTTCATTGAATCCTCTGTTTTTTAGTAGCATGTTGTTTAATCCCTAAGTCTTCGTTCCACTGCTGTGGTGGGAAAAATGCTTGATATAACTCTTAACATTTGTTTAGGCCTATTTTGTGAACTAGTATGTGGTCCATTCTAGAGAATCTTTTCCATGGGCACTTGAAAATAATGTGTCATCTGTTTTTAGATATGAAATTTCATGTAAAAATCTATGAAGTCCAGTTGTTCTATTGTGCAATTTAAAATTACAGGTGCATTATTGAGTTCATATCTGGATAATTTGTTCAGTGATATCTGCAGATTGTCAAAGTCTCCTAGTGTTATTGTATTACTATCAATTTTTCCTTTTATGTTATAATATTTGCTTTATGTATTTAGGTACCCCTATATTGGATTTGTATATATTAAGTGTAATATCCTCTTCTTTTATTGAACACTTTATCATTATATAAGGCCCTTTGTTATCTTTTGTTGCCATTTTTCTTTTAAAGTCTATTTGCCAGACATGAGTATTGCTACCCTGCTTTCTTGTCACATTCATTTGCACAGAATATCTTTTTCCTTATCCTCATATTCAGTCTATTTGTATCTTTAGTTTTGGTGTGAGTCTCTTGCAAGTAGTATAGTAAAGAAATGTGTTTTCTGATCTAATCAGCTACCCTATTTCTTTTGATTGGAGCATTTATTCCATTGATATTTAAAGCAATTATTGATAGATATGTATTTATTGTCATTTTATTACTTGCTTTCCAATTGTTTTGTTTTAGTTTTCTGTTCATTTCTTCCTTTTGTTTCTCCCAAGGTGTTTGATGACTTTTTTTTTAGTAGCATGCTTGGTTTTCTTTCTTTCTTTCTTTCTTTTTGTATCTTTAGCTTTTGATTTGTGGTTACTATGGATTTCATATATCTTGACCTGTAAGTACATTAAATTAATTTTAAATGGTAGTCATTTAAGTTCAAAGACATTCTAATAAATCTACATTATTTATTCCTCTCCCACAGGTTTTTTTATATTTTATATCTTTGCGCCTATCCCTTTACTTTTTTAATAGTTATAATTGCTTTTATATATACATATTTTTTGTCTTTTAATCTTCATACTAGCCTGGTTAAGTGACCTTTAATCTTTACTATGTGTATGTCTTTTCTATTGGGATTTTTCCTTCCCTACAGATTTTTACTTGTTTTCCATTTAGATAAGACCTTTCAACATTACTTTTAGAATAGGTTTAATATTACTGATTTTTTTTGTTTTTACTTATCTGAGAAGTTCTTATTTCTCCTTCTATTCTAAGTGATAATCATGCTGGGTAGAGTATCCTAGGTGGCAGGATTTTCACTCTTAGCCCTTTGAATAGATCATGCCAATTCATTCTGACACACAGAGTTTCTGCTGAGAAATCAGCTGATAGCCTTATTGGGGTTCTCTTACATATGACTTTTTGTTTTAACTTTCTGCTTTTAGAATTCTTTCTTTGCATTTAACTCTAGGTAGTCTAATTATGATATATCTTGGTGTGGGTCTTTTCTGGTTCATAGTTTTTGGGACCCTCTGTAATTCTTATAGCTGGATATGTTTCCCTGTTTAGATTTGGGAAGTTTTCAGCTATAACTTCTTCAAATACATTTTTTTATACTCTTCGCTTTTTTTTTTCTCCTTCTGGAACTGTATAGTGCACATGTTGGCATGTTTGATGTTATCTCTGAAATTTCTTTATGTTGCACTCTTTTTTATTTATATCTGTCTTTCTATCTGCTTTTCTGATTAGATGATTTTCATTATTCTAACTTCCAGATCACTTATGTAATCTTCTGTGTCATTTAGTCTGCTATTCATTGCTTCTGAGTGTGTTTTACCTCAGATAGTAAATTATCTTTTTTGCTTGGGTCGCCTTTATATTTTCTAGTCCCTTATTAAAATGATTTGTGATCATATTGATTATCTTCCCTAATTCTGTTAAGCAAGGAACTTAAAGTGCTGCACTCAATATGTTAGCAAATATGGAAAACTAAAAAATGTGCTTTGCTGGAGCAGCCGTGAAGAGATACCCCATGCCCAAGATAAGAGAAACGCAAGTAAGATGGTAGGTGTTGCAAGAGGGCATCAGAGGGCAGACACATTGAAACCATACTCACAAAAAACTAGTCAATCTAATCACGCTAGGAACACAGCCTTGTTTAACTCAATGAAACTAAGCCATGCCTGCAGGGCAACCCAAGACGGGTGGGTCATGGTGGAGAGATCTGACAGAATGTGGTCCACTGGAGAAGGGAATGGCAAGCCACTTCAGTATTCTTGCCTTGAGAACCCCATGAACAGATAAAAAGGCAAAATGATAGGATACCACAAGAGGAACTCCCCAGGTCATTAGGTGCCCAATATGCTACTGGAGATCAGTGGAGAAATAACTCCAGAAAGAATGAAGGGATGGAGCCAAAGCAAAAACAATACCGAGTTGTGGATGTGACTGGTGATAGAAGCAAGATCCGATGCTGTAAAGAGCAATATTGCATAGGAACCTGGAATGTCAGGTCCATGAATCAAGGCAAATTGGAAGTGGTCAAACAAGAGATGGCAAGGGTGAACGTCGAGATTCTAGGAATCAGCGAACTAAAATGGGCTGGAATGGGTGAATTTAACTCAGATGACCATTATATCTACTACTGCGGGCAGGAATCCCACAGAAGAAATGGAGTAGCCATTATGGTCAACAGAAGAGTCTGAAATGCAATACTTGGATGCAATCTCAAAAACAACAGAATGATCTCTGTTCATCTCCAAGACAAACCATTCAATATCACAGTTATCCAACTCTATGCCCCAACCAGTAATGCTGAAGAAGCTGAAGTTCAAAGGTTCTATGAAGACCTACAAGACCTTTTAGAACTAACACCCAAAAAGGATTTCCTTTTCATTATACGGGGCTGGAATGCAAAGGTAGGAAGTCAAGAAAAATCTGGAGTAACAGGCAAATTTGGCCTTGCAATGTGGAATGAAGCAGGACAAAGACTAATAGAGTTTTGCCAAGAAAATGCACTGGTCATAGCAAACACCCTCTTCCAACCTCACAAGAGAAGACTCCACACATGGACATCACCAGATGGACAACAACGAAATCAGATTGATTATATTCTTTGCAGCCAAAGGTGGAGAAGCTCTATACAGTCAACAAAAACAAGACCAGGAGCTGACTGTGGCTCAGATCATGAACTCCTTATTACCAAATTCAGATTCAAATTGAAGAAAATAGGGAAAACCACTAGACCATTCAGGTATGACCTAAATCAAATCCCATATGATTATACAGTGGAAGTGAGAAATAGATTTAAGGGCCTAGATCTGATAGATAGAGTGCCTGATGAACTATGGAATGAGGTTCATGACATTGTACAGGAGACAGGGATCAAGACCATCCCCATGGAAAAGAAATGAGAAAAAGCATAATGGCTGTCTGGGGAAGCCTTAAAAATAGCTGTGAACAGAAGAGAGGTGAAAAGCCAAGGAGAAAAGATATAAGCATCTGAATGCAGAGTTCCAAAGAATAGCAAGAAGAGATAAGAAATCCTTCTTCAGCGGTCAATGCAAAGAAATAGAGGAAAACAACAGAATGGGAAAGACTAGAGATATCTTCAAGAAAATTAGAGATGCCAAGGGAACATTTCATGCAAAGATGGGCTTGATAAAGGACAGAAATGGTATGGACCTAACAAAAGCAGAAGATATTAAGAAGAGGTGGCAAGAATACATGAAAGAACTGTACAAAAAAGATATTCACAACCCAGATAATCATGATGATGTGATCACTAATCTATAGGCAGACCTCTTGGAATGTGAAGTCAAGTGGGCCTTAGGAAGCATCATTATGGACAAAGCTAGTGGAGGTGATGGAATTCCAGTTGAGCTGTTTCAAATCCTGAAAGATGATGCTGTGAAAGGGTTGCACTCAATATGCCAGCAAATTTGGAAAACTCAGAAGTGGTCACAGGACTGGAAAAGGTCAGTTTTCATTTCAATTCCAAAGAGGGGCAATGCAAAAGAATGCTCAAAGTACCGCACAATTGCATTCATCTCACATGCTAGTAAAGTAATGCTCAAAATTATCCAAGCCAGGCTTCAGCAATACGTGAACCGTGAACTCCCTGATGTTCAAGCTGGTTTTAGAAAAGGCAGAGGAACCGGAGATCAAATTGCCAACATCTGATGGATCATGGAAAAAACAAGAGAGTTCCAGAAAAACGTCTATTTCTGCTTTATTGACTATGCCAAAGCCTTTGACTGTGTGGATCACAATAAACTGTGGAAAATTCTGAAAGAGATGGGAATACCAGACCACCTGACCTGTCTCTTGAGAAATCTGTATGCAGGCCAGGAAGCAACAGTTAGAACTGGACATGGAACAACAGACTGGTTCCAAATAGGAAAAGGCTGTATATTATCACCCTCCTTATTTAACTTATATGCAGAGTACATCATGAGAAATGCTGGACTGGAAGAAACACAAGCTGGAATCAAGATTGTCGGGAGAAATATCAATAACCTCAGTTATGCAGATGACACCACCATTATGGCAGAAAGTGAAGAGGAGCTAAAAAGCCTCTTGATGAAAGTGAAAGTGGAGAGTGAATAAGTTGGCTTAAAGCTCAACATTCAGAAAGCGAAGATCATGGCATCTGGTCCCATCACTTCATAGGAAATAGATGGGGAAACAGTGTCAGACTTTATTTTGGCGGGCTCCAAAATCACTGCAGATGGTGACTGCAACCATGATATTAAAAGAGGCTTGCTTCTTGGAAGAAGAAATGTTATGACCAACCTAGATAGTATATTCAAAAACAGAAACATTACGTTGGTGACTAAGGTCCGTCTAGTCAAGGCTATGGTTTTTCCAGTGGTCATGTATGGATGTGAGAGTTGGACTGTGAAGAAGGCTGAGTGCCAAAGAATTGATGCTTTTGAACTGTGGTGTTGGAGAAGACTCTTGAGAGTCCCTTGGACTGCAAGGAGATCCAACCAGTCCATTCTGAAGGAGATCAGCCCTGGGATTTCTTTGGGAGGAATGATGCTAAAGCTGAAGCTCCAGTACTTTGGGCACCTCATGCGAAGAGTTGACTCATTGGAAAAGACTCTGATGCTGGGAGGGATTGGGGGCAGGAGAAGAAGGGGACGACAGAGGATGAGATGGCTGAATGGCATCATGGACTCGATGGATGTGAGTCTGAGTGAACTCTGGGAGATGGTGATGGACAGGGAGGCCTGGTGTGCTGCGATTCATGGGGTAGCAAAGAGTCGGGCATGACTGAGCGACTGAACTGAATTGAACTGAATTCCCTTATATAAGGAACTTAAAGTGCTGCACTCAATATGTCAGCAAATATGGAAAACTAAGCAGTGGCCACAGGACTGGAAAGTCAATTTTCATTCCAATCCCAAAGAAGGGCAATGCCAAAGAATATTCAAACTACTGCACAATTGCGCTCATTTGACTTGCTACCAAAGTAAAGCTCAAAATTCTCCAAGGCAGACTTTAACAGTACATGAGCTGAGAACTTCCAGATGTTCAAGCTGGATTTAGAATAGGCAGAGGAACCAGAGATCAAATTGCCAACATCTGTTGTATCATCAAAAAAGCAAAATAATTCCAGAGAAACATCTACTTTTGTTTCACTGACTATACCAAACACTTTGACTATGTGGATCACAGCAATCTGGAAAATTCTTCAAGAGATGGGAATACCAGACCACCTTACCTGCCTCCTGTGAAACATGTATGCAGGTCAAGAAGCAACAGTTAGCACCAGGCATGGAACACTGGACTAGTTCCAAACTGGGAAAGGAGTACATCAAGGCTGTATGTCGTCAGCCTGCTTATTTAACTTATATGCAGAGTACATCTTGAGAAATAGTGGTCTGGATGAAGCACAAGCTGGAATCAAGATTGCTGGGAGAAATATAAATAAGCTCAGATATGCAGATGACACCACCCTTATGGCAGAAAATGAAGAGGAACTGAAAAGCCTCTTGATGAAAATGAAAGAGGAGAGTGGAAACGCTGGCTTAAAACTCAACATTCAGAAAATGAAGACCATGCCTTCAGTCCCATCACTTCATGGCAATAGATGGTTAAACAATGGAAGCAGTGACAGACTTTATTTTCTTGGTCTCCAAAATCACTGCGGATGGTGGCTGCAGCTATGAAAATTCAAAGACACTTACTCCTTGGAAGAAAAACAATGACAAACCTAGACAGCATATTAAAAAGCAGAGACTTTACTTTGCCTACAAAACTCTGTATAGTCAAAGCTGTGGTTTTTCCATTATTCACGTATAGATCTGAGAGTTGGACCATACAGAAGGCTGAACATGGAATAATAGATGCTTTTGAGCTGTGATGTTGGAGAAGACTCCTGAATGTCCGTTGGATAGCAAGGATATCAAACCAGTCAATCCTAAAGGAAATCAACTCTGAATACTTCATTGGAAAGACTGATGTTGAAGTGGAAGCAACAATAATTTGGCTACCTGATGCAAAAAGCCAGCTCTTTAGAAAAGACCCTGATGCTGGGAAAGATTGAATGCAGGAAGAAAGGGAACAGAGGATGAGATGGTTGGATGGCATCATTGACTCAATGGACATGAATTCGAGCAAGCTCTGGGAGATGGTGAAAGACAGGGAAGCCTGGCATGCTGCAGTCCATGGGGTCACAAAGAGTCAGACAGGACTGAGTGACTGAACATCACAATTCTGTTAACTTTTGTTAATAATGTTTTGAATTGTTTTTCTGGTATAATGCTTATTTCTGTTTCAGTATTTATTTTTTAGGGCTTTCTCTGTTTCTTTCAGTTGGGAGCAGTTCTTGTGCCTTTCCATTTTGCTTAACTTTCTCTGTCTCTGTCAATTTAGGTGAAATAGTTACCTATTTTTGTCTTGAAGGTGTAATTTTACGTGTGTGTATCTCTATGTTGACTGCATGTACCCAGTGTCTTTGGTGGGAGGGCTGGATTTGATGTGAACACCAGTGACATCTATCCTCAGGATATGCTGTTAGGTATCGCCTTGGTAGGGATTGTGTTTGCAATGGAAGAATAGAGCCTAGGCAGGATATGAGGTGGGACTTCCTCTCTACTCAGAGGCCATTTCTGCTCTGTCAGAGGGTGGAGTCTGTTACCATGTTGCTTGAGTGGAAACCCTGTGGGTTAGGCTTCAGCTAGCTCTGTCCTTTAAGTGTATGTTTTTCCTTCTCCCCTCACTGGGTCCTTTTCATCAAAGAAGTGGAGGGATGAGAAAAGTGGGACTTGGGCACTTAGAGTTCTAATGCTTTACTTGTATAAAAATGGTGGCTCTGTTTAGATGCATCCTTTCATCACATCTTTTCCTCTCTCATGTCTGCTCCAGATCTAGTCCTAGGCTGGGATATTGAGTGAGCATGGCTAGAGTGTTCACAGGACTTCAGCTGGGGCATGCAGCTAGGTGACTGCAAGAATTCCAGCCACTTTGCTGCCCTCAGAAATGTTGACTATTTTTGCACAGCTGCTTGAGTAAGCACCAACAGTGGTTTTTACCACACTACCTGGGCTTTGCCTTGGACCCCAGGTCTCCTCTGAGTACCTAGATCAAGTATTTCCAAAGTCCTGGCCACCCTAGATCTAGTGCCAGTTTGGAATATGGAGTGAGTTGGGTCAGGGTTTTCATTGGTTCGGATTGGGGAGAATGCTGAGCTGGCAGCTTCTAGGGCCAACCTCTTTCTGCCCTGCCCAGGGGTGAGCCAGCACCTGTATACTCCTCATGAGTAGATTCTAGGCTTTTCCAGCTTTTCTTTCACTGCAATTTTCAAAGCCACCAAGGGGGCTTATCGCGATGCCTGGTCTGTGGCTCAACCTGTACATTGCCCAAAGTTAGTGTCTACCTTGGTGATCTCTCTTTTCCTCTGACTCCCCTCACAGGGGTACAGGTCCCAACCTGATCCTTTTCTCCCATCTTGACCAATCATATGTGGATTTTTCTCACAGTCTGATTGTAGAGGAGGCCTTTTCCCAGTTACCACTTAGTTTCCTGTGAACATTGTTCCATATGTAGATATATTTTTTATGAGTTCACTGGAGGAGTTGAGTTCCATGTCATCTTACTCAACCATACCCCCTCCAATATTTTATATTCATTCTTTCAGCAATGTCATGATTTCCTGAAAATTATAATCTGAAAGTTTTTTTTTGTTGTTGTTTGTTATTAGCCTGTAGCCTGCTATTTACTCAGGAAAAAGAAAAACAAAATGTATTTGCACTAGCTAAATATATTGTCTGAAACTGTTATGTCTAATATAGTTTATGTCACCTATGGTACTCAGCCCAGTTCCAACACTATTTATATCATAAATAATATTAATTATAGGTATATAATTCATTGTTGTCTCATAGGATGAATAATAGACTCGAATTTAGGGGAACTACCTGTGCTGGTTTCAGTTGTGCCTCCAAGTGGCTGTGTGAATGTATATTTATCACTTAACATTCGTAGAGATCTGTTTTATCACCTCTCAAATAGAAATATTTATCCAGATGAGTCATTTTCTAGGTACTTTGTTTATATATTTTTGTTTGTGTGTGCATTTTCTCAGTGTAAATGTTGCCTCAAATAAAATCTTGTGTAGAACTCCCATATATAGAATAGATTAAAATAGAACTATTCTACTTGAAGCTACCTCAGTTTCATCAAACCATTCTGAACCATGTATCAGCTCTTAGAGTAATTGTAACATTGTTTAAAGATCACTAGTTAGGATGTAAGATCCCTGATCATTCTGAATTTCCATGATTCTTATAGTTAAGCAATGTGAGGCAATAGATCCAAATGAATCAATGAAGGTGAACCTTATTTTTATTCACAAGAATGGGAGAAACCGTTGACTTATTTTGCAGTGCCTAACATAGGGAAGATTCATCCAAAGTATTTATTGTGGTAGACACAGCATCAGATGTGGTGCATTAATTGTTGCAGCCTTATTTAAAAAATGATCAGAGCTCTGCGTTTAATCAGCTACATGCTGTGCTAAAAATGAATTTGTCCCATTAAATTAAAAAAAAAAGAAGGGGCATCAAGAAATAAAGCATCACAGAGGAAGGCATCTGGAAAGGTTACTAAATTACTGGTGTATGTGTAAGTGTTTAATATGTGGTGATGAAAATATTTGAAGTTTTACCACAGTGAGTTTGTGGTGACCACATTACTTATAAGTGGCAGCAGCAGACATAAGTTATGCTGGTCTTCCCAAGGAAGTGGCAATAAAAATTTTATAGCACCCCATACCATCGTCACATATTTTCTTTAAACCAGTTATTTTCTTTGGATTTTGTCTTTTTTAATCCATCTCCATTTTTTCCTTCTGTATTTTGTTACTTAATGTAGAAATATGGCCTGTCTGGAATGGGTTGGGTCAAGAGCGTTTGAAAAGGACAGGGTAGAATCAGTTTTTGTTCCAATTTGAAATGAATTCATTGGTGTGGGAAGCCCATAGTTTGTCAGCTGGTGGTTGTAATCAAGTATAAATTAGGAAAGATAAATGATAAACCATAATTTAAAAGAACAAATGGGAAAGGCTTTTGGAACACTGGAATGGGGATAAAGCAAGTAGTGTTGATTGTTTTCACTAGGTCTGCTAGGTCAATGTGCTCTCTATAGTTGGTAAATGTACGCAGTCCACCTCTCTGACTTAAAAAGATATTTGCTTTTATTTTTTATATGGAATTTTTATTGGAATATAAGATTCACTGGAGCAGGTATCATGTATATGACTCACTATTGTATCCATAGTGCCCAAATGACCACCTGGCATGTAATATGTTCTCAGTAGTTTTTTGAATGAATGGATGGATAAATGTAATCCTTATATATAACAAAGAAATGTACAGTTTTAGATTTTATCAGTGAGATTCTTGCTTTAATTCTTACAAAGTACCTTCTCTACCTTTTAACCTCCATAAAAACTTACAAGTCATTAACTCAAGATACATACAGAAGGACAACTTGAGTTGGGATGACCGTGAAATGTATCAGAATAGAGCATTATGATACCTGGCAAGCAGACATGTCCATATGGCTAGACTAGATACTTGAAGATAAACCCAGTTTTCCAGAAATAAACTTTAGCTGAGTATCCTGATAGGATGATAAACAGTAGTAAGTTGCACTCTAGGAAGACCATTAGTATTAAAGGAGGTAATCTAGATTGGGAAAAGAAAGAAAAAAGTAACATCAACAACAGAAATGGAGAACAAATAGTTTCTGTCCTAGAGTCATTACTAATTCATTAATTTTCAATTAAGTATTTATGAGTACTACTGTTTATACAGAATTATTTGTCTTCGGTAAAGACAGTATCCCAAATTCTCTGGACATTTAATTTTTACCAGATTGAACTTTTCGTATCTTTAGCTTTATCTGAATTTCTGATCCTAACCCATCACATTCTCTGATGTTAAAGTTTAGTGCAATTTTTCTAACTTCTCTAAATCTTTTGAACTTTTGTTCATCTATTCAGTAAGTCAACAAAGAATTATTTAATCATGTAGTATATATTACTGGGCACTCACACTATGTGATCAAAAAGATCACAACTATCTTAGAGCTTATAGGCCATTCTTTCCTATTCCCCTTACCCAGGCATGAAACACTGTTAAGAGTTTTTTTATGGAAAAGTGCTTCTCTATAACTTCTCAACCATGCATTTGCAGCCACCCAGCATCAGTTGGCTTCCATCTTCTCAGTATTCATTTGCGTTGTTAATATAAGCTAAGTCAACAGGGAAAGAAGGGTATGAAGTTAATTCTATGAGTCAACTAGGTTCATCAAGGGGTGGCCAGATACTTAATCAAATATTATTCTAGATATTTCTATGAGTATATTTTTACATGAGATTAACTTTTAAATTGTGAAAGTGAGTAAAGCAGATTGTCTTCATCCCATCAGTCAAAGGCTTGAATAGAACAAAAAGGCTTACCTTCCTCTAAGTAAGTGAAAATTCTTCCAGCTTGATGGACTTCAAACCAGAATATTGGCTTCTTCCTGCCCTTGAATTGAAACGGAAACATCAGTGCTTCCTGGGTTTGGAGCCTGCTGACCTTTAGACTAGAATTGTGCCATTGGCTTTCCTGGTTTGCAGGCCTACAGAGTAAGGCTGGGACTAAACCATCATCTCTTACTGGGTTGCCAGGAATTTACCTGTAGACCTCGGGATTTTCCCAGCTTCCACAATCATGTGAACCAATTCCTTACAATAAATGTCGTTATATACAGATCCTACTGGTTCTGTTTCTTCAGAGAATCCTGACTAAGACAAGGGATTCCTGGGGAGAAATACTACAAGTCCTCTCCCATAATCATACTTCTCAAGTTCAGTTTTCCTAAGGTAGCCTTGTTTAAAGGTTTTTGCAAAATATAAGAACATAAAGTCAGTACTCTTGCTTTCCTAATTATACCCATTATCAGATTTTATTCACTTTTTTATTAAATTAATATAGTGATTTTAGTCAACTAATCTAATTGCTTACTTGAACTAAGCACACCTCTCTTCACATGCAAAATTTCTACCAAATTTTGGACCTCTAAATTAGCCATTTTGAGACATTAAATTTATGGGTAATTTCAGATACTGAAGCAATTCAGTGAGGGAGATTGTTTTTGACCCCAACATCTTGCCAATAGACCTTCATACAAGTGGGACATTCGCTGTTGACCACTAATACCACTAACCAATTTTGCATAGATATTGAACATGCCTCTAAATTATTGTACAAAGTAATATCACACATGTATATTTGTGTTTAAGACTATCTGCAGTTAAGACCATGGAATTTCAGCATTAGTAAAGTTCTGTCTCTCTTTCCTTCCTTCCTTCCTTTCTTTTGGTCTAGATAGTGACCAACCCATTTTTCATGCTATACTTTAGGCAGGAAGTGACAGGACTATCACACAGTGAAATCTTTAAAGGATCGCTTTTACAGTGTCTATTACAGTATATTTAAATGAGTTGATGAAAATGTGACTAATATCTAATGTGACTATTTAAAGCATGGTAAGATTGTCATATTGCCTTCCTGTCTCTTCTGCCCCCACCTGTCTACTCCCAAAGAAAGTATCTTTCCCTGTATCATGATGATTTAGGTAAAAATGATTATCACAAGAATGCATTAAACTGGCCGCAAAAGTGATAACACCAGTTCTTCCAGGCTATTGCACATCCTATTTCTGCTTTTAATGTTTAATAGTTTTTCAAACCTTTGTATAACTAATATTACTCAGTAGGTATGGAAATGTTCACAGCACATTCATTCAAAAGAATGAAATTTTTTAATGGCTAAAATATAAAACTTTAAACAAATGAGTTTTTCAGATACTGTTTTGTACATCAAAGTAGATACTTTGTGCACATTCAAATTTTGACTACAGATATCATCTTTAATGGGTGCTTCACTAGCTACGGGGGTCTGGGAAAAATCATATTATTAATTGATGTGCCTTAAGGACCTGAGAGCTTTCAGAGTTGGGTAAACCCAAGAGAAATGCTAAGAAGTAGATACTTTATTCTAATTATACCTGGTACAGGCTGAAAGTAAACCCATTGTGACTGGTATATCATTGTCAAATTGGTAGGCTTCAGGTTTCTTACTAATTTGACACTATTACTAAAGACTGCCTCACTGAATTCATAAAAAATGAGATAAAGGATGAAAGCAGAGAAAAGTAGGGCTTCGTGATCTCTACTTGCTATAAAGATTGCTATATTAAAAGAAAAAGAGGGTAAAAGGAAACCAAACATGAGTTTGGTAAATGATGTAAATTGACTTTAACTTCATCCTTTTCCCTTATGGTCTTGATATCACATTATAATCCATGTTTCTTTTGTGGTTGTTGGTTGCCCAGTCATGTACAACTTTTCATGATCCCATGGACTGCATCATGCCAGGTCTCCTTGTCCCTAACCATCTCCTGGAGTTTGCCCAAGTCCATGTTTCTGACAGCTAATATATTGTTTACGTTGTTCAGGACTAGTTCAAGATATGGACAGATAGGAGATGTAGACATACAATATCAATGATTCCAGCTGGAAGTGTACCAGAGAGGAAGGGGCTAAAATTGACTGACTGGCTCAATTCAGTGGGAGGAGGGAGAGTCAGGGAGTGCTCCTTCACTGGGATTAAACATGAATTCTGTGACATATTCTTCTTGGCTGGAATTAGAGCCACTCTAATAATGTTTGCTAGACAAAACATGTTATTAATGAGTGGATAGAAGCTCAGACAGAGAAGGCGATGGCACCCCACTCCAGTACTCTTGCCTGGAAAATCCCATGGACCGAGGAGCCTGGTGGGCTGCAGTCCATGGGGTTGCGAAGAGTCAGACACGACTGAGTGACTTCACTTTCACTTTTTACTTTCATGCATTGGAGAAGGAAATGGCAACCCACTCCAGTGTTCTTGCCTGGAGAATCCCAGGGACTGGGGAGCCTGGTGGACTGCTGTCTCTGGGGTCACACAGAGTCAGACACGACTGAAGCGACTTAGCAGTAGAAGCTCAGAATCATTTGTTGTATTTTTTCAATCTCTAAGTTGTGTCTAACTCTTTGCAACCCAATGGACTGCAATACACCAGGCCTCCCTATCCGTCACTATCTCTCGGAGTTTGCTCAAGTTCATGTCCATTGAATTGGTAATGCTATCCAACCATCTCATCCTCTGTCACCCTCTTCTCCTGCTGCCTTCAGTCTTTCCCAGCATCAGGGTCTTTTCTAATGAGCCAGCTCTTTGCATCAGGTGGCCAAAGTATTGGAGCTTCAACTTCAGCATCAGTCCTTCCAATGAATATTCAGGGTTGATTTCCTTTAGGATTGACTGGTTTGATCTCCTTGCAGTCCTAGGGACTTGCAAGAGTCTTCTCCAGCACTACAGTCATAGTTAAGCTCTAACATGAAGTAATTGAGATATCCTAAAAAGTGGGTGGATCATACTGTCCAGGAAACACAAAGTATTAATAGTTGATAATCAGAGATTTCCCAAGGCAAGAAGGCAGCATGAAATCTGGCAGCAAGGACACTGCAGTCCCAAAATTTAAGACTTCAAGCAAGACTTTCCTTTTCTAAAGACAGGAAAATATAAGGCAAGGGCCAGTGCTTAGGTTGCCAAAACTACTAAAGTGGAGATAAAGTTGCTAGGAGCAAGGCAGGAATGTAGCAGGGATGGGGTTTTTGTGGCTAAGTGGCCTCAGTCAAGGGGAGTGCATAACTAAAAAAAAAAAAAAAAAAAAAAAGAAAGAAAGAGGATGCTTTGCATATGTTTCATGTTTATTACCAGTTTTCAGTTACTTAGTTAAATAACTTTTGAACAATGGGGTTTAAATTATGTATTAATTCCCTCAATGGGTGGTATAAGCCACATTTTTTAAAGTAGCATTTGACATCAGGGAGAAACCAATGAACAAGGCAGTCCTGCGTTAACTTAAATGGTGGCTGCTCAGCAGCTTTTTGTTTTCCTCATTTTGCACCATGTTTTGTCTGCTATCTAAATATATACACACTGAATCCCAAAGAGTTTTAGCCTTTTGAGGGCTGTCTTAGACTGGGTTCTTCAGAAAGCAGCCTGAGGCAAGTTCTTTATTAGGGGGTACAATCTCACGGAGAAGGGATAAGTGAAAAGGTGAGGCGAAGAAGTAGGAAGAACCAGTGCAGGAATAGAACTGGTCACCACTTGATGTCAAGAGCTTGCTTGAGTCCATGGGACTGTCATCTGAGAATCTGTATAAACAACTACTTCTCTTGACAGTAGATCCAGGGACTTAAAGGGTAATATAGACCCCAGCACCCATTTCTGGTCAAAGTTAAGTGCATGAGGCCTTAATTCTACCCCCACACTTCACGGTGGTTCTAAAAATGTCCCTGGTTTCTTATACCATGGCCAAAATCGTGATATCTCAGAAAAACAGGATAGGTGCTATCAGGTTTGCCCATATGAAGTGGGTCAGACTCCACCTGGAACAGTTTGCCCTAATGGAGGTGGTGGTTGTTTAGTTGCTAATGCTCAGTCATATCTGACTCTTTTGGGACCCCATGGACCAGGCTCCTCTGTCCATGGCATTTCCCAGGCAAGACTACTGGAGTGGATAGCCATGCCCTTCTCCAGGGGATCTTCCTGACCCAAGGATTAAACGCGCATCTTCTGCATTGACAGATGGATTCTTTACAACTGAGTCACCAGGGAAACCCATCCTGATGGTAACTGGGGCTTTACCAAATGGCTAAACTTAGGAAATATTTGATATGTTAGTACAGAACAATTCTATTTTTTTGTTTCACTTTACTGAATTATTTCCTCATGCACTGAATTTCAGCTACCTAATAAGTATACCTGTATTACTGGTTAGGATCTTTTGGTGTAGTTACAAATAATGTAAACATTGAGAGAGAGAAGACGAAGAGCTGACAGATGTCTAGCAATCTGTAGGATTCCCTTTCTCTACAGTTTCTCTTTAACTTAGTCTCTATCTCCCTTGCCTTGTCATGACTCTCCCCTTCCCTCTTTTCTCCTATTCTCCCTTAATGATCAGTCATAGCAGCTTCTCTCATTATTTCATTCCCAATTTTCTGAATGGATATTTACAATATTTTGATAAATTCATTTTTTTCTATTAATTTTCATTGTTATTTCTATGTTTATTTATCCTCTTTTTGAATTGGTCTTCAAAGGATAGTGACTCTGTTTTGGCACTTGGCCAGTCTCTAAAGGAGTTAATCTGTAAACTAACACTTACACAGTTTAAAGAAGTTTCCTAAGAATGATTTTGTGAAGGTAAAAAATCATAAAGGTAGAAAATTTGTGGGCATGAAAGTGCTAATTTTTTTAGGACAATTCTATGAAGTGTAAAAAATTTTGATAGTGATTTGGAGTTTTACTTTATAGCTTATTTTGTGTTTGCCTTATTTGACATCCAGATTTCTGCCTATTTACTTTCCACGGGGCTCTCTTTAGTTTTTTCTTTTCCCACTGCTTTGTTTCTCTTTATTTGTTCTCTCTCATTTCTCTTCTCTCAATGTCCACTTACATCTCATTTCTTTCCTCTTTCTCTTGACCTCTTCTACTTATTTTCATCATCTTTATTTCCCACTTTTCCTCTCCCAGTTACTCTGTTCCCCACCTTTCAAAAAATTTACTTACTGCTTTTTTGATTTAGTATCTCTTGATTATTCAAGAGAGCTTAGGTTAGGATGAAGGCCCTGTGATAATTTATCTTAAGATGAGGGTAGCTCTGAAATACAAAGCCATGAATTTCATAGAAATACGTGTGTAATTTTCTGAACACAAGTTTGAATAAAAGCAAAAGAAAAAATTAAATTGGAATAGGATTGAATAACTTACATATATCATACAAAATTGCTGTCACTTGATATTTACAAAATAAATGACCACAACGTTTCTACCCTTCTGAGTTTTGTAAACCTTCATGTAAACTTGGAGATAGAGAGTGGTTTAGCTTCCTTGTTCCTAATAATAATTTTCCATATCCCAGTGTATGTGTGAATACATGCATGTTTGTGCACAGTAGATTTATTTTGTGACTGACTGAATATAGTTCCATCACAAATGGATCACATACAGATTTGATAGCTTATTGCCAACTGGAACAAGATTCCTTTGTGATATTGCTTAGGGTCAAATATGAGTGGCTAAGCACACAGGTATGTTAAATCTTGCTACTTACTTTCCAAAGTTGGAAAATAGATTGATTTTCAGGTGATTTTGCCTTGGCCTATTTCAACCATTTCCATTGAGGAAAGAATTCTAGAAAGCCTTCTTTGTTCTATTATATGATTGGGTTGATGAAAGGAAATGTTCAGATTACATTTTGAAATGTTCAAAATGCCAGATGATTGATTTTTAAGAAACATTTTAATTGAAACACAGCATATAAACAGAAAAGTATAGAAAA